>NC_092414.1:2902759-3224855 GCF_040894005.1 Engystomops pustulosus | reverse complement strand
ACCCACCACACCCACCACACCCACCACACACCACACACACACCACATCCTCACCACACACACCACCTACACCACCCCCACCCATATATACATCATATACATCATATACACATCATATACATCATATACATCATATACATTATATACACATCATATACACATCATATACACATCATATACATCATATATACATCATATACACATCATATACACATCATATACACATCATATACACATCATATACACATCATATACACATCATATACACATCATATAACATCATATACACATCATATACACATCATATACACATCATAT
The DNA here is from genome assembly GCF_040894005.1 of Engystomops pustulosus. Lineage (NCBI taxonomy): Eukaryota > Metazoa > Chordata > Amphibia > Anura > Leptodactylidae > Engystomops > Engystomops pustulosus. The sequence goes on along the minus strand of NC_092414.1, from coordinate 3,224,538 downwards.
ACATTCATATATACATCATATACACATCATATACACATCATATACATCATATACACATCATATACACATCATATATACATCATATACACATCATATACACATCATATACATCATATATACATCCTATACACATCATATACACATAACATCAATATACATCATATACACATCATATACACATCATATACACATCATCATCATATATACATCATATACACATCATATACACATCACATATACATCATATACATCATATACATCATATACATCATATACACATCATATACATCATATACATCATATACATTATATACACATCATATACACATCATATACACATCATATACAATATATTACATCATATACACATCATATACACATCATATACATCATATATACATCATATACACATCATATACATCATATACACATATCATTATATAACATCATATACACATCATATACACATCATATACATCATATATACATCATATACACATCATATACACATCATATACACATCATATACATTATATACACATCATATACATCATATACACATCATATACACATCATATACACATCATATACACATCATATACACATCATATACACATCATATACATATATACACATCATATACACATCATATACACATCATATACATTATATATACATCATATACACATCATATACACATCATATACATCATATACACATCATATACACATCATATATACATCATATACACATCATATACACATCATATACATCATATACATCCTATACACATCATATACACATCATATACACATCATATACATCATATATACAATCATATACACATCATATACATCATATACACATCATATACATCATATAACATCATATACACATCTCATATACATCATATACACATCAATATACATCATATACACATCATATACATCATATACACATCATATACATCATATACACATCATATACATCATATACACATCATATACATCATATACACATCATATATACATCATATACACATCATATACACATCATATACAATCATCATATACCATCATATACACATCATATACATCATATACACATCATATACATCATATACACATCATATACACATCATATACATCATATACACATCATATATACATCATATACATCATATACACATCATATACATCATATACACATCATATACACATCATATACACATCATATACATCATATACATCATATATACATCATATACACATCATACACATCATATAACATCATATACACATCCATATACATCATATACATCATATACATCATATACACATCATATACATCATATATACATCATATACATCATATACATCATATACACATCATATACACATCATATACATCATATACATCATATACATCATATACACATCATATACATCATATACATCATATATACATCATATACACATCATATACACATCATATACACATCATATACATCATATACACATCATATACACATCATATACACATCATATATACATCATATACACATCATATACATCATATACACATCATATACACATCATATACACATCATATACATCATATACACATCATATACACATCATATACATCATATACATCATATACACATCTCATATACATCATATACATCATATACATCATATACACATCATATACATCATATATACATCATATACATCATATACATCATATACACATCATATACACATCATATACATCATATACATCATATACATCATATACACATCATATACATCATATACATCATATATACATCATATACACATCATATACACATCATATACACATCATATACATCATATACACATCATATACACATCATATACACATCATATATACATCATATACACATCATATACATCATATACACATCATATACACATCATATACACATCATATACACATCACATACATCATATACATCATATACATCATATACACATCATATACATCATATACATCATATACATTATATACACATCATATATACATCATATACACATCATATACATCATATACACATCATATACATCATATACATCATATACACATCATATACACATCATATACACATCATATACACATCATATACATCATATACACATCATATACATCATATACACATCATATACACATCATATACACATCATATACACATCATATACATCATATACATCATATACATCATATATACATCATATACATCATATACACATCATATACATCATATACACATCATATACATCATATACACATCATATACACATCATATACACATCATATATACATCATATACATCATATACATCATATACACATCATATACACATCATATATACATCATATACACATCATATACACATCATATACATCATATACACATCATATACATCATATACACATCATATACACATCATATATACATCATATACACATCATATACACATCATATACACATCATATATACATCATATACATCATATACACATCATATACATCATATACACATCATATACACATCATATATACATCATATACATCATATACACATCATATACATCATATACACATCATATACACATCATATATACATCATATACACATCATATACACATCATATACATCATATACACATCATATACATCATATACACATCATATACACATCATATACACATCATATACATCATATACACATCATATACACATCATATACATCATATACATCATATACATCATATACATCATATACACATCATATACACATCATATATACACATCATATACACATTATATACACATCATATACACATCATATACACATCATATACACATCATATACATCATATACATCATATACACATCATATACACATCATATACACATCATATATACATCATATACACATCATATACACATCATATACACATCATATACACATCATATATACATCATATATACATCATATACACATCATATACACATCATATACATCATATACATCATATACATTATATACACATCATATATACATCATATATACATCATATACACATCATATACACATCATATACACATCATATACACATCATATATACATCATATATACATCATATACATCATATACATCATATACATCATATACACATCATATACACATCATATACATCATATACATCATATACACATCATATACATCATATATACACATCATATATACATCATATACACATCATATACATCATATACATCATATACACATCATATACATCATATACACATCATATACATCATATACACATCATATACACATCATATACACATCATATACATTATATATACATCATATACACATCATATACACATCATATACATCATATACACATCATATACACATCATATATACATCATATACACATCATATACACATCATATACATCATATATACATCCTATACACATCATATACACATCATATACATCATATACATCATATACATCATATACATCATATACATCATATACACATCATATACATCATATACACATCATATACACATCATATACACATCATATACACATCATATACACATCATATACACATCATATACATCATATACACATCATATATACATCATATACACATCATATACATCATATACACATCATATATACATCATATACACATCATATACATCATATACACATCATATACACATCATATACACATCTCATATACATCATATACATCATATACATCATATACACATCATATACATCATATACACATCATATACATCATATATACATCATATACATCATATACATCATATACATCATATACACATCATATACATCATATACACATCATATACACATCATATACACATCATATATACATCATATACACATCATATACATCATATACACATCAAATACATCATATACACATCATATACACATCATACACATCATATACACATCATATATACATCATATACATCATATACACATCATATACACATCATATACATCATATACATCATATACACATCTCATATACATCATATACATCATATACATCATATACACATCATATACATCATATATACACATCATATACACATCATATACATCATATACATCATATACATCATATACACATCATATACATCATATACATCATATATACATCATATACACATCATATACACATCATATACACATCATATACACATCATATACATCATATACACATCATATACACATCATATACACATCATATACACATCACATACATCATATACACATCATATACATCATATACATCATATACATTATATACACATCATATATACATCATATACACATCATATACATCATATACACATCATATACATCATATACATCATATACACATCATATACACATCATATACACATCATATACACATCATATACATCATATACACATCATATACATCATATACACATCATATACACATCATATACACATCATATACACATCATATACATCATATACATCATATACATCATATATACATCATATACATCATATACACATCATATACATCATATACATCATATACATCATATACACATCATATATACATCATATACACATCATATATACATCATATACATCATATACACATCATATACACATCATATACATCATATACATCATATACACATCATATACACATCATATACACATCATATACACATCATATACATCATATACACATCATATACACATCATATATACATCATATACACATCATATACACATCATATACATCATATACACATCATATACACATCATATATACATCATATACATCATATACACATCATATACACATCATATACACATCATATACACATCATATACACATCATATACACATCATATACACATCATATACACATCATATACACATCATATACACATCATATACACATCATATACACATCATATACACATCATATACACATCATATACACATCATATACACATCATATACACATCATATACATCATATACATCATATACACATCATATACATCATATACACATCATATACACATCATATACATCATATACACATCATATACACATCATATACATCATATACATCATATACATCATATACATCATATACACATCATATACACATCATATATACATCATATACATTATATACATCATATACACATCATATACATCATATACATCATATACACATTATATACACATCATATACACATCATATACACATCATATACACATCATATACATCATATACATCATATACATTATATACACATCATATACACATCATATACACATCATATATACATCATATACACATCATATACACATCATATACACATCATATATACATCATATACATCATATACACCATATACACATCATATACACATCATATACATCATATACACATCATATACATCATATACACATCATATACACATCATATACACATCATATACACATCATATACACATCATATACACATCATATACACATCATATACATCATATACACATCATATACATCATATACACATCATATACACATCATATACACATCATATATACATCATATATACATCATATACATCATATACACATCATATACATCATATACATATTGAATATGAATATGACATGGATAGAATCTTCTCTTTATTACTTATTTTTATTACTTTTCTATTTTAGGATCATTCCTTCTTCTTCTCTGTTACATAACGAGTTCTTCTCTTTTTTCTTATTATTTATTTCTCACATTATTTTTCCTTTGTGATTTTTCTCTTTTTCTATCTGACATTTTCCTGGTTTTATTTGTTTATTTTTGTTTCTGTTTTTTTCTCTGATTTTCCTCTTTTTTTTTTCTTCCTTTTTTTTCGTATCCGAGGTTTTTTTTTTTGATCCGGTTTTTTTCTCGTCTCCGTCTGTAAAGTCTTTGTCGGAGCAGAAGTTTATAACCTTGAGCCGTCGCCCTCGCGGAGCTTTATTTTTCCTAATGAGCCTCATGTTTATGATTTTTTCCCCAGTGTTTTTCCTGCGGCCGCGGATCGTTTTCTTTACTTTTCCGTTGTAACTTTAAAGCTTTTTTTTTTTTTTTTTTTTTTAACAATCCTTCATTTTACAACCCAAATAGACGACATTGGATCCGTCACAGAACTGATCCTGCAGGAAGTTCTTTCTATCCCTGACCGGATCGATCCGTATCCATCGCCGCTCCCTGATCCGGTGTGACCCCGCTCCTGGCTGATCCTAACACTTGGCTCCATAATCCCCCGATATGATAAAAATTCCAAATGTTGCAAAATAAATTCTGGGATAAACCCAGTTCCTGATCCGTGACCACAGATTAAATACCCGTCGTGGCGCCGAAAATCCATGTGGTATAAGAAGGTCACTACGTGGCTGCTGTTCACACTCCGGCCAGCGGGGGCGCTGCTGCTTATAACTGACCGCAGCTCAAGCTTCTTAAAGGGGAGGCCAAATGTAGCCGTGGATAACAGCTAAAGGTGACAACTAGACCGCGCCCCAAAACTTTCCCCAGTCCAAGACGCGCAGGACTCCCTATAAACGGATCTTTCCCTACAAGTTCTGCAGGACTTTCCTGAGCAATCAGCAGGTTCCGTTACTTCTCCGAGCGATAAAGGACCAGGGTCCGGACCTTTATGGTGAGTGTCCTGGTTTGGGGGTATAATTTGGCTCGTTTTGGTCTCCTGTAGATACGTTGAGGCGTCTCCCGCCACTTACAGAAGCTCCGGATTTCTTCCGGTGAAGTTTCGCCTGTGAAGCCGCCGGCTGCGAGATGATCCCATTCTCTGCTGGATGATGAATCTTTGTCCTCGTCATTCAGCGTTTCCTGTTATTTACGACATGTTTTTATATTTTACATTATGTATGAGGCACGAAAAAACCTCGGCAGCTGAAACGCGGGCGACGAACATGATTCGCCATGAATTGCTTTAATTTTTTTGAATGCGCTGAATTATTTGGATTTCTGGAGCAGGTGGACGATTAAGTCGCTCACTACAAAAAGGCAGAATAAACGGCACGGAGGTAGGTGCCGGCACAGCTGCCGCGGTTTCAGGAGTCCACAGGAAGGGGGGGATCCACGCGTTTCACCGCCAATGGGGGAGGAGCGGCCCAATAACGGCCCAGAATCAGGAAATATCTCACAGAAATATGAGACCCAGATGGAATCAGAACATTTCTAATGATTTATATCATTCATTCTCATTCTTATTTATTGTGTTATTATTTCTAGAATTTCCTCTCATTTATTTTATTATTATTATTATTATTATTATTTTATATTATATTATTATTTATTATTATTATTATTATTTTATATTATATTATTATTTATTATTATTATTCTTATTATTATTATTATTTCTATAATTTCCTCTCATTTATTTTCATCATTATTTTATTATTTATTCTTATTTTTATTCTTATTTTTTCCTAGTTATTTCTTTAATTATTTCATTTTTATGACTATTTATATTCTTTGCTCTTATTTTGATGATTATTTTTTTATTTATTTTCTTGTTTTATTCTAATTTTTATTCTTATTTATTTTCTCAGTTTTATTTCATTTCATTATTTTTTGTTTCATAATTATTATTTATATTATTATTATTTATATTATTATTTATATTATTATTTATATTATTATTATTTATATTATTATTATTATTATTTATATTATTATTATTATTATTATTTATATTATTATTTATATTATTTATATTATTATTATTTATATTATCTCATTTTAATTATTACCTATTTTCTTATTTTATTCTTATTTTTATTTTCTCACTTTTATTTGATTTCATTATTATTTCTTTTGATTTATTTTTTTACATTATTATTATATTATTTTGATGATTAGTTTATCATTTATTTTCTTATTCTATTCTTTTATTATTTTTCATTATTATTTATTTTAATGATTATTTTTTGTATTATTTTTATTATTTCTTCTTATTTTCTTAGTTATTTATATTATTATTATCGCTCTTTCCCTCATGATATCAGTCCCTCCGCGTCTACAGGTGGGAAGTGGATCCCATGCGTTTGGCTCATCTCCCGGCGGTTTCGGTGCATCAGGTGTCTTTGGGATGAGGCCCCCGTATCCCTCGGCCCCGGGGGGGGGGGGGGGGGGGGGGGCGCTCTGTGGACACGATGTCCCGCTGGAGCGGAGACCATGGAAGTGTCGGATAGAAGATGTGCAGTCATCTCCCATCATTATGAAGATCTCCTCTCACAATGGGCTGCAGTCCATTAGCCCCAGGAGCTGACACTCGTCTTTTCATCGGCGGAGCAGGAATTGACGCGCTCTTTGTCTTTGAGGCGGTCATTGTGTGTAGAAGGGACACGCTGGATAATTAATGCCATTATGTGTCCATTTGTAACGTCTGCAGAAATGTAACTTTGTAAATAAAAGAGCCGGAGCCTCGTAATGAGGAGGGGGAGGGGCGGCGGCTAGTCGCGGCTCCCGGATCATTGTGCCATCAGACGCCTTTCCTTCCACTGATATTCATTATATCTCATGAGAACACAAGAGGAGAGAACTGGGTTACATCATCATAAAAGGGAAAATTAATTGTAGAAAAGGAACTTTGCGTCTCTGCGTTACGTAACGAAGACCGGACTGAGCGCCGGAGTCTAACGCAAATATGCAAATGAATTATTTCTACTGAGAAAGTACCTGCTGGTACTAACGCGGCTACTCATAGGTGGAGCTAATGGATTTACTTGGCTCCTCATAGGTGGAATTAAGTGATCTACTCGGCTCCCTGCAGGTGGAGCTATTAAATCTACTTAACTCCTCGTAGGTGGAGCCAATGGATTTACGCGGCTCCTCAAAGGTGGAGCTAATGGATCTACTTGGCTCCTCATAGGTGTAGCTAATAAGTCTACTTGGCTCCTCGCAGGTGGAGCTAATTGATTTACACAGCTCCTCGTAGGTGGAGCTAATGGATCTACTTGGCTCCTCGTAGGTGGAGCTAATGGATTTACGCGGCTCCTCGTAGGTGGAGCTAATGGATCTACTTGGCTACTCATAGGTGAAGCTAATGGATCTATTCGGCTCCTCGCAGGTGGAGCTAATGGATTTACACGGCTGCTCATAGGTGTAGCTAATAAATCTACTTGGCTCCTCGTAGGTGGAGCTAATGGATCTACTCAGCTCCTTGTAGGTGGAGCTAATGGATCTACTCGACTCCTCGTAGGTGGAGCTAATGGATCTACTCGGCTCCTCATAAATGGAGCTAATGGATCTACTTGGCTCCTTGTAGGTGGAGCTAATGGATCTACTCGGCTCCTTGTAGGTGGAGCTAATGGATTTACACAGCTCCTCGTAGGTGGAGCTAATGGATCTACTTGGCTCCTCGTAGGTGGAGCTAATGGATTTATGCGACTCCTCAAAGGTGGAGCTAATGGATCTACTTGGCTCCTCATAGGTGAAGCTAATGGATCTATTCGGCTCCTCGCAGGTGGAGCTAATGGATTTAAACGGCTCCTCATAGGTGTAGCTAATAAATCTACTTGGCTCCTCGCAGGTGGAGCTAATGGATTTACACAGCTCCTCGTAGGTGGAGCTAATGGATCTACTTGGCTCCTGGTAGGGGGAGCTAATGGATCTACTTGGCTCCTTGTAGGTGGAGCTAATGGATCTACTCGGCTCCTTGTAGGTGGAGCTAATGGATTTATGCGGCTCCTCAAAGGTGGAGCTAATGGATCTACTTGGCTCCTCGTAGGTGGAGCTAATGGATCTACTTGGCTCCTCGCAGGTGGAGCTAATGGATTTACACAGCTCCTCGTAGGTGGAGCTAATGGATCTACTTGGCTCCTCGTAGGTGGAGCTAATGGATTTATGCGGCTCCTCAAAGGTGGAGCTAATGGATCTACTTGGCTCCTCATAGGTGAAGCTAATGGATCTATTCGGCTCCTCGCAGGTGGAGCTAATGGATTTAAACGGCTCCTCATAGGTGTAGCTAATAAATCTACTTGGCTCCTCGCAGGTGGAGCTAATGGATTTACACAGCTCCTCGTAGGTGGAGCTATTGGATCTACTTGGCTCCTCGTAGGTGGAGCTAATGGATCTACTCGGCTCCTTGTAGGTGGAGCTAATGAATCTACACAGCTCCTCGTAGGTGGAGCTAATGGATCTACTTGGCTCCTCGTAGGTGGAGCTAATGGATTTATGCGACTCCTCAAAGGTGGAACTAATGGATCTACTTGGCTCCTCATAGGTGAAGCTAATGGATCTATTTGGCTCCTCGCAGGTGGAGCTAATGGATTTAAACGGCTCCTCATAGGTGTAGCTATTAAATCTACTTGGCTCCTCGCAGGTGGAGCTAATGGATTTACACAGCTCCTCGTAGGTGGAGCTAATGGATCTACTTGGCTCCTTGTAGGTGGAGCTAATGGATCCACTTGGCTCCTCAAAGGTGGAGCTAATGGATCTACTCGGCTCCTTGTAGGTGGAGCTAATGGATTTATGCGGCTCCTCAAAGGTGGAGCTAATGGATCTACTTGGCTTCTCATAGGTGAAGCTAATGGATCTATTCGGCTCCTCGCAGGTGGAGCTAATGGATTTAAACGGCTCCTCGTAGGTGGAGCTAATGGATCTACTTGGCTCCTCGTAGGTGGAGCTAATGGATTTATGCGGCTCCTCAAAGGTGGAGCTAATGGATCTACTTGGCTCCTCATAGGTGAAGCTAATGGATCTATTCGGCTCCTCGCAGGTGGAGCTAATGGATTTAAACGGCTCCTCATAGGTGTAGCTAATAAATCTACTTGGCTCCTCGCAGGTGGAGCTAATGGATCTACTTGGCTCCTCGTAGGTGGAGCTAATGGATCTACTTTGCTCCTTGTAGGTGGAGCTAATGGATCTACTTTGCTCCTTGTAGGTGGAGCTAATGGATCTACTCGGCTCCTCATAAATGGAGCTAATGGAATTACTTCCCGGCTTACATCTAGGCCTCTCAGTACAAATACTGTCTTCTCCGAATTTGACAAATCTGTTTAGGTTTTGAAGTTTAGTCCATTTTTCTCCAAAATGTAGTCGTAGTCGTCCTCTTTAACTTTTAATTTGCCAGGTTTACAAGACTCAATGTACGTTCAGATCCTCAGAGATAGGTCAAATTATCCCCCCCTTCCCCTGATGTAAGACAATTCCTGCGATTTCTACTCCTCCTTCTGTCCTGATAATTTATAGAACCTTTTTCATGTCTTTCTTGTCATCGATCGCTCCCTAAAATGTAGTCGTAGTCAGACTTTTTAACCGTTAAATTGCTATAAAATTGGCAAATAGTGAGGAGCAGAAGGGGGGCAAATGTAAGCAAGGAAAGAAGAGCGACCAGGACCGGCGCTACAAGGTCACCTGACCGGATACTTTATACAGCGGAGGGTTGTTACAATGTATCAGCCCAGATAATCCCGTGATCCAGGTGACGGCGTCTCTTCTGTGCTGATAACCTGCTACAATGTGTCACCTCGCTGGTTTTTGACTTCACCGACACATTGTAACAAACCCTCTGACAACAGAAACAGGAGTCTATTTAGAAAGTTTCCGAAGTTTTTGGTGCCGCCCCTTTCGCTTGTAGCTCTGCCCTTCCGCCGCGATAACGAAGACGAGAGACACGAATGTCGCTAATTTTTGTTTCTTTACAAATTGAAAATTTGATATTTTTCCCTTAAAATGATTGACGAGCGGAAAATATAAACTCAGAGAATCGGTGTCACCCGAGAGAGTGACATGAGAATAGGCGGGGGCGGGGATCCGGGGGTCAGCACGCCAGGGGGGAGGAGCCGTCCGCACAGTTATGACAGCTCCAGATAAAAAGGAAAGTTTTTTTTATATTTTTCTAATAATAATATTTCTTATGTGCGGAGACAAGAGTGACAGCTGCGGGGGAGGGGCGGCGCCATCTGATCAACATCACGAATCCCAATCCCCCAAGACGACGCCTCGCACATTGTCCTAACGCTCCGGAGGAAAGACGTGACGCCACGAGACGCCGCTCATCTCCCCGGATTCTGCACATAAACAACAACGGACAAAGGCACCTGATCCCGAGGCTGCAGCTTAGGTGGTGACTAGAGGAATAGACAAAACAGGGAACAAAGCTCCGGGTATAAACAAAGTGTAAGAGGGAGGAAGATTATACAGCGCCAAACTGAGTAATAGACCCGCATGTAGTCAGCGCCCCCTAGTGGTGGGGTATAATCTGTATGTAGTGATCTCCCCCTAGTGGTGGTGTATAATGTGTATGTAGTGATCTCCCCCTAGTGGTGGTGTATAATCTGTATGTAGTGATCTCCCCCTAGTGGTGATGTATAATGTGTATGTAGTGATCTCCTCCTAGTGGTGGTGTATAATGTGTATGTAGTGATCTCCTCCTAGTGGTGGTGTATAATGTGTATGTAGTGATCTCCTCCTAGTGGTGGTGTATAATCTGTATGTAGTGATCTCCTCCTAGTGGTGGTGTATAATCTGTATGTAGTGATCTCCCCCTAGTGGTGGTGTATAATGTGTATGTAGTGATCTCCTCCTAGTGGTGGTGTATAATGTGTATGTAGTGATCTCCCCCTAGTGGTGCTGTATAATGTGTATGTAGTGATCTCCTCCTAGTGGTGGTGTATGATCTGTATGTAGTGATCTCCCCCTAGTGGTGGTGTATAATCTGTATGTAGTGATCTCCCCCTAGTGGTGGTGTATAATGTGTATGTAGTGATTTCCCCCTAGTGGTGGTGTATAATGTGTATGTAGTGATCTCCCCCTAGTGGTGGTGTATAATGTGTATGTAGTGATCTCCCCCTAGTGGTGGTGTATAATGTGTATGTAGTGATCTCCTCCTAGTGGTGGTGTATAATGTGTATGTAGTGATCTCCTCCTAGTGGTGGTGTATAATGTGTATGTAGTGATCTCCTCCTAGTGGTGGTGTATAATGTGTATGTAGTGATCTCCTCCTAGTGGTGGTGTATAATGTGTATGTAGTGATCTCCCCCTAGTGGTGGTGTATAATGTGTATGTAGTGATCTCCCCCTAGTGGTGATGTATAATGTGTATGTAGTGATCTCCCCCTAGTGGTGATGTATAATGTGTATGTAGTGATCTCCTCCTAGTGGTGGTGTATAATGTGTATGTAGTGATCTCCCCCTAGTGGTGGTGTATAATGTGTATGTAGTGATCTCCTCCTAGTGATGGTGTATAATGTGTATGTAGTGATCTCCCCCTAGTGGTGGTGTATAATGTGTATGTAGTGATCTCCCCCTAGTGGTGATGTATAATGTGTATGTAGTGAGCTCCTCCTAGTGGTGGTGTATAATGTGTATGTAGTGATCTCCTCCTAGTGGTGGTGTATAATCTGTATGTAGTGATCTCCTCCTAGTGGTGGTGTATAATGTGTATGTAGTGATCTCCTCCTAGTGGTGGTGTATAATCTGTATGTAGTGATCTCCTCCTAGTGGTGGTGTATAATGTGTATGTAGTGATCTCCTCCTAGTGGTGGTGTATAATGTGTATGTAGTGATCTCCCCCTAGTGGTGGTGTATAATGTGTATGTAGTGATCTCCTCCTAGTGGTGGTGTATAATGTGTATGTAGTGATCTCCCCCTAGTGGTGGTGTATAATGTGTATGTAGTGATCTCCTCCTAGTGGTGGTGTATAATGTGTATGTAGTGATCTCCTCCTAGTGGTGGTGTATAATGTGTATGTAGTGATCTCCCCCTAGTGGTGATGTATAATGTGTATGTAGTGATCTCCTCCTAGTGGTGGTGTATAATGTGTATGTAGTGATCTCCTCCTAGTGGTGGTGTATAATGTGTATGTAGTGATCTCCTCCTAGTGGTGGGGTATAATGTGTATGTAGTGATCTCCCCCTAGTGGTGGTGTATAATGTGTATGTAGTGATCTCCCCCTAGTGGTGGTGTATAATGTGTATGTAGTGATCTCCTCCTAGTGGTGATGTATAATCTGTATGTAGTGATCTCCCCCTAGTGGTGGTGTATAATGTGTATGTAGTGATCTCCTCCTAGTGGTGGTGTATAATGTGTATGTAGTGATCTCCTCCTAGTGGTGGTGTATAATGTGTATGTAGTGATCTCCCCCTAGTGGTGGTGTATAATGTGTATGTAGTGATCTCCCCCTAGTGGTGGTGTATAATGTGTATGTAGTGATCTCCTCCTAGTGGTGGTGTATAATGTGTATGTAGTGAGCTCCCCCTAGTGGTGGTGTATAATGTGTATGTAGTGATCTCCCCCTAGTGGTGGTGTATAATGTGTATGTAGTGATCTCCCCCTAGTGGTGGTGTATAATGTGTATGTAGTGAGCTCCCCCTAGTGGTGGTGTATAATGTGTATGTAGTGATCTCCCCCTAGTGGTGGTGTATAATGTGTATGTAGTGATCTCCCCCTAGTGGTGGTGTATAATGTGTATGTAGTGAGCTCCCCCTAGTGGTGGTGTATAATGTGTATGTAGTGATCTCCTCCTAGTGGTGGTGTATAATGTGTATGTAGTGATCTCCCCCTAGTGGTGGTGTATAATGTGTATGTAGTGATCTCCCCCTAGTGGTGGTGTATAATGTGTATGTAGTGATCTCCTCCTAGTGGTGGTGTATAATCTGTATGTAGTGATCTCCCCCTAGTGGTGGTGTATAATGTGTATGTAGTGATCTCCTCCTAGTGGTGGTGTATAATGTGTATGTAGTGATCTCCCCCTAGTGGTGGTGTATAATGTGTATGTAGTGATCTCCCCCTAGTGGTGGTGTATAATGTGTATGTAGTGATCTCCCCCTAGTGGTGGTGTATAATCTGTATGTAGTGATCTCCTCCTAGTGGTGGTGTATAATCTGTATGTAGTGATCTCCTCCTAGTGGTGGTGTATAATCTGTATGTAGTGATCTCCCCCTAGTGGTGGTGTATAATGTGTATGTAGTGATCTCCCCCTAGTGGTGGTGTATAATGTGTATGTAGTGATCTCCTCCTAGTGGTGGTGTATAATCTGTATGTAGTGATCTCCTCCTAGTGGTGGTGTATAATGTGTATGTAGTGATCTCCCCCTAGTGGTGGTGTATAATGTGTATGTAGTGATCTCCCCCTAGTGGTGGTGTATAATGTGTATGTAGTGATCTCCCCCTAGTGGTGGTGTATAATGTGTATGTAGTGATCTCCCCCTAGTGGTGGTGTATAATGTGTATGTAGTGATCTCCTCCTAGTGGTGGTGTATAATCTGTATGTAGTGATCTCCCCCTAGTGGTGGTGTATAATGTGTATGTAGTGATCTCCTCCTAGTGGTGGTGTATAATGTGTATGTAGTGATCTCCTCCTAGTGGTGGTGTATAATCTGTATGTAGTGATCTCCCCCTAGTGGTGGTGTATAATGTGTATGTAGTGATCTCCCCCTAGTGGTGGTGTATAATCTGTATGTAGTGATCTCCTCCTAGTGGTGGTGTATAATGTGTATGTAGTGATCTCCCCCTAGTGGTGGTGTATAATGTGTATGTAGTGATGTCCCCCTAGTGGTGGTGTATAATCTGTATGTAGTGATCTCCTCCTAGTGGTGGTGTATAATCTGTATGTAGTGATCTCCCCCTAGTGGTGGTGTATAATCTGTATGTAGTGATCTCCCCCTAGTGGTGGTGTATAATGTGTATGTAGTGATCCCCCTAGTGGTGGTGTATAATGTGTATGTAGTGATCTCCCCCTAGTGTTGGTGTATAATGTGTATGTAGTGATCTCCCCCTAGTGGTGGTGTATAATGTGTATGTAGTGATCTCCCCCTAGTGGTGGTGTATAATCTGTATGTAGTGATCTCCTCCTAGTGGTGGTGTATAATGTGTATGTAGTGATCTCCTCCTAGTGGTGGTGTATAATGTGTATGTAGTGATCTCCCCCTAGTGGTGGTTTATAATATGTATGTAGTGATCTCCTCCTAGTGGTGATGTATAATGTGTATGTAGTGATCTCCCCCTAGTGGTGGTGTATAATGTGTATGTAGTGATCTCCTCCTAGTGGTGGTGTATAATCTGTATGTAGTGATCTCCCCCTAGTGGTGGTGTATAATGTGTATGTAGTGATCTCCTCCTAGTGGTGGTGTATAATGTGTATGTAGTGATCTCCTCCTAGTGGTGGTGTATAATGTGTATGTGGTGATCTCCTCCTAGTGGTGGTGTATAATGTGTATGTAGTGATCTCCCCCTAGTGGTGGTGTATAATCTGTATGTAGTGATCTCCTCCTAGTGGTGGTGTATAATGTGTATGTAGTGAGCTCCCCCTAGTGGTGGTGTATAATCTGTATGTAGTGATCTCCTCCTAGTGGTGGTGTATAATCTGTATGTAGTGATCTCCTCCTAGTGGTGGTGTATAATGTGTATGCAGTGATGTCCTCCTAGTGGTGGTGTATAATGTGTATGTAGTGATCTCCTCCTAGTGGTGGTGTATAATCTGTATGTAGTGATCTCCCCCTAGTGGTGGTGTATAATGTGTATGTAGTGATCTCCCCCTAGTGGTGGTGTGTAATGTGTATGTAGTGATCTCCCCCTAGTGGTGATGTATAATGTGTATGTAGTGATCTCCTCCTAGTGGTGGTGTATAATGTGTATGTAGTGATCTCCCCCTAGTGGTGGTGTATAATGTGTATGTAGTGATCTCCCCCTAGTGGTGGTGTGTAATGTGTATGTAGTGATCTCCCCCTAGTGGTGGTGTGTAATGTGTATGTAGTGATCTCCTCCTAGTGGTGGTGTATAATGTGTATGTAGTGATCTCCCCCTAGTGGTGGTGTATAATGTGTATGTAGTGATCTCCCCCTAGTGGTGGTGTATAATGTGTATGTAGTGATCTCCTCCTAGTGGTGGTGTATAATGTGTATGTAGTGATCTCCCCCTAGTGGTGGTGTATAATCTGTATGTAGTGATCTCCCCCTAGTGGTGGTGTATAATGTGTATGTAGTGATCTCCTCCTAGTGGTGGTGTATAATGTGTATGTAGTGATCTCCCCCTAGTGGTGGTGTATAATGTGTATGTAGTGATCTCCCCCTAGTGGTGGTGTATAATGTGTATGTAGTGATCTCCCCCTAGTGGTGGTGTATAATCTGTATGTAGTGAGCTCCCCCTAGTGGTGGTGTATAATGTGTATGTAGTGATCTCCTCCTAGTGGTGGTGTATAATGTGTATGTAGTGATCTCCCCCTAGTGGTGATGTATAATGTGTATGTAGTGATCTCCCCCTAGTGGTGATGTATAATGTGTATGTAGTGATCTCCTCCTAGTGGTGGTGTATAATGTGTATGTAGTGATCTCCCCCTAGTGGTGGTGTATAATGTGTATGTAGTGATCTCCCCCTAGTGGTGGTGTGTAATGTGTATGTAGTGATCTCCCCCTAGTGGTGGTGTGTAATGTGTATGTAGTGATCTCCTCCTAGTGGTGGTGTATAATGTGTATGTAGTGATCTCCCCCTAGTGGTGGTGTATAATGTGTATGTAGTGATCTCCCCCTAGTGGTGGTGTATAATCTGTATGTAGTGATCTCCTCCTAGTGGTGGTGTATAATCTGTATGTAGTGATCTCCCCCTAGTGGTGGTGTATAATCTGTATGTAGTGATCTCCCCCTAGTGGTGGTGTATAATCTGTATGTAGTGATCTCCTCCTAGTGGTGGTGTATAATGTGTATGTAGTGATCTCCCCCTAGTGGTGGTGTATAATCTGTATGTAGTGAGCTCCCCCTAGTGGTGGTGTATAATGTGTATGTAGTGATCTCCTCCTAGTGGTGGTGTATAATGTGTATGTAGTGATCTCCCCCTAGTGGTGATGTATAATGTGTATGTAGTGATCTCCTCCTAGTGGTGGTGTATAATCTGTATGTAGTGATCTCCTCCTAGCGGTGGTGTATAATCTGTATGTAGTGATCTCCTCCTAGTGGTGGTGTATAATCTGTATGTAGTGATCTCCCCCTAGTGGTAATGTATAATCTGTATGTAGTGATCTCCCCCTAGTGGTGGTGTATAATGTGTATGTAGTGATCTCCCCCTAGTGGTGGTGTATAATGTGTATGTAGTGATCTCCTCCTAGTGGTGGTGTATAATGTGTATGTAGTGATCTCCCCCTAGTGTTGGTGTATAATGTGTATGTAGGGATCTCCCCCTAGTGGTGGTGTATAATGTGTATGTAGTGATCTCCCCCTAGTGGTGGTGTATAATGTGTATGTAGTGATCTCCCCCTAGTGGTGGTGTATAATGTGTATGTAGGGATCTCCCCCTAGTGGTGGTGTATAATGTGTATGTAGTGATCTCCCCCTAGTGGTGGTGTATAATGTGTATGTAGTGATCTCCCCCTAGTGGTGGTGTATAATGTGTATTTAGTGATCTCCTCCTAGTGGTGGTGTATAATGTGTATGTAGTGATCTCCCCCTAGTGGTGGTGTATAATGTGTATGTAGTGATCTCCCCCTAGTGGTGGTGTATAATGTGTATGTAGTGATCTCCTCCTAGTGGTGGTGTATACTGTGTATGTAGTGATCTCCCCCTAGTGGTGGTGTATAATGTGTATGTAGTGTGCTGCTCCTAGTGGTGGTGTATAATGTGTATGTAGTGATCTCCTCCTAGTGGTGGTGTATAATGTGTATGTAGTGATCTCCCCCTAGTGTTGGTGTATAATGTGTATGTAGGGATCTCCCCCTAGTGGTGGTGTATAATGTGTATGTAGTGATCTCCCCCTAGTGGTGGTGTATAATGTGTATGTAGTGATCTCCTCCTAGTGGTGGTGTATAATGTGTATGTAGTGATCTCCCCCTAGTGGTGGTGTATAATGTGTATGTAGTGTGCTGCTCCTAGTGGTGGTGTATAATGTGTATGTAGTGATCTCCTCCTAGTGGTGGTGTATAATGTGTATGTAGTGATCTCCTCCTAGTGGTGGTGTATAATGTGTATGTAGTGATCTCCCCCTAGTGGTGGTGTATAATGTGTATGTAGTGATCTCCCCCTAGTGGTGGTGTATAATCTGTATGTAGTGATCTCCTCCTAGTGGTGGTGTATAATGTGTATGTAGTGATCTCCTCCTAGTGGTGGTGTATAATCTGTATGTAGTGATCTCCTCCTAGTGGTGGTGTATAATGTGTATGTAGTGATCTCCCCCTAGTGGTGGTGTATAATGTGTATGTAGTGATCTCCCCCTAGTGGTGGTGTATAATGTGTATGTAGTGATCTCCTCCTAGTGGTGGTGTATAATGTGTATGTAGTGATCTCCCCCTAGTGGTGGTGTATAATGTGTATGTAGTGATCTCCCCCTAGTGGTGGTGTATAATCTGTATGTAGTGATCTCCTCCTAGTGGTGGTGTATAATCTGTATGTAGTGATCTCCCCCTAGTGGTGGTGTATAATCTGTATGTAGTGATCTCCTCCTAGTGGTGGTGTATAATGTGTATGTAGTGATCTCCTCCTAGTGGTGGTGTATAATGTGTATGTAGTGATCTCCTCCTAGTGGTGGTGTATAATGTGTATGTAGTGATCTCCTCCTAGTGGTGGTGTATAATGTGTATGTAGTGATCTCCTCCTAGTGGTGGTGTATAATCTGTATGTAGTGATCTCTTCCTAGTGGTGGTGTATAATGTGTATGTAGTGATCTCCTCCTAGTGGTGGTGTATAATGTGTATGTAGTGATCTCCTCCTAGTGGTGGTGTATAATCTGTATGTAGTGATCTCCCCCTAGTGGTGGTGTATAATGTGTATGTAGTGATCTCCTCCTAGTGGTGGTGTATAATGTGTATGTAGTGATCTCCTCCTAGTGGTGGTGTATAATGTGTATGTAGTGATCTCCTCCTAGTGGTGGTGTATAATCTGTATGTAGTGATCTCCCCCTAGTGGTGGTGTATAATGTGTATGTAGTGATCTCCCTCTAGTGGTGGTGTATAATGTGTATGTAGTGATCCCCCCTAGTGGTGGTGTATAATGTGTATGTAGTGATCTCCCCCTAGTGGTGGTGTATAATGTGTATGTAGTGATCTCCTCCTAGTGGTGGTGTATAATCTGTATGTAGTGATCTCCTCCTAGTGGTGGTGTATAATGTGTATGTAGTGATCTCCCCCTAGTGGTGGTGTATAATGTGTATGTAGTGATCTCCCCCTAGTGGTGGTGTATAATGTGTATGTAGTGATCTCCTCCTAGTGGTGGTGTATAATCTGTATGTAGTGATCTCCCCCTAGTGGTGGTGTATAATGTGTATGTAGTGATCTCCTCCTAGTGGTGGTGTATAATGTGTATGTAGTGATCTCCTCCTAGTGGTGGTGTATAATGTGTATGTAGTGATCTCCTCCTAGTGGTGGTGTATAATGTGTATGTAGTGATCTCCCCCTAGTGGTGGTGTATAATCTGTATGTAGTGAGCTCCCCCTAGTGGTGGTGTATAATGTGTATGTAGTGATCTCCCCCTAGTGGTGGTGTATAATCTGTATGTAGTGATCTCCCCCTAGTGGTGGTGTATAATCTGTATGTAGTGATCTCCTCCTAGTGGTGGTGTATAATGTGTATGTAGTGATCTCCCCCTAGTGGTGGTGTATAATCTGTATGTAGTGATCTCCCCCTAGTGGTGGTGTATAATGTGTATGTAGTGATCTCCTCCTAGTGGTGGTGTATAATGTGTATGTAGTGATCTCCCCCTAGTGGTGGTGTATAATGTGTATGTAGTGATCTCCCCCTAGTGGTGGTGTATAATGTGTATGTAGTGATCTCCCCCTAGTGGTGGTGTATAATGTGTATGGGGGGGGGAGCTGTTCCTGGTATTAGACATCTCCTGTATATTACAATGAAGCTTGTATACGGCTTTGGGATCAGGCTGTTTATGTGACACGTGGATTATGTACGTGGCAGGTGGGGGTGTGGGGGGGGGGGTAATTGTGTAGATGAGATAATGACTGTGTGTATCATGTGACTGCGTCGGGTCGTATTCGCCATCATATGTCAAACACAATCGGCCAAATTACTGATACTTGTTTGTGTTTCTGGATACAATGAGGTCGCTGTGTAATGTGGAGACTAAACAAACCCCCCCCCCCCCAGCACCCCGACCCCCACCCAGTAATCATAGACCCTCCAAACACAACAAGAGAACATTGTAACAGCCCCAGCAACCAGGAACCAGAGAGACACCGACACCCCAATATATATGTACCCCCACCCAGACAGCCGAGGGGGACCACCGGCAGACTCCTCTGTCCTCCTCCTCCAGACTCCTCTGTCCTCCTCCTCCTCCAGACTCCTCTGTCCTCCTCCTCCAGACTCCTCTGTCCTCCTCCTCCAGACTCCTCTGTCCTCCTCCTCCTCCAGACTCCTCTGTGCTCCTCCCCCTCCAGACCCCTCTGTCCTCCTCCTCCAGACTCCTCTGTCCTCCTCCTCCTCCAGACTCCTCTGTCCTCCTCCTCCAGACTCCTCTGTCCTCCTGCTCCTCCAGACTCCTCTGTCCTCCTCCTCCTCCAGACTCCTCTGTGCTCCTCCCCCTCCAGACCCCTCTGTCCTCCTCCTCCTCCAGACTCCTCTGTCCTCCTGCTCCTCCAGACTCCTCTGTCCTCCTCCTCCTCCAGACCCCTCTGTCCTCCTCCTCCTCCTGCAGACTCCTCTGTCCTCCTCCTCCTCCAGACTCCTCTGTCCTCCTGCTCCTCCAGACCCCTCTGTCCTCCTCCTCTCCAGACTCCTCTGTCCTCCTCCTCCTCCAGACTCCTCTGTCCTCCTCCTCCTCCAGAATCCTCTGTCCTCCTCCTCCTCCAGACTCCTCTGTGCTCCTCCCCCTCCAGACCCCTCTGTCCTCCTCCTCCTCCAGACTCCTCTGTCCTCCTGCTCCTCCAGACTCCTCTGTCCTCCTCCTCCTCCAGACCCCTCTGTCCTCCTCCTCCTCCTGCAGACTCCTCTGTCCTCCTCCTCCTCCAGACTCCTCTGTCCTCCTGCTCCTCCAGACCCCTCTGTCCTCCTCCTCTCCAGACTCCTCTGTCCTCCTCCTCCTCCAGACTTCTCTGTCCTCCTCCTCCTCCAGACTCCTCTGTCCTCCTCCTCCTCCAGACTCCTCTGTGCTCCTCCCCCTCCAGACCCCTCTGTCCTCCTCCTCCTCCAGACTCCTCTGTCCTCCTGCTCCTCCAGACTCCTCTGTCCTCCTCCTCCTCCAGACCCCTCTGTCCTCCTCCTCCTCCTGCAGACTCCTCTGTCCTCCTCCTCCTCCAGACTCCTCTGTCCTCCTGCTCCTCCAGACCCCTCTGTCCTCCTCCTCTCCAGACTCCTCTGTCCTCCTCCTCCTCCAGACTCCTCTGTCCTCCTCCTCCTCCAGAATCCTCTGTCCTCCTCTCCAGACTCCTCTGTCCTCCTCCTCCTCCTCCAGACTCCTCTGTCCTCCTCCTCCTCCAGAATCCTCTGTCCTCCTGCTCCTCCAGACCCCTCTGTCCTCCTCCTCTCCAGACTCCTCTGTCCTCCTCCTCCTCCAGACTCCTCTGTCCTCCCCCTCCTCCAGAATCCTCTGTCCTCCTCCTCCAGACTCCTCTGTCCTCCTCCTCCTACAGACTCCTCTGTCCTCCTCCTCCAGACTCCTCTGTCCTCCTCCTCCTCCTGCAGATTCCTCTGTCCTCCTCCTCCTGCAGACTCCTCTGTCGTCCTCCTCCTCCTGCAGACTCCTCTGTCCTCCTCCTCCTGCAGACTCCTCTGTCGTCCTCCTCCTCCTCCTCCAGACTCCTCTGTCCTCCTCCTCTCCAGACTCCTCTGTCCTCCTCCTCTCCAGACTCCTCTGTCCTCTTCCTCTTCCAGAATCCTCTGTCCTCCTCCAGACCCCTCTGTCCTCCTCCTCCTACAGACTCCTCTGTCCTCCTCCTCCTCCAGACTCCTCTGTCCTCCTCCTCCTGCAGACTCCTCTGTCCTCCTCCTCCTCCTGCAGACTCCTCTGTCCTCCTCCTCCTCCTGCAGACTCCTCTGTCCTCCTCCTCCTCCTGCAGACTCCTCTGTCCTCCTCCTCCCCCAGACTCCTCTGTCCTCCTCCTCCTCCAGACTCCTCTGTCCTCCTCCTCCTGCAGACTCCTCTGTCGTCCTCCTCCTCTTCCAGACTCCTCTGTCCTCCTCCTCCTCCAGACTCCTCGGTCCTCCTCCTCCTCCAGACTCCTCTGTCCTCCCCCTCCTCCTCCAGACTCCTCTGTCCTCCTCCTCTTCCAGACTCCTCTGTCCTCCTCCTCCTCCAGACTCCTCTGTCCTCCCCCTCCTCCTCCAGACTCCTCTGTCCTCCTCCTCCTCCAGACTCCTCTGTCCTCCTCCTCCTCCTCCAGACTCCTCTGTCCTCCTCCTCTTCCAGACTCCTCTGTCCTCCTCCTCCTCCTGCAGACTCCTCTGTCCTCCTCCTCCTCCTCCTCCAGACTCCTCTGTCCTCCTCCTCCAGACTCCTCTGTCCTCCCCCTCCAGACTCCTCTGTCCTCTTCCTCCTCCAGACTCCTCTGTCCTCCCCCTCCTCCGCCTCCAGACTCCTCTGTCCTCCTCCTCCAGACTCCTCTGTCCTCCTCCTCCAGACTCCTCTGTCCTCCTCCTCCAGACTCCTCTGTCCTCCTCCTCTTCCAGACTCCTCTGTCCTCCTCCTACAGACTCCTCTGTCCTCCTCCTCCTCCAGACTCCTCTGTCCTCCTCCTCCTCCAGACTCCTCTGTCCTCCTCCTCCTCCAGACTCCTCTGTCCTCCTCCTCCTGCAGACTCCTCTGTCCTCCTCCTCCTGCAGACTCCTCTGTCGTCCTCCTCCTCTTCCAGACTCCTCTGTCCTCCTCCTCCTCCAGACTCCTCTGTCCTCCTCCTCCTCCAGACTCCTCTGTCCTCCCCCTCCTCCTCCAGACTCCTCTGTCCTCCTCCTCTTCCAGACTCCTCTGTCCTCCTCCTCCTCCAGACTCCTCTGTCCTCCCCCTCCTCCTCCAGACTCCTCTGTCCTCCTCCTCTTCCAGACTCCTCTGTCCTCCTCCTCCTCCAGACTCCTCTGTCCTCCTCCTCTTCCAGACTCCTCTGTCCTCCTCCTCCTCCTGCAGACTCCTCTGTCCTCCTCCTCCTCCTCCTCCAGACTCCTCTGTCCTCCTCCTCCAGACTCCTCTGTCCTCCCCCTCCAGACTCCTCTGTCCTCTTCCTCCTCCAGACTCCTCTGTCCTCCCCCTCCTCCGCCTCCAGACTCCTCTGTCCTCCTCCTCCAGACTCCTCTGTCCTCCTCCTCCAGACTCCTCTGTCCTCCTCCTCCAGACTCCTCTGTCCTCCTCCTCCAGACTCCTCTGTCCTCCTCCTCTTCCAGACTCCTCTGTCCTCCTCCTACAGACTCCTCTGTCCTCCTCCTCCTCCAGACTCCTCTGTCCTCCTCCTCCTCCAGACTCCTCTGTCCTCCTCCTCCTCCAGACTCCTCTGTCCTCCTCCTCCTCCTGCAGACTCCTCTGTCCTCCTCCTCCTCCTCCTCCAGACTCCTCTGTCCTCCTCCTCCTCCAGACTCCTCTGTCCTCCTCCTCCTCCTGCAGACTCCTCTGTCCTCCTCCTCCTCCTGCAGACTCCTCTGTCCTCCTCCTCCTCCTCCTCCAGACTCCTCTGTCTCTCTCTGGTGGGTCGGGGGTCCCTCATACACTTGAGGTTGAGGTCAGGGGTCTCCCGTGTGACCTCAGGTGATTACGAGGTACGAGACGTTTCTGAGCTGCAGGTGCTGATGGGACGGGATTAGATACACGAGGCTCGGATCTTCTCTTCTGGTAATTAGGAGACTTCATGGTGTAAATCTTCTCGCTGTACGACACGCGGGGGGCTCGGGAGGATGGGGATTTCCGAATATTTATAGGGACTGTAAAGCGGGATGGCAACGTGCTGCAGCTCTGCAGAGCATCACCTCCCGCGGGAGCAGCACCTGGATAAGACTGCCTCATATGTCTCTGCTGGAGGCCTCATAGCCCCCTGGTGGAGGTCTCGTAGCCCCCTGGTGGAGGCCTCATAGCCCCCTGGTGGAGGTCTCATAGCCCCCTGGTGGAGGCCTCATAGCCCCCTGGTGGAGGTCTCATAGCCCCCTGGTGGAGGTCTCGTAGATCCCTGGTGGAGGTCTCATAGCCCCCTGGTGGAGGTCTCGTAGATCCCTGGTGGAGGTCTCATAGCCCCCTGGTGGAGGTCTCATAGCCCCCTGGTGGAGGTCTCATAGCCCCCTGGTGGAGGTCTCATAGCCCCCTGGTGGAGGTCTCATAGCCCCCTGGTGGAGGTCTCGTAGCCCCCTGGTGGAGGTCTCATAGCCCCCTGGTGGAGGTCTCATAGCCCCCTGGTGGAGGTCTCATAGCCCCCTGGTGGAGGTCTCGTAGATCCCTGGTGGAGGTCTCATAGATCCCTGGTGGAGGTCTCATAGCCCCCTGGTGGAGGTCTCATAGCCCCCTGGTGGAGGTCTCATAGATCCCTGGTGGAGGTCTCATAGCCCCCTGGTGGAGGTCTCGTAGATCCCTGGTGGAGGTCTCATAGCCCCCTGGTGGAGGTCTCATAGATCCCTGGTGGAGGTCTCGTAGCTCCCTGGTGGAGGTCTCATAGATCCATGGTGGAGGTCTCATAGCCCCCTGGTGGAGGTCTCATAGCCCCCTGGTGGAGGTCTCATAGATCCCTGGTGGAGGTCTCGTAGCCCCCTGGTGGAGGTCTCATAGCCCCCTGGTGGAGGTCTCGTAGCCCCCTGGTGGAGGTCTCGTAGCCCCCTGGTGGAGGTCTCATAGCCCCCTGGTGGAGGTCTCGTAGCTCCCTGGTGGAGGTCTCATAGCCCCCTGGTGGAGGTCTCATAGCCCCCTGGTGGAGGTCTCATAGATCACTGGTGGAGGTCTCTCGCTGGTGGAGCAGCTGTAATGATTGTGTCCAGCAGGGGGCAGCAGTGCTAGGACTAGAGAGCCGACAACACGGAGGAGACAGGACGAGGGAGGAGGAGGAGGAGGGAGCTCGGCACTACAGGGGGTCCTGCTCTCCATCAGGTCAGTGACTGGGGGCTCCTGGAGTCCTTCCTGCCCCCCTGCACCCAGTATGTCCCCCCTCCTGTACCCCCTCATCTCCAGGCCACCCCTCCTGTACCCCCTCATCTCCAGGCCACCCCCTCCTGTACCCCCTCATCTCCAGGCCCCCCCCTCCTGTACCCCCTCATCTCCAGGCCACCCCTCATGTACCCCCTCATCTCCAGGCCCCCCCTCCTGTACCCCCTCATCTCCAGGCCCCCCCCCCTCATGTACCCCCTCATCTCCAGGCCCCCCCCCCTCATGTACCCCCTCATCTCCAGGCCCCCCCCCTCATGTACCCCCTCATCTCCAGGCCCCCCCCCCTCATGTACCCCCTCATCTCCAGGCCCCCCCCCCTCATGTACCCCCTCATCTCCAGCCCCCCCCCCCTCATGTACCCCCTCATCTCCAGGCCCCCCCCCCTCATGTACCCCCTCATCTCCAGGCCCCCCCCCCTCATGTACCCCCTCATCTCCAGGCCCCCCCCCCCTCATGTACCCCCTCATCTCCAGGCCCCCCCCCCCTCATGTACCCCCTCATCTCCAGCCCCCCCCCCCCTCATGTACCCCCTCATCTCCAGGCCCCCCCCCCTCATGTACCCCCTCATCTCCAGGCCCCCCCCCCCTCATGTACCCCCTCATCTCCAGGCCCCCCCCCCCTCATGTACCCCCTCATCTCCAGGCCCCCCCCCCTCATGTACCCCCTCATCTCCAGGCCCCCCCCCCCCTCATGTACCCCCTCATCTCCAGGCCCCCCCCCCCTCATGTACCCCCTCATCTCCAGGCCCCCCCCCCCTCATGTACCCCCTCATCTCCAGGCCCCCCCCCCTCATGTACCCCCTCATCTCCAGGCCCCCCCCCCTCATGTACCCCCTCATCTCCAGGCCACCCCCCTCATGTACCCCCTCATCTCCAGGCCACCCCCCTCATGTACCCCCTCATCTCCAGGCCACCCCCCTCATGTACCCCCTCATCTCCAGGCCACCCTGCTCATGTACCCCCTCATCTCCAGGCCACCCCCTCCTGTACCCCCTCATCTCCAGGCCCCCCCTCCTGTACCCCCTCATCTCCAGGCCACCCCCTCCTGTACCCCCTCATCCCCAGGCCCCCCCTCCTGTACCCCCTCATCTCCAGGCCCCCCCTCCTGTACCCCCTCATCTCCAGGCCACCCCCTCCTGTACCCCCTCATCTCCAGGCCACCCCCCTCATGTACCCCCTCATCTCCAGGCCACCCCCTCATGTACCCCCTCATCTCCAGGCCACCCCTCCTGTACCCCCTCATCTCCAGGCCACCCCTCCTGTACCCCCTCATCTCCAGGCCCCCCCTCCTGTACCCCCTCATCCCCAGGCCCCCCCTCCTGTACCCCCTCATCTCCAGGCCCCCCCCTCCTGTACCCCCTCATCTCCAGGCCCCCCCTCCTGTACCCCCTCATCTCCAGGCCCCCCCTCCTGTACCCCCTCATCTCCAGGCCCCCCCTCCTGTACCCCACATCTCCAGGCCACCCACCGCCAGCCCCCTACTGCAGAACATCGCGCCTCTTCCCCCTGACTGATACATTCTGACATATCCTGCAGATTATTGCACCACTGGTGTCTCTAGAGATGTGCAGAGCATCGCTCCTTCTACCTGTGCACAGCTCCTCCTGCAGATGGTTGCACTGCTGGCGGGAGTGATACTCTGCAGGGCTCGGACATGATGCTGCACAGCTGTGGTGTTTGTTGATGGCTCTTGACCCATCGCTTTGCGCAGAGCGTCGCTCCTTACGGATGTTTCCGGCTGAGGAGGCGCGGTGCAGCGGGGGCACCTGGCAGCAGCTGGCGGAGGCGCGGGGCAGGTGCAGCATATGGCAGCAGCTGGGGGTCTCCGCAGAGGGGGCAGCGTCGCAATGTGTCAGTCTCCGAAATTACAATGGCCGCTGCCATCAGTCTACAGAAAGGAAGAGCGACAGAGGAGGCACCACCAGCCTCACACCTCGTCATCAGGAGCCGCCATGAGCCTCACACCTCGTCATCAGGAGCCGCCATGAGCCTCACACCTCGTCATCAGGAGCCGCCATGTGCCTCACACCTCGTCATCAGGAGCCGCCATGAGCCTCATACCTCGTCATCAGATCAGGAGCCGCCATGTGCCTCACACCTCGTCATCAGGAGCCACCATGAGCCTCACACCTCGTCATCAGGAGCCGCCATGAGCCTCACACCTCGTCATCAGGAGCCGCCATGTGCCTCACACCTCATCATCAGGAGCCGCCATGTGCCTCACACCTCGTCATCAGGAGCCGCCATGAGCCTCACACCTCGTCATCAGATCAGGAGCCGCCATGTGCCTCACACCTTGTCATCAGGAGCCGCCATGAGCCTCACACCTCGTCATCAGGAGCCGCCATGTGCCTCACACCTCGTCATCAGGAGCCGCCATGTGCCTCACACCTTGTCATCAGATCAGGAGCCGCCATGTGCCTCACACCTCGTCATCAGGAGCCGCCATGTGCCTCACACCTCGTCATCAGGAGCCGCCATGTGCCTCACACCTCCTACTCTGGTCAGGAGCCGCCATGTGCCTCACACCTCGTCATCAGGAGCCGCCATGTGCCTCACACCTCGTCATCAGGAGCCGCCATGAGCCTCATACCTCGTCATCAGATCAGGAGCCGCCATGAGCCTCACACCTCGTCATCAGGAGCCGCCATGTGCCTCACACCTCGTCATCAGGAGCCGCCATGTGCCTCACACCTCCTACTCTGGTCAGGAGCCGCCATGTGCCTCACACCTCGTCATCAGGAGCCGCCATGTGCCTCACACCTCGTCATCAGGAGCCGCCATGAGCCTCATACCTCGTCATCAGATCAGGAGCCGCCATGAGCCTCACACCTCGTCATCAGATCAGGAGCCGCCATGTGCCTCACACCTCGTCATCAGGAGCCGCCATGTGCCTCACACCTCGTCCTCTGGTCAGGAGCCGCCATGTGCCTCACACCTCGTCATCAGGAGCCGCCATGTGCCTCATACCTCGTCCTCAGATCAGGAGCCGCCATGTGCCTCACACCTCGTCCTCAGGAGCCGCCATGTGCCTCACACCTCGTCATCAGATCAGGAGCCGCCATGTGCCTCACACCTCATCATCAGGAGCCGCCATGTGCCTCACACCTCGTCCTCAGGAGCCGCCATGAGCCTCACACCTTGTCCTCAGATCAGGAGCCGCCATGTGCCTCACACCTCGTCCTCAGATCAGGAGCCGCCATGTGCCTCACACCTCGTCCTCAGGAACCGCCATGAGCCTCACACCTCGTCCTCAGATCAGGAGCCGCCATGAGCCTCACACCTCGTCCTCTGGTCAGGAGCCGCCATGTGCCTCACACCTCGTCATCAGATCAGGAGCCGCCATGTGCCTCACACCTCGTCATCAGATCAGGAGCCGCCATGAGCCTCACACCTCGTCATCAGGAGCCGCCATGTGCCTCACACCTCGTCATCAGGAGCCGCCATGAGCCTCACACCTCGTCATCAGGAGCCGCCATGAGCCTCACACCTCGTCCTCAGGAGCCGCCATGTGCCTCACACCTCGTCATCAGGAGCCGCCATGTGCCTCACACCTCGTCATCGGGAGCCGCCATGTGCCTCACACCTCGTCATCAGATCAGGAGCCGCCATGAGCCTCACACCTCGTCATCAGGAGCCGCCATGTGCCTCACACCTCGTCATCAGGAGCCGCCATGAGCCTCACACCTCGTCATCAGGAGCCGCCATGTGCCTCACACCTTGTCATCAGGAGCCGCCATGTGCCTCACACCTCGTCATCAGGAGCCGCCATGAGCCTCACACCTCCTCTGGTCAGGAGCCGCCATGAGCCTCACACCTCGTCATCAGGAGCCGCCATGTGCCTCACACCTCGTCCTCTGGTCAGGAGCCGCCATGAGCCTCACACCTCGTCATCAGGAGCTGCCATGTGCCTCACACCTCCTCCTCTGGTCAGGAGCCGCCATGAGCCTCACACCTCGTCATCAGGAACCGCCATGTGCCTCACACCTCGTCATCAGGAGCCGCCATGTCCCTCACACCTCGTCCTCTGGTCAGGAGCCGCCATGAGCCTCATACCTTGTCCTCAGATCAGGAGCCGACATGAGCCTCACACCTCGTCATCAGGAGCCGCCATGTGCCTCACATTTCATCATCAGGAGCCGCCATGTGCCTCACACCTCGTCATCAGATCAGGAGCCGCCATGTGCCTCACACCTCATCATCAGGAGCCGCCATGTGCCTCACACCTCGTCATCAGGAGCCGCCATGTGCCTCACACCTCGTCATCAGGAGCCGCCATGAGCCTCACACCTCGTCCTCTGGTCAGGAGCCTCCATGAGCCTCACACCTCATCATCAGGAACCGCCATGAGCCTCACACCTCGTCATCAGGAGCCGCCATGTGCCTCACACCTCGTCTTCAGATCAGGAGCCGCCATGTGCCTCACACCTCGTCATCAGGAGCCGCCATGAGCCTCACACCTCGTCATCAGGAGCCGCCATGTGCCTCACACCTCATCATCAGGAACCGCCATGAGCCTCACACCTCGTCCTCTGGTCAGGAGCCGCCATGAGCCTCACACCTCGTCATCAGGAGCCGCCATGAGCCTCACACCTCGTCATCAGGAGCCGCCATGTGCCTCACACCTCGTCCTCTGGTCAGGAGCCGCCATGAGCCTCACACCTCGTCATCAGGAGCCGCCATGAGCCTCACACCTCGTCATCAGGAGCCGCCATGAGCCTCACACCTCGTCCTCTGGTCAGGAGCCGCCATGAGCCTCACACCTCGTCATCAGGAGCCGCCATGAGCCTCACACCTCGTCATCAGGAGCCGCCATGTGCCTCACACCTCATCATCAGGAACCGCCATGAGCCTCACACCTCGTCCTCTGGTCAGGAGCCGCCATGAGCCTCACACCTCGTCATCAGGAGCCGCCATGAGCCTCACACCTCGTCATCAGGAGCCGCCATAAGCCTCACACCTCGTCATCAGGAGCCGCCATGAGCCTCACACCTCGTCATCAGGAGCCACCATGTGCCTCACACCTCGTCATCAGGAGCCGACATGAGCCTCACACCTCGTCCTCAGATCAGGAGCCGCCATGAGCCTCACACCTCGTCCTCTGGTCAGGAGCCGCCATGAGCCTCACACCTCGTGCTCTGGTCAGGAGCTGCCATGTGCCTCACACCTCCTCCTCTAGTCAGGAGCCGCCATGAGCCTCACACCTCGTGCTCTGGTCAGGAGCCGCCATGAGCCTCACACCTCGTCCTCAGATCAGGAGCCGCCATGTGCCTCACACCTCGTCCTCTGGTCAGGAGCCGCCATGAGCCTCACACCTCGTGCTCTGGTCAGGAGCTGCCATGTGCCTCACTCCTCGTCCTCTGGTCAGGAGCCGCCATGTGCCTCACACCTCGTCCTCTGGTCAGGAGCCGCCATGTGCCTCACACCTCGTCCTCTGGTCAGGAGCCGCCATGAGCCTCACTCCTCGTCCTCTGGTCAGGAGCCGCCATGAGCCTCACACCTCGTCCTCTGGTCAGAAGCCGCCATGAGCCTCACACCTCGTCCTCAGATCAGGAGCCGCCATGAGCCTCACACCTCGTCCTCAGATCAGGAGCCGCCATGAGCCTCACACCTCGTCCTCAGATCAGGAGCCGCCATGAGCCTCACACCTCGTCCTCAGATCAGGAGCCGCCATGAGCCTCACACCTCATCCTCTGGTCAGGAGCCACCATGTGCCTCACACCTCGTCCTCAGGAGCCGCCATGTGCCTCACACCTCGTCCTCAGATCAGGAGCCGCCATGAGCTTCACACCTCGTCCTCAGATCAGGAGCCGCCATGAGCCTCACACCTCGTCCTCTGGTCAGGAGCCGCCATGTGCCTCACACCTCGTCCTCTGGTCAGGAGCCGCCATGTGCCTCACACCTCGTCATCAGGAGCCGCCATGTGCCTCACACCTCGTCATCTGGAGCCGCCATGTGCCTCACACCTCGTGCTCTGGTCAGGAGCCGCCATGAGCCTCACTCCTCGTCCTCTGGTCAGGAGCCGCCATGAGCCTCACACCTCGTCCTCTGGTCAGGAGCCGCCATGTGCCTCACACCTCGTCATCAGATCAGGAGCCGCCATGAGCCTCACACCTCGTCCTCTGGTCAGGAGCCACCATGTGCCTCACACCTCGTCATCAGATCAGGAGCCGCCATGAGCCTCACACCTCGTCCTCTGGTCAGGAGCCGCCATGTGCCTCAGACCTGGTGGTGGTCCTGGTGCCTCCTCGATATACGGTTATTGCATTGAGGCGCAGGTCATACGGGGTCATCTTTGGGGGGCTCATACTTTTGTCTTTGTATGTTTCTGCTATAACAAGTCACTACGGGGTTAACTAAGAAAAGTCTCCAGATCCGATGGGGAATCCCGGAGGAGAAGCGTCTGGAGCGTCTTCCGTAAATCCTCGGTCCCGTGTTTCATGAGGTGCTCGGCGCTATTGTCAGGGGGCTTCTTCATGGGCTCCGCTGCCGGCGCCGGCTCCCGTGATTGATTCTGCTTGTTATGTGCGACTCGTCCCAGGGAACCGGCGCCGGTCGCTCCGGCAGAATCCACAAATCCAGACCTTTATCTGCGAACGTGGCCTCAGGGGGAAACAGATCCCCCCGACTGCTGCTCTGCAATACCCACTCCCCCACTGCCCCCTCATTCACCCCATCACTGCTCCGGACCACCAGGAACATTCACCCCATCACTGCTCCGGACCACCAGGAACATTCCCCCCCATCACTGCCCCGGACCACCAGGACCATTCCCCCCCATCACTGCCCCGGACCACCAGGACCATTCCCCCCCATCACTGCCCCGGACCACCAGGACCATTCACCCCATCACTGCCCCGGACCACCAGGACCATTCACCCCATCACTGCCCCGGACCACCAGGACCATTCCCCCCCATCACTGCCCCGGACCACCAGGACCATTCACCCCATCACTGTCCTGGACCACCAGGAACATTCACCCCATCACTGCCCCGGACCACCAGGAACATTCCCCCCATCACTGCCCCGGACCACCCGGAACATTCACCCCATCACTACCCCGGACCACCAGGAACATTCCCCCCATCACTGCCCCGGACCACCAGGAACATTCCCCCCATCACTTCTCCGGACCACCAGGAACATTCACCACATCACTGCCCCGGACCACCAGGAACATTCCCCCCCATCACTGCCCCGGACCACCAGGAACATTACCCCCATCACTGCTCCGGACCCCCAGGAACATTCACCCCATCACTGCCCCGGACCATCAGGAACATTCCCCCATCACTGCCCCGGACCACCAGGAACATTCACCCCATCACTGCCCCGGACCACCAGGAACATTCGCCCCATCACTGCCCCGGACCACCAGGAACATTCACCCCATCACTGCCCCGGACCACCAGGACCATTCACACCATCATTGCCCTGGACCACCAGGAACATTCACCCCATCACTGCCCCGGACCCCCAGGAACATTCACCCCATCACTGCCCCGGACCCCCAGGAACATTCCTCCATCACTGCCCCGGACCACCAGGAACATTCACCCCATCACTGCCCCGGACCACCAGGGACATTACCCCCATCACTGCCCCGGACCACCAGGACCATTCACACCATCATTGCCCTGGACCACCAGGAACATTCACCCCATCACTGCCCCGGACCCCCAGGACCATTCCCCCCATCACTACCCCGGACCACCAGGACCATTCACCCCATCACTACCCCGGACCACCAGGAACATTCCCCCATCACTGCCCCGGACCCCCAGGAACATTCCCCCATCACTGCCCCGGACCCCCAGGACCATTCCCCCCATCACTGCTCCGGACCACCAGGAACATTCCCCCCATCACTGCCCCGGACCACCAGGAACATTCCCCCATCACTGCCCCGGACCACCAGGAACATTACCCCCATCACTGCCCCGCACCATCAGGACCATTCACCCCATCACTACCCCGGACCCCCAGGAACATTCCCCCATCACTGCCCCAGACCCCCAGGACCATTCCCCCCATCACTGCTCCGGACCACCAGAAACATTCCCCCATCACTGCCCCGGACCACCAGGAACATTCCCCCATCACTGCCCCGGACCACCAGGAACATTCACCCCATCACCGCCCCGGACCACCAGGAACATTCACCCCATCACTATTCCGGACCACCAGGAACATTCACCCCATCACTGCACCGGACCACCAGGAACATTCACCCCATCACTGCCCCGGACCACCAGGAACATTACCCCCATCACTGCTCCGGACCCCCAGGAACATTCACCCCATCACTGCCCCGGACCACCAGGAACATTCACCCCATCACTGCTCCGGACCACCAGAAACATTCCCCCATCACTGCCCCGGACCACCAGGAACATTCCCCCATCACTGCCCCGGACCACCAGGAACATTCACCCCATCACCGCCCCGGACCACCAGGAACATTCACCCCATCACTATTCCGGACCACCAGGAACATTCACCCAATCACTGCCCCGGACCACCAGGAACATTCACCCCATCACTGCCCCGGACCACCAGGAACATTACCCCCATCACTGCTCCGGACCCCCAGGAACATTCACCCCATCACTGCCCCGGACCACCAGGAACATTCACCCCATCACTGCCCCGGACCACCAGGAACATTCACCCCATCACTGCCCCGGACCACCAGGAACATTCACCCCATCACTGCCCCGGACCACCAGGAACATTCCCCCCATCACTGCCCCGGACCACCAGGAACATTCACCCCATCACTGCCCCGGACCACCAGGAACATTCACCCCATCACTGCCCCGGACCCCCAGGAACATTCCCCCCCATCACTGCCCCGGACCACCAGGAACATTACCCCCATCACTGCTCCGGACCACCAGGAACATTACCCCCATCACTGCCCCGGACCACCAGGAACATTCCCCCCCATCACTGCCCCGGACCACCAGGAACATTCACCCCATCACTGCCCCGGACCCCCAGGAACATTCCCCCCCATCACTGCCCCGGACCACCAGGAACATTCACCCCATCACTGCCCCGGACCACCAGGAACATTACCCCCATCACTGCCCCGGACCACCAGGACCATTCCCCCCATCACTGCCCCGGACCACCAGGAACATTCACCCCATCACTACCACGGACCACCAGGACCATTCCCCCCATCACTGCCCCGGACCACCCGGAACATTCACCCCAACACTACCACGGACCACCAGGAACATTCACCCCATCACTACCCCGGACCACCAGGAACATTCCCCCATCACTGCCCCGGACCACCAGGAACATTCACCCCATCACTACCCCGGACCACCAGGAACATTCCCCCATCACTGCCCCGGACCCCCAGGAACATTCACCCCATCACTGCCCCGGACCATCAGGATTATTCACCCCATCACTGCCCCGGACCATCAGGACCATTCACCCCATCACTGCCCCGGACCATCAGGACCATTCACCTCATCACTGCCCCGGACCCCCAGGAACATTCACCCCATCACTGCCCCGGACCATCAGGACCATTCACCCCATCACTGCCCCAGACCCCCAGGACCATTCACCCCATCACTGCCCCGGACCACCAGGAACATTCCCCCCATCACTGCCCCGGACCACCAGGACCATTCCCCCCATCACTGCCCCGGACCACCAGGAACATTCACCCCATCACTACCACGGACCACCAGGAACATTCACCCCCATCACTTCCCCAGACCACCAGGACCATTCACCCCATCACTGCCCCGGACCACCAGGAACATTCACCCCATCACTACCCCGGACCACCAGGAACATTCCCCCATCACTGCCCCGGACCCCCAGGAACATTACCCCCATCACTGCCCCGGACCCCCAGGAACATTCACCCCATCACTGCCCCGGACCACCAGGAACATTCCCCCCATCACTGCACCGGACCACCAGGAACATTACCCCCATCACTGCCCCGAACCATCAGGACCATTCACCTCATCACTGCCCCGGACCACCAGGAACATTCCCCCCATCACTGCCCCGGACCACCAGGAACATTCACCCCATCACTGCCCCGGACCACCAGGAACATTCACCCCATCACTGCCCCGGACCACCAGGAACATTCACCCCATCACTGCCCCGGACCACCAGGAACATTACCCCCATCACTGCCCCGGACCACCAGGACCATTCCCCCCATCACTGCCCCGGACCACCAGGAACATTCACCCCATCACTACCACGGACCACCAGGACCATTCCCCCCATCACTGCCCCGGACCACCCGGAACATTCACCCCAACACTACCACGGACCACCAGGAACATTCACCCCATCACTACCCTGGACCACCAGGAACATTCCCCCATCACTGCCCCGGACCACCAGGAACATTCACCCCATCACTACCCCGGACCACCAGGAACATTCCCCCATCACTGCCCCGGACCCCCAGGAACATTCACCCCATCACTGCCCCGGACCATCAGGATTATTCACCCCATCACTGCCCCGGACCATCAGGACCATTCACCCCATCACTGCCCCGGACCATCAGGACCATTCACCTCATCACTGCCCCGGACCCCCAGGAACATTCACCCCATCACTGCCCCGGACCATCAGGACCATTACCCCCATCACTACCACGGACCACCAGGAACATTCACCCCATCACTGCCCCGGACCATCAGGACCATTCACCTCATCACTGCCCCGGACCACCAGGAACATTCCCCCCATCACTGCCCCGGACCACCGGAAACATTCACCGCATCACTGCCCCGGACCACCAGAACCATTCACCCCATCACTGCCCCGGACCACCAGGACCATTCCCCCATCACTGCCCCGGACCACCAGGAACATTCCCCCCATCACTGCCCCGGACCACCAGGAACATTCCCCCATCACTGCTCCGGACCACCAGGAACATTACCCCCATCACTGCCCAGGACCACCAGGAACATTCACCCAATCACTGCCCCGGACCACCAGGAACATTCACCCCATCACTGCCCCGGACCACCAGGAACATTACCCCCATCACTGCCCCGGACCACCAGGAACATTCCCCCCATCACTGCCCCGGACCACCAGGAACATTCCCCCATCACTGCCCCGGACCACCAGGAACATTACCCCCATCACTGCCCAGGACCACCAGGAACATTCACCCCATCACTGCTTCTGACCACCAGGAACATTCCCCCATCACTGCCCCGGACCACCAGGACCATTCCCCCCATCACTGCCCCGGACCACCAGGAACATTCACCCCATCACTGCCCCGGACCACCAGGAACATTCACCCCATCACTGCCCCGGACCACCAGGAACATTCACCCCATCACTGCTTCTGACCACCAGGAACATTCACCCCATCACTACTCCGGACCACCAGGACCATTCACACCTTCATTGCCCCGGACCACCAGGAACATTCACCTCATCACTGCCCTGGACCACCAGGAACATTCACCCCATCACTGCCCCGGACCACCAGGAACATTCACCCCATCACTGCCCCGGACCACCAGGAACATTTACCCCATCACTACCCCGGACCACCAGGAACATTCCCCCATCACTGCCCCGGACCACCAGGAACATTCACCCCATCACTGCCCCGGACCACCAGGAACATGACCCCCATCACTGCTCCGGACCCCCAGGAACATTACCCCCATCATTGCTCCGGACCCCCAGGAACATTACCCCCATCACTGCCCCGGACCACCAGGAACATTCACCCCATCACTGCCCCGGACCACCTGGAACATTCCCCCCATCACCACCCCGGACCAGCAGGACCATTCACACCATCATTGCCCCGGACCACCAGGAACATTCACCTCATCACTACTCCGGACCACCAGGACCATTCACACCATCTTTGCCCCGGACCACCAGGAACATTCACCTCATCACTGCCCTGGACCACCAGGAACATTACCCCCATCACTGCCCCGGACCACCAGGAACATTCACCCCATCACTACTCCGGACCACCAGGACCATTCACACCATCTTTGCCCCGGACCACCAGGAACATTCAGCTCATCACTGCCCTGGACCACCAGGAACATTCACCCCATCAATGCCCCGGACCACCAGGAACATTCACCCCATCACTACCCCGGACCACCAGGAACATTCCCCCATCACTGCCCCGGACCCCCAGGAACATTCACCCCATCACTACCCCGGACCACCAGGACCATTCACCCCATCACTGCCCCGGACCACCAGGAACATTCACCCCATCACTGCCCCGGACCCCCAGGAACATTCACCCCATCACTACCCCGGACCACCAGGAACATTCACCCCATCACTGCCCCGGACCACCAGGAACATTCCCCCCATCACTGCCCCGGACCACCAGGAACATTACCCCCATCACTGCCCCGGACCATCAGGACCATTCACCCCATCACTGCCCCGGACCATCAGGACCATTCACCCCATCACTGCTCCGGACCACCAGGAACATTCCCCCATCACTGCTCCGGACCACCAGGACCAATCACCCCATCACTGCCCCGGACCATTCCCCCCATCACTTCCCCAGACCCCCAGGACCATTCCCCCCATCACTACCCCGGACCACCAGGACCATTCACCCCATCACTGCCCCGGACCACCAGGACCATTCACCCCATCACTGCCCCGGACCACCAGGAACATTCACCCCATCACTACCCCGGACCACCAGGACCATTCCCCCATCACTGCTCCGGACCACCAGGACCAATCACCCCATCACTGCCCCGGACCATTCCCCCCATCACTTCCCCAGACCCCCAGGACCATTCCCCCCATCACTGCCCCGGACCACCAGGAATATTCACCCCATCACTGCCCCGGACCACCAGGAACATTCCCCCCATCACTGCCCCGGACCACCAGGAACATTCACCCCATCACTACCACGGACCACCAGGACCATTCCCCCCATCACTGCCCCGGACCACCAGGACCATTCACCCCATCACTGCCCCGGACCACCAGGACCATTCACCCCATCACTGCCCCGGACCACCAGGACCATTCACCCCATCACTGCCCCGGACCACCAGGAACATTACCCCCATCACTACCATGGACCACCTGGATTATTCCCCACATCACTGCCCCGGACCACCAGGAACATTCACCCCATCACTACCACGGACCACCAGGAACATTCACCCCATCACTACCCCGGACCACCAGGAACATTCACCCCATCACTGCCCCGGACCACCAGGAACATTCCCCCCATCACTGCTCCGGACCACCAGGAACATTCACCCGATCACTGCCCCGGACCACCAGGACCATTCACCCCATCACTGCTCCGGACCACCAGGAACATTCACCCCATCACTGCCCCGGACCACCAGGAACATTCCCCCCATCACTGCCCCGGACCACCAGGAACATTCACCCCATCACTACCACGGACCACCAGGAACATTCACCCCATCACCATCCCGGACCACCAGGAACATTCACCCGATCACTGCCCCGGACCACCAGGACCATTCACCCCATCACTGCTCCGGACCACCAGGAACATTCACCCCATCACTGCCCCGGACCACCAGGAACATTCCCCCCATCACTGCCCCGGACCACCAGGAACATTCACCCCATCACTACCACGGACCACCAGGAACATTCACCCCATCACCATCCCGGACCACCAGGAACATTCACGCGATCACTGCCCCGGACCACCAGGACCATTCACCCCATCACTGCTCCGGACCACCAGGAACATTCACCCCATCACTGCCCCGGACCACCAGGAACATTCCCCCCATCACTGCTCCGGACCACCAGGAACATTCACCCGATCACTGCCCCGGACCACCAGGAACATTCACCCCATCACTGCCCCGGACCACCAGGAACATTCACCCCATCACTGCCCCGGACCACCTGGAACATTCACCCCATCACCATCCCGGACCACCAGGACCCTTCCCCCCCCTGGTGTGATACTGTTGTGCCGAGGCTTCTGGGAGGGGTGACCCGGCGGGCGGCTGCCAGGGTATAAATACTTCTCGCCCCGTTCCCATGTCATTCCTGGACAATGCCTGACAGACTATTCTCATGTTCCCAGACAATAATATTCCCTCCAGATCCAGCTGTTATTTATACTGCAGAACATTCCCCCAAAAATCCCAAAATATCTGAGCCTGGGAAAGCTGGGTGGCTTCATTCCACCTGCCATACATCATCCAACCTCCGAGACCCTGAGCCTAGTCATACCTGTTCTGCACCCTTCACATCAGTGATCACCCAGCTTTCCCAGACCCTGAGTGACGTCTAGTCATACCTGTCCTGCACCCTTCACATCAGTGATCACCCAGCTTTCCCAGACCCTGAGTGACGTCTAGTCATACCTGTCCTGCACCCTTCAGATCAGTGATCACCCAGCTTTCCCAGACCCTGAGTGACGTCTAGTCATACCTGTCCTGCACCCTTCACATCAGTGATCACCCAGCTTTCCCAGACCCTGGTTAGGGATAGTCCTGGGACCCTCTTGTTGCTTCTTGTCCGGGGATCCTCTGGTTGCTCCTTGTCCGGGGATCCTCTGGTTGCTCCTTGTCCGGGGATCCTCTGGTTGCTCCTTGTCCGGGGATCCTCTGGTTGCT
Source organism: Engystomops pustulosus (assembly GCF_040894005.1). Classification (NCBI taxonomy): domain Eukaryota; kingdom Metazoa; phylum Chordata; class Amphibia; order Anura; family Leptodactylidae; genus Engystomops; species Engystomops pustulosus. The sequence continues at coordinate 3,183,724 of NC_092414.1, read as the reverse complement.
CCTTGTCCGGGGATCTTCTGGTTGCTTCTTGTCCAATCCTCTGGTTGCTCCTTGTCCGGGGATCCTCTGGTTGCTCCTTGTCCGGGGATCCTCTGGTTGCTCCTTGTCCGGGGATCCTCTGGTTGCTCCTTGTCCCGGGGATCCTCTGGTTACTCATTGTCCGGGGATCCTCTGGTTGCTCCTTGTCAGTTGACCCTCTGGTTGGTTCTTGTCCAGGGATCTGCTGGTTGGTTTTTGTCTTTGGATCCTCTGGTTACTTCTTGTCCGGGGGCCCTCTGGTTGCTCCTTGTCCGGGGATCCTCTGGTTGCTTCTTGTCCAATCCTCTGGTTGCTCCTTGTCCGGGGATCCTCTGGTTGCTCCTTGTCCGGGGATCCTCTGGTTGCTTCTTGTCCGGGGATCCTCTGGTTGCTTCTTGTCCGGGGATCCTCTGGTTGCTCCTTGTACGGGGATCCTCTGGTTGCTCCTTGTACGGGGATCCTCTGGTTGCTCCTTGTACGGGGATCCTCTGATTGCTCCTTGTCCGGGGATCCTCTGGTTGCTCCTTGTCCGGGGATCCTCTGGTTGCTCCTTGTCCGGGGATCCTCTGGTTGCTCCTTGTCCGGGGATCCTCTGGTTGCTCCTTGTCCGGGATCCTCTGGTTGCTCCTTGTCCGGGGATCCTCTGGTTGCTCCTTGTCCGGGGATCCTCTGGTTGCTCCTTGTCCGGGGATCCTCTGGTTGCTCCTTGTCCGGGGATCCTCTGGTTGCTCCTTGTCCGGGGATCCTCTGGTTGCTCCTTGTCCGGGGATCCTCTGGTTGCTCCTTGTCCGGGGATCCTCTGGTTGCTCCTTGTCCGGGGATCCTCTGGTCGCTCCTTGTCCGGGGATCCTCTGGTCGCTCCTTGTCCGGGGATCCTCTGGTCGCTCCTTGTCCGGGGATCCTCTGGTTGCTCCTTGTCCGGGGATCCTCTGGTTGCTCCTTGTCCCGGGGATCCTCTGGTTACTCATTGTCCGGGGATCCTCTGGTTGCTCCTTGTCAGTTGACCCTCTGGTTGGTTCTTGTCCAGGGATCTGCTGGTTGGTTTTTGTCTTTGGATCCTCTGGTTACTTCTTGTCCGGGGGCCCTCTGGTTGCTCCTTGTCCGGGGATCCTCTGGTTGGTTCTTGTCCAGGGATCCTCTGGTTGCTCCTAATACTGGGATCCTCTAGTTGCTTCTTGTCCGGGGATCCTCTGGTTGCTTCTTTTACGGGGATCCTCTGGTTGCTCCTTGTCCGGGGATCCTCTGGTTGCTTCTTGTCCAATCCTCTGGTTGCTCCTTGTCCCGGGGATCCTCTGGTTGGTTCTTGTCCGGGGATCCTCTAGTTGCTTCTTGTCCGGGGATTCTCTGGTTGCTTCCTGTCCCGGGGATCCTCTGGTTGGTTCTTGTCCGGGGATCCTCTAGTTGCTCCTTGTCCGGGGATCCTCTGGTTGCTCCTTGTCCGGGGATCCTCTGGTTGCTCCTTGTCCGGGGATCCTCTAGTTGCTTCTTGTCCGGGGATTCTCTGGTTGCTTCTTGTCCCGGGGATCCTCTGGTTGCTATTTTTCCCGAGGATCCTCTGGTTGCTTCCTCTCCGCGGATCCTCTGGTTGCTTCTTGTCCAGGGATCCTCTGGTTGCTCCTTGTCCGGAGATCCTCTGGTGGCTCCTTGTCCGGGAATCCTCTAGTTGGTTCTTATCCAAGGATCCTTCGGTTGCTCCTTGTCCCGGGGATCCTCTGGTTGCTTCTTGTCCCGGGGATCCTCTTGTTGTTCCTTGTCCGTGGATCCTCTGGTTGCTCCTTGTCCGGGGATTCTCTGGTTGCTCCTTGTCCGGGGATTCTCTGGTTACTCCTTGTCCAGGGATCCTCTGGTTAGGGCTAGTCATAAGGTCCTCTCATTGCTTCTTGTCCGGGGATCCTTTGGTTGGTTCTTAAAAAGGGATCCTCTGGTTGCTTCTTGTCTGGGGATCCTCTGGTTGCTTCTTGTCCGGGGATCCTCTGGTTGCTTCTTGTCTGGGGATCCTCTGGTTGCTCCTTGTCCGGGGATCCTCTGGTTGCTCCTTGTCCGGGGATCCTCTGGTTGCTCCTTGTAAGGGGATCCTCTGGTTGCTCCTTGTAAGGGGATCCTCTGGTTGCTCCTTTTCCGTGGATTCTCTAGTTGGTTCTTGTTCAGGGATCCTCTGGTTGCTTCTTGTCCAGGGATCCTCTGGTTGTTCCTTGTTCAGGGATCCTCTGGTTGCTTCTTGTCCGTGGACCCTCTGGTTGCTTCTTGTCCAGGGATCCGCTGGTTGGTTCTTGTCTTGGGATCCGTTGGTTGCTTCTTGTTCCAGGGATCCTCTGGTTGCTTCTTGTCCGGGGATCTTCTGGTTGCTTCTGGTACGGGGATCCTCTGGTTGCTTCTTGTCCGGGGATCCTTTGGTTGCTTCTTGTCTGGGGATCCTCTGGTTGCTTCTTGTCCCGGGGATCCTCTGGTTGCTTCGTGTCCGGGGATCCTCTGGTTGCTTCTTGTCCCGGGGATCCTCTGGTTGCTTCTTGTCCCGGGGATCCTCTGGTTGCTTCTTGTCCCGGGGATTCTCTGGTTGCTTCTTGTCCCGGGGATCCTCTGGTTGCTTCTTGTCCCGGGGATCCTCTGGTTGCTTCTTGTCCAGGGATCCCCTGGTTGCTCCTTGTCCGGGGATCCTCTGGTTGTTCGGTATTCAGGGATCCTCTGGTTGCTTCTTGTCCGGGGATCCTCTGGTTGCTTCTTGTCCCGGGGATCCTCTGGTTGCTTCTTGTCCCGGGGATCCTCTGGTTGCTTCTTGTCCCGGGGATCCTCTGGTTGCTTCTTGTCCCGGGGATCCTCTGGTTGCTTCTTGTCCAGGGATCCTCTGGTTGCTCCTTGTCCGGAGATCCTCTGGTTGTTCGGTGTTCAGGGATCCTCTGGTTGCTTCGTGTCCGGGGATGCTCTGGTTGCTTCTTGTCCCGGGGATCCTCTGGTTGCTTCTTGTCCCGGGGATCCTCTGGTTGCTTCTTGTCCCGGAGATCCTCTGGTTGCTTCTTGTCCAGGGATCCTCTGGTTGCTCCTTGTCCGGAGATCCTCTGGTTGTTCGGTGTTCAGGGACCCTCTGGTTGGTTCTTGTCCAGGGATCTGCTGGTTGGTTCTTGTCTTGGGATCCTCTGGTTGCTCCTAGTACTGGGATCCTCTAGCTGCTTCTTGTCCGGGAATCGTCTGGTTGGTTCTTGTTCCAGGGATCCTCTGGTTGCTTCTTGTCCGGGGATCCTCTGGTTGCTTCTTGTACGGGGGTCCTCTGGTTGCTTCTTGTCCGGGGATCCTCTGGTTGCTTCTTGTCCGGGGATCCTCTGGTTGCTCCTTGTCCCGGGGATCCTCTGGTTGCTCATTGTCCCGGGGATCCTCTGGTTGCTCATTGTCCGGGGATCCTCTGGTTGCTCATTGTCCCGGGGATCCTCTGGTTGCTTCATCTCCGCGGTTCCTCTGGTTGCTTCTTGTCCGGGGATCCTCTGGTTGTTTCTTGTCCGGGGATCCTCTGGTTGCTTCTTGTCTGGGGATCCTCTGGTTGCTTCTTGTCCAGGGATCCTCTGGTTGCTTCTGGTACGGGGATCCACTGGTTGCTTCTGGTACGGGGATCCTCTGGTTGCTTCTTGTCCGGGGATCCTCTGGTTGATCCTTGTCCCGGGGATCCTCTGGTTGCTCCTTGTCCGGGGATCCTCTGGTTGCTCCTTGTACGGGGATCCTTTGGTTGCTCCTTGTACGGGGATCCTTTGGTTGCTCCTTGTACGGGGATCCTCTGGTTGCTTCTTGTTCGGGGATTCTCTGGTTGTTCCGTGTTCAGGGATCCTCTGGTTGCTTCTTGTCCGTGGACCCTCTGGTTGGTTCTTGTCCAGGAATCTGCTGGTTGGTTTTTGTCTTGGGACCGTTTGGTTGCTTCTTGTCCGGGGGTTTACTGGTTGCTTCTTGTCCAGGGGCCCTCTGGTTGGTTCTAGTCCAGGGATTCTCTGGTTGCTCATAATACTGGGATCCTCTAGTTGCTTCTTGTCCGGGGATACTCTGGTTGCTTCTTTTACGGGGATCCTCTGGTTGCTCCTTGTACGGGGATCCTCTGGTTGCTCCTTGTACGGGGATTCTCTGGTTGCTCCTTGTACGGGGATTCTCTGGTTGGTTCTTGTTCAGGGATCCTCTGGTTGCTTCTTGTCCGGAGATCCTCTGGTTGTTCCTTGTTCAGGGATCCTCTGTTTGATTCTTGTCCGTGGACCCTCTGGTTGGTTCTTGTCCAGGGACCTGCTGGTTGGTTCTTGTCTTGGGATCCTCTGGTTGCTTCTTGTCCCGGGGATCCTCTGGTTGTTTCGTGTCCGGGGATCCTCTGGTTGCTTCTTGTCCCGGGGATCCTCTGGTTGCTCCTTGTACGGGGATCCTCGGGTTGCTCCTTGTACGGGGATCCTCGGGTTGCTCCTTGTACGGGGATCCTCTGGTTGCTCCATGTCCTGAGATCCTCTGGTTGCTCCCTGTCCGGGGATTCTTTGGTTGCTCCTTATCCAGGGATCCTCTGGTTGGGGATAGTCATGAGGTCCTCTGGTTGGTTCTTATCCAGGGATCCTCTGGTTGCTTCTTGTACAGGGATCCTCTGGTTGCTTCTTGTCCAGGGATCCTCTGGTTGCTTCTTGTCCAGGGATCCTCTGGTTGCTTCTTGTCCAGGGATCCTCCGGTTGCTTCTTGTCCGGGGATCCTCCGGTTGCTTCTTGTCCGGGGATCCTCCGGTTGCTTCTTGTCAGGGGATCCTCCGGTTGCTTCTTGTCCGGGGATCCTCCGGTTGCTTCTTGTCCGGGGATCCTCTGGTTGCTCCTTGTCCGGGGATCCTCTGGTTGCTCCTTGTCCGGGGATCCTCTGGTTGCTTCTTGTCCGGGGATCCTCTGGTTGCTCCTTGTATGGGGATCCTCTGGTTGCTCCTTGTACGGGGATCCTCTGGTTACTCCTTGTCCGTGGATTCTCTGGTTGGTTCTTGTTCAGGGATCCTCTGGTTGCTTCTTGTCCGGGGATCCTCTGGTTGCTCCTAGTACTGGGATCCTCTAGTTGCTTCTTGTCCGGGGATCCTCTGGTTGCTCCTAGTACTGGGATCCTCTGGTTGCTTCTTGTCCGGGGATCGTCTGGTTGGTTCTTGTTCCTGGGATCCTCTGGTTGTTTCGTGTCCGGGGATCCTCTGGTTGCTTCTTGTCCCGGGGATCCTCTGGTTGCTCCTTGTCCGGGGATCCTCTGGTTGCTCCTTGTACGGGGATCCTCTGGTTGCTTCTTGTACAGGGATCCTCTGGTTGCTCCTTGTACGGGGATCCTCTGGTTGGTTCTTAACCAGGGATCCTTCGGTTGATCCTTGTCCCGGGGATCCTCTGTTTGCTTCTTGTCCCAGGGATCCTCTGGTTGCTCCATGTCCGGAGATACTCTGGTTGCTCCCTGTCCAGGGATTCTCTGGTTGCTCCTTATCCAGGGATCCTCTGGTTGGGGATAGTCATGAGGTCCTCTGGTTGGTTCTTATCCAGGGATCCTCTGGTTGCTTCTTGTACAGGGATCCTCTGGTTGCTTCTTGTCCAGGGATCCTCTGGTTGCTTCTTGTCCAGGGATCCTCTGGTTGCTTCTTGTCCAGGGATCCTCTGGTTGCTTCTTGTCCAGGGATCCTCTGGTTGCTTCTTGTCCGGGGATCCTCTGGTTGCTTCTTGTCCGGGGATCCTCTGGTTGCTTCTTGTCCGGGGATCCTCCGGTTGCTTCTTGTCCAGGGATCCTCCGGTTGCTTCTTGTCCGGGGATCCTCCGGTTGCTTCTTGTCAGGGGACCCTCTGGTTGCTCCTTGTCCAGGGATCCTCTTGTTGGTTCTTGTCCAGAGATCCTCTGGTTGCTCCTAGTACTGGGATCCTCTAGTTGCTTCTTGTCCGGGATCCTCTGGTTGGTTTTTGTTCCAGGGATCCCCTTGTTGCTTCTTGTCCGGGGACCCTCTGGTTGCTCCTTGTCCGGGGATCCTCTGGTTGGTTCTTGTCCAGGGATCCTCTGGTTGCTCCTAGTACTGGGATCCTCTAGTTGCTACTTGGCCGGGGATCCTCTGGTTGCTTCTTGTTCCAGGGATCCTCTGGTTGCTTCTTTTCCGGGGATCCTCTGGTTGCTCCTTGTCCGGGGATCCTCTGGTTGCTTCTTGTCCGGGGATCCTCTGGTTGCTCCTTGTACGGGGATCCTCTGGTTGCTCCTTGTACGGGGATCCTCTGGTTACTCCTTGTCCGTGGATTCTCTGGTTGGTTCTTGTTCAGGGATCCTCTGGTTGCTTCTTGTCTGCGGATCCTCTGGTTGCTCCTAGTACTGGGATCCTCTAGTTGCTTCTTGTCCGGGGATCGTCTGGTTGGTTATTGTTCCAGGGATCCTCTGGTTGCTTCTTGTCCGGGTATCCTCTGGTTGCTTCTTGTCCGGGGATCCTCTGGTTGTTTCGTGTCCGGGGATCCTATGGTTGCTTCTTGTCCCGGGGATCCTCTGGTTGCTCCTTGTACGGGGATCCTCTGGTTGCTCCTTGTACGGGGATCCTCTGGTTGCTCCTTGTACGGGGATCCTCTGGTTGCTCCTTGTACGGGGATCCTCTGGTTGCTCCTTGTACGGGGATCCTCTGGTTGCTCCTTGTACGGGGATCCACTGGTTGGTTCTTATCCGGGGATCCTTCGGTTGATCCTTGTCCCAGGGATCCTCTGTTTGCTTCTTGTCCCAGGGATCCTCTGGTTGCTCCATGTCCTGAGATCCTCTGGTTGCTCCCTGTCCGGGGATTCTTTGGTTGCTCCTTTTCCAGGGATCCTCTGGTTGGGGATAGTCATGAGGTCCTCTGGTTGGTTCTTATCCAGGGATCCTCTGGTTGCTTCTTGTCCGGGAATCCTCTGGTTGCTTCTTGTCCGGGGATCCTCCGGTTGCTTCTTGTCCGGGGATCCTCCGGTTGCTTCTTGTCCGGGGATCCTCTGGATGCTTCTTGTCCGGGGATCCTCTGGATGCTTCTTGTCCCGGGGATCCTCTGGTTGCTTCTTGTCCCAGGGATCCTCTGGTTTCTCCTTGTCCGGGGATCCTCTGGTTGCTCTTTGTCCGAGGATCCTCTGGTTGCTCCTTGTGCGGGGATCCTCTGGTTGCTTCTTGTCCATGGATCCTCTGGTTGCTCTTTGTTCGGGGATCCTCTGGTTGCTTTTTGTCCGGGGATCCTCTGGTTGCTTCTTGTCCCGGGGATCCTCTGGTTGCTCCTTGTCCGGGGATCCTCTGGTTGCTCCTTGTACGGGGATCCTCTGGTTGCTTCTTGTACGGGGATCCTCTGGTTGCTCCTTGTACGGGGATCCTCTGGTTGGTTCTTAACCAGGGATCCTTCGGTTGATCCTTGTCCCGGGGATCCTCTGTCTGCTTCTTGTCCCAGGGATCCTCTGGTTGCTCCATGTCCGGAGATCCTCTGGTTGCTCCCTGTCCGGGGATTCTCTGGTTGCTCCTTATCCAGGGATCCTCTGGTTGGGGATAGTCATGAGGTCCTCTGGTTGATTCTTATCCAGGGATCCTCTGGTTGCTTCTTGTACAGGGATCCTCTGGTTGCTTCTTGTCCAGGGATCCTCTGGTTGCTTCTTGTCCGGGGATCCTCTGGTTGCTTCTTGTCCGGGGATCCTCCGGTTGCTTCTTGTCCGGGGATCCTCCGGTTGCTTCTTGTCAGGGGATCCTCTGGTTGCTTCTTGTCAGGGGATCCTCTGGTTGCTTCTTGTCCGGGGATCCTCTGGTTGCTTCTTGTCCGGGGATCCTCTGGTTGCTCCTTGTCCGGGGATCCTCTGGTTGCTCCTTGTACGGGGATCCTCTGGTTGGTTCTTAACCAGGGATCCTTCGGTTGATCCTTGTCCCGGGGATCCTCTGTCTGCTTCTTGTCCCAGGGATCCTCTGGTTGCTCCATGTCCGGAGATCCTCTGGTTGCTCCCTGTCCGGGGATTCTCTGGTTGCTCCTTATCCAGGGATCCTCTGGTTGGGGATAGTCATGAGGTCCTCTGGTTGATTCTTATCCAGGGATCCTCTGGTTGCTTCTTGTACAGGGATCCTCTGGTTGCTTCTTGTCCAGGGATCCTCTGGTTGCTTCTTGTCCGGGGATCCTCTGGTTGCTTCTTGTCCGGGGATCCTCCGGTTGCTTCTTGTCCGGGGATCCTCCGGTTGCTTCTTGTCAGGGGATCCTCTGGTTGCTTCTTGTCCGGGGATCCTCTGGTTGCTTCTTGTCCGGGGATCCTCTGGTTGCTCCTTGTCCGGGGATCCTCTGGTTGCTTCTTGTCCGGGGATCCTCTGGTTGCTCCTTGTATGGGGATCCTCTGGTTGCTCCTTGTACTGGGATCCTCTGGTTACTCCTTGTCCGTGGATTCTCTGGTTGGTTCTTGTTCAGGGATCCTCTGGTTGCTTCTTGTCCGGGGATCCTCTGGTTGCTCCTAGTACTGGGATCCTCTAGTTGCTTCTTGTCCGGGGATCCTCTAGTTGCTTCTTGTCCGGGGATCGTCTGGTTGGTTCTTGTTCCAGGGATCCTCTTGTTGCTTCTTGTCCGGGGATCCTCTGGTTGCTTCTTGTACGGGGGTCCTCTGGTTGCTTCTTGTCCGGGGATCCTCTGGTTGTTTCGTGTCCGGGGATCCTCTGGTTGCTTCTTGTCCCGGGGATCCTCTGGTTGCTCCTTGTCCGGGGATCCTCTGGTTGCTCCTTGTACGGGGATCCTCTGGTTGCTTCTTGTACAGGGATTCTCTGGTTGCTCCTTGTACGGGGATCCTCTGGTTGGTTCTTAACCAGGGATCCTTCGGTTGATCCTTGTCCCGGGGATCCTCTGTTTGCTTCTTGTCCCAGGGATCCTCTGGTTGCTCCATGTCCGGAGATACGCTGGTTGCTCCCTGTCCAGGGATTCTCTGGTTGCTCCTTATCCAGGGATCCTCTGGTTGGGGATAGTCATGAGGTCCTCTGGTTGGTTCTTATCCAGGGATCCTCTGGTTGCTTCTTCCACAGGGATCCTCTGGTTGCTTCTTGTCCAGGGATCCTCTGGTTGCTTCTTGTCCAGGGATCCTCTGGTTGCTTCTTGTCCAGGGATCCTCTGGTTGCTTCTTGTCCAGGGATCCTCTGGTTGCTTCTTGTCCGGGGATCCTCTGGTTGCTTCTTGTCCGGGGATCCTCTGGTTGCTCCTTGTCCGGGGATCCTCTGGTTGCTTCTTGTCCGGGGATCCTCTGGTTGCTCCTTGTGTGGGGATCCTCTGGTTGCTCCTTGTACGGGGATCCTCTGGTTACTCCTTGTCCGTGGATTCTCTGGTTGGTTCTTGTTCAGGGATCCTCTGGTTGCTTCTTGTCCGGGGATCCTCTGGTTGCTCCTAGTACTGGGATCCTCTAGTTGCTTCTTGTCCGGGGATCCTCTGGTTGCTCCTAGTACTGGGATCCTCTAGTTGCTTCTTGTCCGGGGATCGTCTGATTGGTTCTTGTTCCAGGGATCCTCTTGTTGCTTCTTGTCCGGGGATCCTCTGGTTGCTTCTTGTACGGGGGTCCTCTAGTTGCTTCTTGTCCAGGGATCCTCTGGTTGCTTCTTGTCCAGGGATCCTCTGGTTGCTTCTTGTCCAGGGATCCTCTGGTTGCTTCTTGTCCAGGGATCCTCTGGTTGCTTCTTGTCCAGGGATCCTCTGGTTGCTTCTTGTCCGGGGATCCTCCGGTTGCTTCTTGTCAGGGGATCCTCCGGTTGCTTCTTGTCCAGGGATCCTCTGGTTGCTTCTTGTCCGGGGATCCTCCGGTTGCTTCTTGTCAGGGGATCCTCCGGTTGCTTCTTGTCAGGGGACCCTCTGGTTGCTCCTTGTCCAGGGATCCTCTGGTTGGTTCTTGTCCAGAGATCCTCTGGTTGCTCCTAGTACTGGGATCCTCTGGTTGCTTCTTGTACGGGGATCCTTTGGTTGCTTCGTGTCCCGGGGATCCTCTGGTTGCTTCTTGTCCCGCGGATCCTCTGGTTGCTTCCTGTAACGGGGATCCTCTGGTTGCTTCTCGAAGGGATCCTCTGGTTGGGGGTAGTCATAAGGTCCTCTGGTTGCTTCTTGTCCGGGGATCCTTTGGTTGGTTCTGAAAAAGGGATCCTCTGGTTGCTTCTTGTCCAATCCTCTTTTTGCATCTTGTCCGGGGATCCTCTGGTTGCTTCTTGTTCCAGGGATCCTCTGGTTGCTTCTTGTCCAGGGATCCTCTGGTTGCTTCTTGTCCAGGGATCCTCTGGTTGCTTCTTGTCCGGGGATCCTCTGGTTGCTCCTTGTCCGGGGATCCTCTGGTTACTCCTTGTACGGGGATCCTCTGGTTACTCCTAGTACTGGGATCCTCTAGTTGCTTCTTGTCCGGGGATCGTCTGGTTGCTTCTTGTCCGGGGATCCTCTGGTTGCTTCTTGTACGGGGGTCCTCTAGTTGCTTCGTGTCCGGGGATCCTCTGGTTGTTTCGTGTCCGGGGATCCTCTGGTTGCTTCTTGTCCCGGGGATCCTCTGGTTGCTCCTTGTCCGGGGATCCTCTGGTTGCTCCTTGTACGGGGATCCTCTGGTTGCTCCTTGTACGGGGATCCTCTGGTTGCTCCTTGTACGGGGATCCTCTGGTTGCTCCTTGTACGGGGATCCTCTGGTTGGTTCTTATCCAGGGATCCTTCGGTTGATCCTTGTCCCGGGGATCCTCTGTTTGCTTCTTGTCCCAGGGATCCTCTGGTTGCTCCATGTCCGGAGATCCTCTGGTTGCTCCATGTCCGGGGATTTTCTGGTTGCTCCTTATCCAGGGATCCTCTGGTTAAGGGTTGTCATGAGGTCCTCTGGTTGGTTCTTGTAGAGGGATCCTCTGGTTGCTATTTGTCCAGGTATCCTCTGGTTGCTTCTTGTCCAGGTATCCTCTGGTTGCTTCTTGTCCAGGGATCCTCTGGTTGCTTCTTGTCCGGGAATCCTCTGGTTGCTTCTTGTCCGGGGATCCTCCGGTTGCTTCTTGTCCGGGGATCCTCCGGTTGCTTCTTGTCAGGGGACCCTCTGGTTGCTCCTTGTCCAGGGATCCTCTGGTTGGTTCTTGTCCAGAGATCCTCTGGTTGCTCCTAGTACTGGGATCCTCTAGTTGCTTCTTGTCCGGGGATCCTCTGGTTGGTTCTTGTTCCAGGGATCCCCTTGATGCTTCTTGTACGGGGATCCTTTGGTTGCTTCTTGTACGGGGATCCTTTGGTTGCTTCGTGTCCCGGGGATCCTCTGGTTGCTTCTTGTCCCGGGGATCCTCTGGTTGCTTCCTGTAACGGGGATCCTCTGGTTGCTTCTCGAAGGGATCCTCTGGTTGCTCCTTGGCCGGGGATCCTCTGGTTGCTCCTTGTACGGGGATCCTCTGGTTGCTTTTTTTCAGGGATCCTCTGGTTGCTTCTTGTCCGGGGATCCTCTGGTTTCTCCTTGTCTAGGGATCCTCTGGTTGCTCTTTGTCCAAAGATCCTCTGGTTGCTCCTTGTCCGAGGATCCTCTGGTTGGTTCTTATCCAGGGATCCTTCGGTTGCTCCTTGTTCGGGGATCCTCTGGTTGCTTCTTGTCCGGGGATCCTCTTGTTGCTTCTTGTCCCGGGGATCCTCTGATTGCTTCTTGTCCCGGGGATCCTCTGGTTGCTTCTTGTCCCAGGGATCCTCTGGTTTCTCCTTGTCCGGGGATCCTCTGGTTGCTCTTTGTCCGAGGATCCTCTGGTTGCTCCTTGTGCGGGGATCCTCTGGTTGCTTCTTGTCCATGGATCCTCTGGTTGCTCTTTGTTCGGGGATCCTCTGGTTGCTTCTTGTCCGGGGATCCTCTGGTTGCTTCTTGTCCCGGGGATCCTCTGGTTGCTCCTTGTCCGGGGATCCTCTGGTTGCTCCTTGTCCGGGGATCCTCTGGTTGCTCCTTGTCCGGGGATCCTCTGGTTGCTCCTTGTCCGGGGATCCTCTGGTTGCTCCTTGTCCGGGGATCCTCTGGTTGCTCCTTGTCCGGAGATCCTCTGGTTTGTTCTTATCCAGAGATCCTTCGGTTATTCCTTGTCCCGGAGATCCTCTGGTTGCTTCTTGTCCCAGGGATCCTCTGGTTGATTCTTGTCCGGAGATCCTCTGGTTGCTTCTTGTCCGGGGATCCTCTGGTTGCTTCTTGTCCGGGGATCCTCTGGTTGCTTCTTTTCCGGGGATCCTCTGGTTGCTTCTTGTCCGGGGATCCTCTGGTTGCTCCTTTCCGGGGATCCTCTGGTTGCTCCTTGTACAGGGAAGCTCTGGTTACTCCTTGTCCGTGGATTCTCTGGTTGGTTCTTGTTCAGGGATCCTCTGGTTGCTTCTTGTCCAGGGATCCTCTGGTTGCTCCTAGTACTGGGATCCTCTAGTTGCTTCTTGTCCGGGGATCCTCTGGTTGCTTATTGTACGGGGGTCATCTAGTTGCTTCTTGTCCGGGGATCCTCTGGTTGCTACTTGTCCGGGGATTCTCTGGTTGCTTCTTGTCTGGGGATCCTATGGTTGCTGCTTGTCCGGGGATCCTCTGGTTGCTGCTTGTCCGGGGATCTTCTGGTTGCTCTTTGTACGGGGATTCTCTGGTTGCTCCTTGTCCGTGGATCCTCTGGTTGCTCCTTGTACGGGGATCCTCTGGTTGCTTCTTGTCCGGGGATCCTCTGGTTGCTCCTAGTACTGGGATCCTCTAGTTGCTTCTTGTCCGGGGATCGTCTGGTTGGTTCTTGTTCCAGGGATCCTCTGGTGCTTCTTGTCCGGGGATCCTCTGGTTGCTTCTTGTACGGGGGTCCTCTGGTTGCTTCCTTTCCGGGGATCCTCTGGTTGCTTCGTGTCCGGGGATCCTCTGGTTGCTTCTTTTCCCGGGGATCCTCTGGTTGCTTCTTGTCCGGGGATCGTCTGGTTGCTTCTTGTTCCAGGGATCCTCTGGTGCTTCTTGTCCGGGGATCCTCTGGTTGCTTCTTGTACGGGGGTCCTCTGGTTGCTTCCTTTCCGGGGATCCTCTGGTTGCTTCGTGTCCGGGGATCCTCTGGTTGCTTCTTTTCCCGGGGATCCTCTGGTTGCTTCTTGTCACGGGGATCCTCTGGTTGCTTCTTGTCACGGGGATCCTCTGGTTGTTTCTTGATCCGGGGATCCTCTGGTTGCTTCTTTTCCAGGGATCCTCTGGTTGCTTCTTGTCCAGGAATCCTCTGGTTGCTTCTTGTCCGGAGATCCTCCGGTTGCTTCTTGTCCGGGGATCCTCCGGTTGCTTCTTGTCCGAGGAACCTCTGGTTGCTTCTTGTCCTGGGATCCTATGGTTGCTTCTTGTACGGGGATCCTCTGGTTACTTCTTTTCCGTGGATTCTATGTTGGTTCTTGTTCAGGGATCCTCAGGTTGCTCCTTGTACGGGGATCCTCTGGTTACTCCTTGTACGGGGATTCTATGTTGGTTCTTGTTCAGGGATCCTCTGGTTGCTCCTTGTCCATGGATCCGCTGGTTGTTCCTTGTTCAGGGATCCTCTGGTTGCTTCTTGTCCGGGGACCCTCTGGTTGCTCCTTGTCCAGGGATCCTCTGGTTGGTTCTTGTCCAGAGATCCTCTGGTTGCTCCTAGTACTGGGATCCTCTAGTTGCTTCTTGTCCGGGGATCCTCTGGTTGGTTCTTGTTCCAGGGATCCTCTTGTTGCTTCTTGTCCGGGGATCCTCTGGTTGCTTCTTGTACGGGGATCCTCTGGTTGCTTCGTGTCCCGGGGATCCTCTGGTTGCTTCGTGTCCCCAGGATCCTCTGGTTGCTTCTTGTCCCGGGGATCCTCTGGTTGCTTCTTGTCCCGGGGATCCTCTGGTTGCTTCTTGTCCCGGGGATCCTCTGGTTGCTTCTTGTCCCGGGGATCCTCTGGTTGCTTCTTGTCCCGGGGATCCTCTGGTTGCTTCTCGAAGGGATCCTCTGGTTGCTCCTTGGCCGGGGATCCTCTGGTTGCTCCTTGTACGGGGATCCTCTGGTTGCTTTTTGTCCAGGGATCCTCTGGTTGCTTCTTGTCCGGGGATCCTCTGGTTGCTCCGAGTACTGGGATCCTCTAGTTCCTTCTTGTCCGGGGATCCTCTGGTTTCTCCTTGTCCAGGGATCCTCTGGTTGCTCTTTGTCCTAGGATCCTCTGGTTGCTCCTTGTCCGGGGATCCTCTGGTTGGTTCTTGTTCCAGGGATCCTCTTGTTGCTTCTTGTCTGGGGATCCTCTGGTTGCTTCTTGTACGGGGATCCTTTGGTTGCTTCGTGTCCCCGGGATCCTCTGGTTGCTTCTTGTCCCGGGGATCCTCTGGTTGCTTCTTGTCTTGGGGATCCTCTGGTTGCTCTTGTCCCGGGGATCCTCTGGTTGCTTCTTGTCCCGGGGATCCTCTGGTTGCTTCTTGTCCCGGGGATCCTCTGGTTGCTTCTTGTCCCGGGGATCCTCTGGTTGCTTCTCGAAGGGATCCTCTGGTTGCTCCTTGGCAGGGGATCCTCTTGTTGCTCCGAGTACTGGGATCCTCTAGTTGCTTCTTTTCCGGGGATCCTCTGGTTTCTCCTTGTCCAGGGATCCTCTGGTTGCTCTTTGTCCTAGGATCCTCTGTTTGCTCCTTGTCCGGGGATCCTCTGGTTGGTTCTTGTCCGGGGATCCTCTTGTTGCTTCTTGTCCCGGGGGTTCCTCTGGTTGCTTCTTGTCCCGGGGATCCTCTGGTTTCTCCTTGTCCAGGGATCCTCTTGCTGCTCTTTGTCCGAGGATCCTCTGGTTGGTTCTTGTCCGGGGATCCTCTTGTTTCTTCTTGTCCCGGGGGTTCCTCTGGTTGCTTCTTGTCCCGGAGATCCTCTGGTTTCTCCTTGTCCAGGGATCCTCTGGCTGCTCTTTGTCCAAGGATCCTCTGGTTGCTCCTTGTCCGGGGATCCTCTGGTTGGTTCTTATTCAGGGATTCTTCGGTTGCTCCTTGTTCGGGGATCCTCTGGTTGCTTCTTGTCCGGGGATCCTCTGGTTCGCCTTGTCCCGGGGATCCTCTGGTTGCTTCTTGTCCGGGGATCCTCTGGTTGCTCCTTGTCCGGGGATCCTCTGGTTGCTCCTTGTCCGGGGATCCTCTGGTTGCTCCTTGTCCGGGGATCCTCTGGTTGCTCCTTGTCCGGGGATCCTCTGGTTGCTCCTTGTCCGGGGATCCTCTGGTTGCTCCTTGTCCGGGGATCCTCTGGTTGCTCCTTGTCCGGGGATCCTCTGGTTGCTCCTTGTCCGGGGATCCTCTGGTTGCTCCTTGTCCGGGGATCCTCTGGTTGCTCCTTGTCCGGGGATCCTCTGGTTGCTCCTTGTCCGGAGATCCTCTGGTTTCTTCTTATCCAGAGATCCTCTGGTTTCTTCTTATCCAGAGATCCTTCGGTTATTCCTTGTCCCAGGGATCCTCTGGTTTCTCCTTGTCCAGGGATCCTCTGGTTGCTCTTTGTCCGGAGATCCTCTGGTTGCTCCTTGTCCGGGGATCCTCTGGTTGGTTCTTGTCCGGGGATCCTCTTGTTGCTTCTTGTCCCGGGGGTTCCTCTGGTTGCTTCTTGTCCCGGGGATCCTCTGGTTTCTCCTTGTCCAGGGATCCTCTTGCTGCTCTTTGTCCGAGGATCCTCTGGTTGGTTCTTGTCCGGGGATCCTCTTGTTGCTTCTTGTCCCGGGGGTTCCTCTGGTTGCTCCTTGTCCAGGGATCCTCTGGTTGGTTCTTGTCCAGAGATCCTCTGGTTGCTCCTAGTACTGGGATCCTCTAGTTGCTTCTTGTCCGGGGATCCTCTGGTTGGTTCTTGTTCCAGGGATCCTCTTGTTGCTTCTTGTCCGGGGATCCTCTGGTTGCTTCTTGTACGGGGATCCTCTGGTTGCTTCGTGTCCCGGGGATCCTCTGGTTGCTTCGTGTCCCCAGGATCCTCTGGTTGCTTCTTGTCCCGGGGATCCTCTGGTTGCTTCTTGTCCCGGGGATCCTCTGGTTGCTTCTTGTCCCGGGGATCCTCTGGTTGCTTCTTGTCCCGGGGATCCTCTGGTTGCTTCTTGTCCCGGGGATCCTCTGGTTGCTTCTTGTCCCGGGGATCCTCTGGTTGCTTCTCGAAGGGATCCTCTGGTTGCTCCTTGGCCGGGGATCCTCTGGTTGCTCCTTGTACGGGGATCCTCTGGTTGCTTTTTGTCCAGGGATCCTCTGGTTGCTTCTTGTCCGGGGATCCTCTGGTTGCTCCGAGTACTGGGATCCTCTAGTTCCTTCTTGTCCGGGGATCCTCTGGTTTCTCCTTGTCCAGGGATCCTCTGGTTGCTCTTTGTCCTAGGATCCTCTGGTTGCTCCTTGTCCGGGGATCCTCTGGTTGGTTCTTGTTCCAGGGATCCTCTTGTTGCTTCTTGTCTGGGGATCCTCTGGTTGCTTCTTGTACGGGGATCCTTTGGTTGCTTCGTGTCCCGGGGATCCTCTGGTTGCTTCGTGTCCCCGGGATCCTCTGGTTGCTTCTTGTCCCGGGGATCCTCTGGTTGCTCTTGTCCCGGGGATCCTCTGGTTGCTTCTTGTCCCGGGGATCCTCTGGTTGCTTCTTGTCCCGGGGATCCTCTGGTTGCTTCTTGTCCCGGGGATCCTCTGGTTGCTTCTCGAAGGGATCCTCTGGTTGCTCCTTGGCAGGGGATCCTCTTGTTGCTCCGAGTACTGGGATCCTCTAGTTGCTTCTTTTCCGGGGATCCTCTGGTTTCTCCTTGTCCAGGGATCCTCTGGTTGCTCTTTGTCCTAGGATCCTCTGTTTGCTCCTTGTCCGGGGATCCTCTGGTTGGTTCTTGTCCGGGGATCCTCTTGTTGCTTCTTGTCCCGGGGGTTCCTCTGGTTGCTTCTTGTCCCGGGGATCCTCTGGTTTCTCCTTGTCCAGGGATCCTCTTGCTGCTCTTTGTCCGAGGATCCTCTGGTTGGTTCTTGTCCGGGGATCCTCTTGTTTCTTCTTGTCCCGGGGGTTCCTCTGGTTGCTTCTTGTCCCGGAGATCCTCTGGTTTCTCCTTGTCCAGGGATCCTCTGGCTGCTCTTTGTCCAAGGATCCTCTGGTTGCTCCTTGTCCGGGGATCCTCTGGTTGGTTCTTATTCAGGGATTCTGCGGTTGCTCCTTGTTCGGGGATCCTCTGGTTGCTTCTTGTCCGGGGATCCTCTGGTTCGCCTTGTCCCGGGGATCCTCTGGTTGCTTCTTGTCCGGGGATCCTCTGGTTGCTCCTTGTCCGGGGATCCTCTGGTTGCTCCTTGTCCGGGGATCCTCTGGTTGCTCCTTGTCCGGGGATCCTCTGGTTGCTCCTTGTCCGGGGATCCTCTGGTTGCTCCTTGTCCGGGGATCCTCTGGTTGCTCCTTGTCCGGGGATCCTCTGGTTGCTCCTTGTCCGGGGATCCTCTGGTTGCTCCTTGTCCGGGGATCCTCTGGTTGCTCCTTGTCCGGGGATCCTCTGGTTGCTCCTTGTCCGGGGATCCTCTGGTTGCTCCTTGTCCGGGGATCCTCTGGTTGCTCCTTGTCCGGGGATCCTCTGGTTGCTCCTTGTCCGGAGATCCTCTGGTTTCTTCTTATCCAGAGATCCTCTGGTTTCTTCTTATCCAGAGATCCTTCGGTTATTCCTTGTCCCAGGGATCCTCTGGTTTCTCCTTGTCCAGGGATCCTCTGGTTGCTCTTTGTCCGGAGATCCTCTGGTTGCTCCTTGTCCGGGGATCCTCTGGTTGGTTCTTGTCCGGGGATCCTCTTGTTGCTTCTTGTCCCGGGGGTTCCTCTGGTTGCTTCTTGTCCCGGGGATCCTCTGGTTTCTCCTTGTCCAGGGATCCTCTTGCTGCTCTTTGTCCGAGGATCCTCTGGTTGGTTCTTGTCCGGGGATCCTCTTGTTGCTTCTTGTCCCGGGGGTTCCTCTGGTTGCTTCTTGTCCCGGAGATCCTCTGGTTTCTCCTTGTCCAGGGATCCTCTGGCTGCTCTTTGTCCGAGGATCCTCTGGTTGCTCCTTGTCCGGGGATCCTCTGGTTGGTTCTTATTCAGGGATCCTTCGGTTGCTCCTTGTTCGGGGATCCTCTGGTTTCTCCTTGTCCAGGGGATCCTCTGGTTGCTCCTTGTCCGGGGATCCTCTGGTTGCTCCTTGTCCGGGGATCCTCTGGTTGCTCCTTGTCCGGGGATCCTCTGGTTGCTCCTTGTCCGGGGATCCTCTGGTTGCTCCTTGTCCGGGGATCCTCTGGTTGCTCCTTGTCCGGAGATCCTCTGGTTTGTTCTTATCCAGAGATCCTTCGGTTATTCCTTGTCCCAGGGATCCTCTGGTTGCTTCTTGTCCCAGGGATCCTTTGGTTGCTCCTTGTCCGGAGATCCTCTGGTTGCTTCTTGTCCGGGGATCCTCTGGTTGCTTCTTGTACGGGGATCCTTTGATTGCTTCGTGTCCCCGGGATCCTCTGGTTGCATCTTGTCCCGGGGATCCTCTGGTTGCTTCTTGTCCCGGGGATCCTCTGGTTGCTTCTTGTCCCGGGGATCCTCTGGTTGCTTCTCGAAGGGATCCTCTGGTTGCTTCTCGAAGGGATCCTCTGGTTGCTTCTCGAAGGGATCCTCTGGTTGCTCCTTGGCCGGGGATCCTCTGGTTGCTCCTTGTACGGGGATCCTCTGGTTGCTCCTTGTACGGGGATCCTCTGGTTGCTTTTTGTCCAGAGATCCTCTGGTTGCTTCTTGTCCGGGGATCCTCTTGTTGCTCCGAGTACTGGGATCCTCTAGTTGCTTCTTGTCCGGGGATCCTCTGGTTTCTCTTTGTCCTAGGATCCTCTGGTTGCTCCTTGTCCGGGGATCCTCTGGTTGCTCCTTGTCCGGGGATCCTCTGGTTGCTCCTTGTCCGGGGATCCTCTGGTTGCTCCTTGTCCGGGGATCCTCTGGTTGCTCCTTGTCCGGGGATCCTCTGGTTGCTCCTTGTCCGGGGATCCTCTGGTTGCTCCTTGTCCGGGGATCCTCTGGTTGCTCCTTGTCCGGGGATCCTCTGGTTGCTCCTTGTCCGGGGATCCTCTGGTTGCTCCTTGTCCGGGGATCCTCTGGTTGCTCCTTGTCCGGGGATCCTCTGGTTGCTCCTTGTCCGGGGATCCTCTGCTTGCTCCTTGTCCGGGGATCCTCTGGTTGCTCCTTGTCCGGGGATCCTCTGGTTGCTCCTTGTCCGGGGATCCTCTGGTTGCTCCTTGTCCGGGGATCCTCTGGTTGCTCCTTGTCCGGGGATCCTCTGGTTGCTCCTTGTCCGGGGATCCTCTGGTTGCTCCTTGTCCGGGGATCCTCTGGTTGCTCCTTGTCCGGGGATCCTCTGGTTGCTCCTTGTCCGGGGATCCTCTGGTTGCTCCTTGTCCGGGGATCCTCTGGTTGCTCCTTGTCCGGGGATCCTCTGGTTGCTCCTTGTCCGGGGATCCTCTGGTTGCTCCTTGTCCGGGGATCCTCTGGTTGCTCCTTGTCCGGGGATCCTCTGGTTGCTCCTTGTCCGGGGATCCTCTGGTTGCTCCTTGTCCGGGGATCCTCTGGTTGCTTCTTGTCCCGGGGATCCTCTGGTTGCTTCTTGTCCCGGGGATCCTCTGGTTGCTTCTTGTCCCGGGGATCCTCTGGTTGCTTCTCGAAGGGATCCTCTGGTTGCTCCTTGGCCGGGGATCCTCTGGTTGCTCCTTGTACGGGGATCCTCTGGTTGCTCCTTGTACGGTGATCCTCTGGTTGCTCCTTGTACGGGGATCCTCCGGTTGCTTTTTGTCCAGAGATCCTCTGGTCGCTCCTTGTCCGGGGATCCTCTGGTCGCTCCTTGTCCGGGGATCCTCTGGTTGCTCCTTGTCCGGGGATCCTCTGGTTGCTCCTTGTCCGGAGATCCTCTGGTTTGTTCTTATCCAGAGATCCTTCGGTTATTCCTTGTGCCAGGGATCCTCTGGTTGCTTCTTGTCCCAGGGATCCTCTGGTTGCTCCTTGTCCGGAGATCCTCTGGTTGCTTCTTGTCCGGGGATCCTATGGTTGCTTCTTGTCCCGGGGATCCTCTGGTTGCTTCTTGTCCCGGGGATCCTCTGGTTTCTCCTTGTCCAGGGATCCTCTGGTTGCTCCTTGTCCGGGGATCCTCTGGTTGGTTCTTATTCAGGGATCCTTCGGTTGCTCCTTGTCCGGAGATCCTCTGGTTTCTCCTTGTCCAGGGATCCTCTGGTTGCTCCTTGTCCGGGGATCCTCTGGTTGGTTCTTATTCAGGGATCCTTCGTTTGCTCCTTGTCCGGAGATCCTCTGGTTTGTTCTTATCCAGAGATCCTTCGGTTATTCCTTGTCCCGGGGATCCTCTGGTTGCTTCTTGTCCCAGGGATCCTCTTGTTGCTCCTTGTCCGGAGATCCTCTGGTTGCTTCTTGTCCGGGGATCCTCTGGTTGCTTCTTGTACGGGGATCCTTTGGTTGCTTCGTTTCCCCGGGATCCTCTGGTTGCATCTTGTCCCGGGGATCCTCTGGTTGCTTCTCGAAGGGATCCTCTGGTTGCTCCTTTGCCGGGGATCCTCTGGTTGCTCCTTGTACGGGGATCCTCTGGTTGCTCCTTGTCCCGGGGATCCTCTGGTTGCTTCTTGTCCCGGGGATCCTCTGGTTGCTTCTCGAAGGGATCCTCTGGTTGCTCCTTGGCCGGGGATCCTCTGGTTGCTCCTTGTACGGGGATCCTCTGGTTGCTTTTTGTCCAGGGATCCTCTGGTTGCTTCTTGTCCGGGGATCCTCTGGTTGCTCCGAGTACTGGGATCCTCTAGTTCCTTCTTGTCCGGGGATCCTCTGGTTTCTCCTTGTCCAGGGATCCTCTGGTTGCTCTTTGTCCTAGGATCCTCTGGTTGCTCCTTGTCCGGGGATCCTCTGGTTGGTTCTTGTTCCAGGGATCCTCTTGTTGCTTCTTGTCTGGGGATCCTCTGGTTGCTTCTTGTACGGGGATCCTTTGGTTGCTTCGTGTCCCGGGGATCCTCTGGTTGCTTCGTGTCCCCGGGATCCTCTGGTTGCTTCTTGTCCCGGGGATCCTCTGGTTGCTCTTGTCCCGGGGATCCTCTGGTTGCTTCTTGTCCCGGGGATCCTCTGGTTGCTTCTTGTCCCGGGGATCCTCTGGTTGCTTCTTGTCCCGGGGATCCTCTGGTTGCTTCTCGAAGGGATCCTCTGGTTGCTCCTTGGCAGGGGATCCTCTTGTTGCTCCGAGTACTGGGATCCTCTAGTTGCTTCTTTTCCGGGGATCCTCTGGTTTCTCCTTGTCCAGGGATCCTCTGGTTGCTCTTTGTCCTAGGATCCTCTGTTTGCTCCTTGTCCGGGGATCCTCTGGTTGGTTCTTGTCCGGGGATCCTCTTGTTGCTTCTTGTCCCGGGGGTTCCTCTGGTTGCTTCTTGTCCCGGGGATCCTCTGGTTTCTCCTTGTCCAGGGATCCTCTTGCTGCTCTTTGTCCGAGGATCCTCTGGTTGGTTCTTGTCCGGGGATCCTCTTGTTTCTTCTTGTCCCGGGGGTTCCTCTGGTTGCTTCTTGTCCCGGAGATCCTCTGGTTTCTCCTTGTCCAGGGATCCTCTGGCTGCTCTTTGTCCAAGGATCCTCTGGTTGCTCCTTGTCCGGGGATCCTCTGGTTGGTTCTTATTCAGGGATTCTGCGGTTGCTCCTTGTTCGGGGATCCTCTGGTTGCTTCTTGTCCGGGGATCCTCTGGTTCGCCTTGTCCCGGGGATCCTCTGGTTGCTTCTTGTCCGGGGATCCTCTGGTTGCTCCTTGTCCGGGGATCCTCTGGTTGCTCCTTGTCCGGGGATCCTCTGGTTGCTCCTTGTCCGGGGATCCTCTGGTTGCTCCTTGTCCGGGGATCCTCTGGTTGCTCCTTGTCCGGGGATCCTCTGGTTGCTCCTTGTCCGGGGATCCTCTGGTTGCTCCTTGTCCGGGGATCCTCTGGTTGCTCCTTGTCCGGGGATCCTCTGGTTGCTCCTTGTCCGGGGATCCTCTGGTTGCTCCTTGTCCGGGGATCCTCTGGTTGCTCCTTGTCCGGAGATCCTCTGGTTTCTTCTTATCCAGAGATCCTCTGGTTTCTTCTTATCCAGAGATCCTTCGGTTATTCCTTGTCCCAGGGATCCTCTGGTTTCTCCTTGTCCAGGGATCCTCTGGTTGCTCTTTGTCCGGAGATCCTCTGGTTGCTCCTTGTCCGGGGATCCTCTGGTTGGTTCTTGTCCGGGGATCCTCTTGTTGCTTCTTGTCCCGGGGGTTCCTCTGGTTGCTTCTTGTCCCGGGGATCCTCTGGTTTCTCCTTGTCCAGGGATCCTCTTGCTGCTCTTTGTCCGAGGATCCTCTGGTTGGTTCTTGTCCGGGGATCCTCTTGTTGCTTCTTGTCCCGGGGGTTCCTCTGGTTGCTTCTTGTCCCGGAGATCCTCTGGTTTCTCCTTGTCCAGGGATCCTCTGGCTGCTCTTTGTCCGAGGATCCTCTGGTTGCTCCTTGTCCGGGGATCCTCTGGTTGGTTCTTATTCAGGGATCCTTCGGTTGCTCCTTGTTCGGGGATCCTCTGGTTTCTCCTTGTCCAGGGGATCCTCTGGTTGCTCCTTGTCCGGGGATCCTCTGGTTGCTCCTTGTCCGGGGATCCTCTGGTTGCTCCTTGTCCGGGGATCCTCTGGTTGCTCCTTGTCCGGGGATCCTCTGGTTGCTCCTTGTCCGGAGATCCTCTGGTTTGTTCTTATCCAGAGATCCTTCGGTTATTCCTTGTCCCAGGGATCCTCTGGTTGCTTCTTGTCCCAGGGATCCTTTGGTTGCTCCTTGTCCGGAGATCCTCTGGTTGCTTCTTGTCCGGGGATCCTCTGGTTGCTTCTTGTACGGGGATCCTTTGATTGCTTCGTGTCCCCGGGATCCTCTGGTTGCATCTTGTCCCGGGGATCCTCTGGTTGCTTCTTGTCCCGGGGATCCTCTGGTTGCTTCTTGTCCCGGGGATCCTCTGGTTGCTTCTTGTCCCGGGGATCCTCTGGTTGCTTCTCGAAGGGATCCTCTGGTTGCTTCTCGAAGGGATCCTCTGGTTGCTTCTCGAAGGGATCCTCTGGTTGCTCCTTGGCCGGGGATCCTCTGGTTGCTCCTTGTACGGGGATCCTCTGGTTGCTCCTTGTACGGGGATCCTCTGGTTGCTTTTTGTCCAGAGATCCTCTGGTTGCTTCTTGTCCGGGGATCCTCTTGTTGCTCCGAGTACTGGGATCCTCTAGTTGCTTCTTGTCCGGGGATCCTCTGGTTTCTCTTTGTCCTAGGATCCTCTGGTTGCTCCTTGTCCGGGGATCCTCTGGTTGCTCCTTGTCCGGGGATCCTCTGGTTGCTCCTTGTCCGGGGATCCTCTGGTTGCTCCTTGTCCGGGGATCCTCTGGTTGCTCCTTGTCCGGGGATCCTCTGGTTGCTCCTTGTCCGGGGATCCTCTGGTTGCTCCTTGTCCGGGGATCCTCTGGTTGCTCCTTGTCCGGGGATCCTCTGGTTGCTCCTTGTCCGGGGATCCTCTGGTTGCTCCTTGTCCGGGGATCCTCTGGTTGCTCCTTGTCCGGGGATCCTCTGGTTGCTCCTTGTCCGGGGATCCTCTGGTTGCTCCTTGTCCGGGGATCCTCTGGTTGCTCCTTGTCCGGGGATCCTCTGGTTGCTCCTTGTCCGGGGATCCTCTGCTTGCTCCTTGTCCGGGGATCCTCTGGTTGCTCCTTGTCCGGGGATCCTCTGGTTGCTCCTTGTCCGGGGATCCTCTGGTTGCTCCTTGTCCGGGGATCCTCTGGTTGCTCCTTGTCCGGGGATCCTCTGGTTGCTCCTTGTCCGGGGATCCTCTGGTTGCTCCTTGTCCGGGGATCCTCTGGTTGCTCCTTGTCCGGGGATCCTCTGGTTGCTCCTTGTCCGGGGATCCTCTGGTTGCTCCTTGTCCGGGGATCCTCTGGTTGCTCCTTGTCCGGGGATCCTCTGGTTGCTCCTTGTCCGGGGATCCTCTGGTTGCTCCTTGTCCGGGGATCCTCTGGTTGCTCCTTGTCCGGGGATCCTCTGGTTGCTCCTTGTCCGGGGATCCTCTGGTTGCTCCTTGTCCGGGGATCCTCTGGTTGCTTCTTGTCCCGGGGATCCTCTGGTTGCTTCTTGTCCCGGGGATCCTCTGGTTGCTTCTTGTCCCGGGGATCCTCTGGTTGCTTCTCGAAGGGATCCTCTGGTTGCTCCTTGGCCGGGGATCCTCTGGTTGCTCCTTGTACGGGGATCCTCTGGTTGCTCCTTGTACGGTGATCCTCTGGTTGCTCCTTGTACGGGGATCCTCCGGTTGCTTTTTGTCCAGAGATCCTCTGGTCGCTCCTTGTCCGGGGATCCTCTGGTCGCTCCTTGTCCGGGGATCCTCTGGTTGCTCCTTGTCCGGGGATCCTCTGGTTGCTCCTTGTCCGGAGATCCTCTGGTTTGTTCTTATCCAGAGATCCTTCGGTTATTCCTTGTGCCAGGGATCCTCTGGTTGCTTCTTGTCCCAGGGATCCTCTGGTTGCTCCTTGTCCGGAGATCCTCTGGTTGCTTCTTGTCCGGGGATCCTATGGTTGCTTCTTGTCCCGGGGATCCTCTGGTTGCTTCTTGTCCCGGGGATCCTCTGGTTTCTCCTTGTCCAGGGATCCTCTGGTTGCTCCTTGTCCGGGGATCCTCTGGTTGGTTCTTATTCAGGGATCCTTCGGTTGCTCCTTGTCCGGAGATCCTCTGGTTTCTCCTTGTCCAGGGATCCTCTGGTTGCTCCTTGTCCGGGGATCCTCTGGTTGGTTCTTATTCAGGGATCCTTCGTTTGCTCCTTGTCCGGAGATCCTCTGGTTTGTTCTTATCCAGAGATCCTTCGGTTATTCCTTGTCCCGGGGATCCTCTGGTTGCTTCTTGTCCCAGGGATCCTCTGGTTGCTCCTTGTCCGGAGATCCTCTGGTTGCTTCTTGTCCGGGGATCCTCTGGTTGCTTCTTGTACGGGGATCCTTTGGTTGCTTCGTTTCCCCGGGATCCTCTGGTTGCATCTTGTCCCGGGGATCCTCTGGTTGCTTCTCGAAGGGATCCTCTGGTTGCTCCTTTGCCGGGGATCCTCTGGTTGCTCCTTGTACGGGGATCCTCTGGTTGCTCCTTGTACGGGGATCCTCTGGTTGCTCCTTGTACGGGGATCCTCTGGTTGCTCCTTGTACGGGGATCCTCTGGTTGCTCCTTGTACGGGGATCCTCTGGTTGCTCCTTGTACGGGGATCCTCTGGTTGCTTCTTGTCCGGGGATCCTCTTGTTGCTCCGAGTACTGGGGATCCTCTAGTTGCTTCTTGTCCGGGGATCCTCTGGTTTCTCCTTGTCCAGGGATCCTCTGGTTGCTCCTTGTCCGGGGATCCTCTGGTTGCTCCTTGTCCGGGGATCCTCTGGTTGGTTCTTATCCGTGGATCCTCTTGTTGCTTCTTGTCCCGGGGATCCTCTTGTTGCTTCTTGTCCCGGGGGTTCCTCTGGTTGCTCCTTGTCCGGGGATCCTCTGGTTGCTCCTTGTCCGGAGATCCTCTGGTTTGTTCTTATCCAGAGATCCTTCGGTTATTCCTTGTCCCAGGGATCCTCTGGTTGCTTCTTGTCCCAGGGATCCTCTGGTTGCTTCTTGTCCCAGGGATCCTCTGGTTGCTTCTTGTCCCGGGGATCCTCTGGTTGCTTCTTGTCCCGGGGATCCTCTGGTTTCTCCTTGTCCAGGGATCCTCTGGTTGCTCCTGGTCCGGGGATCCTCTGGTTGGTTCTTATTCAGGGATCCTTCGGTTGCTCCTTGTCCGGAGATCCTCTGGTTTCTCCTTGTCCAGGGATCCTCTGGTTGCTCCTTGTCCGGGGATCCTCTGGTTGGTTCTTATTCAGGGATCCTTCGTTTGCTCCTTGTCCGGAGATCCTCTGGTTTGTTCTTATCCAGAGATCCTTCGGTTATTCCTTGTCCCGGGGATCCTCTGGTTGCTTCTTGTCCCAGGGATCCTCTGGTTGCTCCTTGTCCGGAGATCCTCTGGTTGCTTCTTGTCCGGGGATCCTCTGGTTGCTTCTTGTACGGGGATCCTTTGGTTGCTTCGTTTCCCCGGGATCCTCTGGTTGCATCTTGTCCCGGGGATCCTCTGGTTGCTTCTCGAAGGGATCCTCTGGTTGCTCCTTTGCCGGGGATCCTCTGGTTGCTCCTTGTACGGGGATCCTCTGGTTGCTCCTTGTACGGGGATCCTCTGGTTGCTCCTTGTACGGGGATCCTCTGGTTGCTCCTTGTACGGGGATCCTCTGGTTGCTCCTTGTACGGGGATCCTCTGGTTGCTCCTTGTACGGGGATCCTCTTGTTGCTCCGAGTACTGGGGATCCTCTAGTTGCTTCTTGTCCGGGGATCCTCTGGTTTCTCCTTGTCCAGGGATCCTCTGGTTGCTCTTTGTCCTAGGATCCTCTGGTTGCTCCTTGTCCGGGGATCCTCTGGTTGGTTCTTATCCGTGGATCCTCTTGTTGCTTCTTGTCCCGGGGGTTCCTCTGGTTGCTCCTTGTCCGGGGATCCTCTGGTTGCTCCTTGTCCGGAGATCCTCTGGTTTGTTCTTATCCAGAGATCCTTCGGTTATTCCTTGTCCCAGGGATCCTCTGGTTGCTTCTTGTCCCAGGGATGCTCTGGTTGCTCCTTGTCCGGAGATCCTCTGGTTGCTTCTTGTCCGGGGATCCTCTGGTTTCTCCTTGTCCAGGGATCCTCTGGTTGGTTCTTATTCAGGGATCCTTCGGTTGCTCCTCGTCCGGAGATCCTCTGGTTTATTCTTATCCAGAGATCCTTCGGTTGCTCCTTGTCCGGAGATCCTCTGGTTGCTTTATGTCCTGGGATCCACTGGTTGCTTCTTGTCTGGGGATCCTCTGGTTGCTTCTTGTCCGGGGATCCTCTGGTTGCTCCTTGTACGGGGATCCTCTGGTTGCTCCTTGTACGGGGATCCTCTGGTTGCTCCTTGTACGGGGATCCTCTGGTTGCTCCTTGTACGGGGATCCTCTGGTTGCTCCTTGTACGGGGATCCTCTGGTTGCTCCTTGTACGGGGATTCTCTGGTTGGTTCTTGTTCAGGGATCCTCTGGTTGCTTCTTGTCCGGGGATCCTCTGGTTGCTCCTAGTACTGGGATCCTCTAGTTGCTTCTTGTTCGGGGATCCTCTGGTTGCTCCTTGTCCGGGGATCCTCTGGTTGGTTCTTATTCAGGGATCCTTCGGTTGCTCCTTGTTCGGGGATCCTCTGGTTGCTTCTTGTCCGGGAATCCTCTGGTTCGCCTTGACCTGGGGATCCTCTGGTTGCTCCTTGTCTGGGGATCCTCTGGTTGCTCCTTGTCCGGGGATCCTCTGGTTGCTCCTTGTCCGGGGATCCTCTGGTTGCTCCTTGTCCGGGGATCCTCTGGTTGCTCCTTGTCCGGGGATCCTCTGGTTGCTCCTTGTCCGGGGATCCTCTGGTTGCTCCTTGTCCGGGGATCCTCTGGTTGCTCCTTGTCCGGGGATCCTCTGGTTGCTCCTTGTCCAGAGATCCTTCGGTTATTCCCAGGGATCCTCTGGTTGCTTCTTGTCCCAGGGATCCTCTGGTTGCTTCTTGTCCGGGGATCCTCTGGTTGCCCCTTGTCCGGGGATCCTCTGGTTGGTTCTTATTCAGGGATCCTTCGGTTGCTCCTTGTTCGGGGATCCTCTGGTAGCTTCTTGTCCGGAGATCCTTTGGTTTGTTCTTATCCAGAGATCCTTCGGTTATTCCTTGTCCCAGGGATCCTCTGGTTGCTTCTTGTCCCAGGGATCCTCTGGTTGCTCCTTGTCCGGAGATCCTCTGGTTGCTTCTTGTCCGGGGATCCTCTGGTTGCTTCTTGTCCCGGGGATCCTCTGGTTGCTTCTTGTCCCGGGGATCCTCTGGTTTCTCCTTGTCCAGGGATCCTCTGGTTGCTCCTTGTCCTCTGGTTGGTTCTTATTCAGGGATCCTTCGGTTGCTCCTTGTCCGGAGATCCTCTGGTTTGTTCTTGTCCGGGGATCCTCTTGTTGCTTCTGGTCCCGGGGGTTCCTCTGGTTGCTTCTTGTCCCGGGGATCCTCTGGTTTCTCCTTGTCCAGGGATCCTCTGGCTGCTCTTTGTCCGGGGATCCTCTGGTTGCTCCTTGTCCGGGGATCCTCTGGTTGGTTCTTATTCAGGGATCCTTCGGTTGCTCCTTGTTCGGGGATCCTCTGGTTGCTTCTTGTCCGGGGTTCCTCTGGTTCGCCTTGTCCCGGGGATCCTCTGGTTGCTCCTTGTCCGGGGATCCTCTGGTTGCTCCTTGTCCGGGGATCCTCTGGTTGCTCCTTGTCCGGGGACCCTCTGGTTGCTCCTTGTCCGGAGATCCTCTGGTTGCTTCTTGTCCGGGGATCCTCTGGTTGCTCCTTTTCCGGGTTATCCTCTGGTTGCTTCTTGTCTGGGGATCCTCTGGTTGCTCCTTGTCCGGGGATCCTCTGGTTGCTCCTTGTCCGGGGATCCTCTGGTTGCTCCTTGTCCGGAGATCCTCTGGTTTGTTCTTATCCAGAGATCCTTCGGTTATTCCTTGTCCCGGGGATCCTCTGGTTGCTTCTTGTCCCAGGGATCCTCTGGTTGCTCCTTGTCCGGAGATCCTCTGGTTGCTTCTTGTCCGGGGATCCTCTGGTTGCTTCTTGTCTGGGGATCCTCTGGTTGTTTCTTGTCCGGGGATCCTCTGGTTGCTCCTTGTCCGGGGATCCTCTGGTTGCTCCTTGTACGGGGATCCTCTGGTTACTCCTTGTCCGTGGATTCTCTGGTTGGTTCTTGTTCAGGGATCCTCTGGTTGCTTCTTGTCCGGGGATCCTCTGGTTTCTCCTAGTAATGGGATCCTCTAGTTGCTTCTTGTCCGGGGATCCTCTGGTTGCTTCTTGTACGGGGGTCCTCTTGTTGCTTCCTTTCCGGGGATCCTCTGGTTGCTTCCTTTCCGGGGATCCTCTGGTTGCTTCGTGTCCGGGGATCCTCTGGTTGCTTCTTGTCACGGGGATCCTCTGGTTGTTTCTTGATCCGGGGATCCTCTGGTTGCTTCTTTTCCCGGGGATCCTCTGGTTGCTTCTTGTCCAGGGATCCTCTGGTTGCTCCTTGTCCGGGGATCCTCTGGTTGCTCCTTGTACGGGGATCCTCTGGTTGCTCCTTGTACGGGGATCCTCTGGTTGGTTCTTATCCAGGGATCCTTTGGTTGCTCCATGTCCGGAGATCCTCTGGTTGCTCCCTGTCCAGGGATTCTCTGGTTGCTCCTTATCCAGGGATCCTCTGGTTGGGGATAGTCATGAGGTCCTCTGGTTGGTTCTTATCCAGGGATCCTCTGGTTGCTTCTTGTCCGGGGATCCTCTGGTTGGGGATAGTCATGAGGTCCTCTGGTTGGTTCTTATCCAGGGATCCTCTGGTTGCTTCTTGTCCGGGGATCCTCTGGTTGCTTCTTGTCCGGGGATCCTCTGGTTGCTTCTTGTCCGGGGATCCTATGGTTGCTTCTTGTACGGGGATCCCATGCTTGCTCCTTTTCCAGGGATCCTATGGTTGCTCCTTGTCCAGGGATCCTCTTGTTGCTCCTTGTACGGGGATCCTCTGGTTACTCCTTGTCCGTGGATTCTATGTTGGTTCTTATTCAGGGATCCTCTGGTTGCTCCTTGTCCGGGGATCTGCTGGTTTTTCCTTGTTCAGGGATCCTCTGGTTGCTTCTTGTCCGGGGACCCTCTGGTTGCTCCTTGTCCAGGGATCCTCTGGTTGGTTCTTGTCCAGAGATCCTCTGGTTGCTCCTAGTACTGGGATCCTCTGGTTGCTTCTTGTCCGGGGATCCTCTGGTTGGTTCTTGTTCCAGGGATCCTCTTGTTGCTTCTTGTACGGGGATCCTCTGCTTGCTTCTTGTACGGGGATCCTTTAGTTGCTTCGTGTCCCGGGGATCCTCTTGTTGCTTCTTGTCCCGGGGATCCTCTGGTTGCTTCTTGTCCCGGGGATCCTCTGGTTGCTTCTTGTCCCGGGGATCCTCTGGTTGCTTCTCGGAGGGATACTCTGGTTGCTCCTTGGCCGGGGATCCTCTGGTTGCTCCTTGTACAGGGATCCTCTGGTTGCTTTTTGTCCAGGGATCCTCTGGTTGCTTCTTGTCCGGGGATCCTCTTGTTGCTCCTAGTACTGGGATCCTCTAGTTGCTTCTTGTCCGGGGATCCTCTGGTTTCTCCTTGTCCAGGGATCCTCTGATTGGTCTTTGTCCGAGGATCCTCTGGTTGCTCCTTGTCTGGGAATCCTCTGGTTGGTTCTTATCCAGCGATCCTTCGGTTGCAACTTGTTCGGGGATCCTCTAGTTGCTTCTTGTCTGGGGATCCTCTGGTTGCTCCTTATCCCGGGGATCCTCTGGTTGCTCCTTGTCCGGGGATCCTCTGGTTGCTCCTTGTCCGGGGATCCTCTGGTTGCTCCTTGTCCGGGGATCCTCTGGATGCTTCTTGTCCAGGGATCCTTCGGTTGCTCCTTGTTCGGGGATCCTCTGGTTGCTTCTTGTCCGGGGATCCTCTGGATGCTTCTTGTCCGGGGATCCTTCGGTTGCTCCTTGTCTGGGGATCCTCTGGTTGCTCCTTGTTTGGGGATTCTCTGGTTGCTCCTTGTCCGGGGATCCTCTGCTTGCTCCTTGTCCGGGGATCCTCTGCTTGCTCCTTGTCCGGGGATCCTCTGCTTGCTCCTTGTCCGGGGATCCTCTGCTTGCTCCTTGTCCGGGGATCCTCTGCTTGCTCCTTGTCCGGGGATCCTCTGCTTGCTCCTTGTCCGGGGATCCTCTGCTTGCTCCTTGTCCGGGGATCCTCTGCTTGCTCCTTGTCCGGGGATCCTCTGGTTGCTTATTGTCCGGGGATTCTCTGGTTGCTTCTTGTCTGGATGTCCTCTGGTTGCTTCTTGTCTGGATGTCCTCTGGTTGCTTCTTGTCTGGGGATCCTCTGGATGCTCCTTGTCCGGGGATCCTCTGGTTGCTTCTTGTCCGGGGATCCTCTGGTTGCTTCTTGTCCGGGGATCCTCTGGTTGCTTCTTGTCCGGGGATCCTCTGGTTGCTCCTTGTCCGGGGATTTTCTGCTTGCTTCTTGTCTGGGGATTCTCTGGTTGCTTCTTGTCCGGGGATCCTCTGGTTGCTCCCTGTCCGGGGATCCTCTGGTTGCTCCTTGTCCGGGGATCCTCTGGTTGCTTCTTGTCCGGGGATCCTCTGGTTGCTTCTTGTCCGGGGATCCTCTGGTTGCTTCTTGTCCGGGGATCCTCTGGTTGCTTCTTGTCCGGGGATCCTCTGGTTGCTTCTTGTCCGGGGATCCTCTGGTTGCTTCTTGTCCGGGGATCCTCTGGTTGCTTCTTGTCCGGGGATCCTCTGGTTGCTTTTTGTCCGGGGATCCTCTGGTTGCCTCTTGTCTGGGGATCCTCTGGTTTCTTCTTGTAGGGGATCCTCTGGTTGCTCCTTGTACGGGGATCCTCTGGTTGCTCCTTTTACGGGGATCCTCTGGTTGCTCCTTGTACGGGGATCCTCTGGTTGCTCCTTGTACGGGGATCCTCTGGTTGCTCCTTGTACGGGGATCCTCTGGTTGCTCCTTGTACGGGGATCCTCTGGTTGCTACTTGTACGGGGATCCTCTGGTTGCTTCTTGTACGGGGATCCTCTGGTTGCTTCTTGTACGGGGATACTCTGGTTGCTCCTAGTACGGGGATACTCTGGTTGCTCCTTGTCCGGGGATACTCTGGTTGCTCCTTGTCCGGGGATACTCTGGTTGCTCCTTGTCCGGGGATACTCTGGTTGCTCCTTGTCCGGGGATACTCTGGTTGCTCCTTGTCCGGGGATACTCTGGTTGCTTCTTCTCCGGGGATACTCTGGTTGCTTCTTTTCCGGGGATACTCTGGTTGCTCCTTGTACGGGGATCCTCTGGTTGCTCCTTGTACGGGGATCCTCTGGTTGCTCCTTGTACGGGGATCCTCTGGTTGCTCCTTGTCCTGGAATCCTCTGGTTGCTCCTTGTCCGGGAATCCTCTGGTTGCTCCTTGTCCGGGGATCCTCTGGTTGCTCCTTGTCCGGGGATCCTCTGGTTGCTCCTTGTACGGGGATCCACTGGTTGCTCCTTGTCCGGGAATCCTCTGGTTGCTCCTAGTACGGGAATCCTCTGGTTGCTCCTTGTCCGGGGATCCTCTGGTTGCTCCTTGTCCGGGGATCCTCTGGTTGCTCCTTGTCCGGGGATCCTCTGGTTGCTTCTTGTCCGGGGATCCTCTGGTTGCTCCTTGTCCGGGGATACTCTGGTTGCTCCTTGTCCGGGGATACTCTGGTTGCTCCTTGTCCGGGGATACTCTGGTTGCTTCTTCTCCGGGGATACTCTGGTTGCTTCTTTTCCGGGGATACTCTGGTTGCTCCTTGTACGGAGATCCTCTGGTTGCTCCTTGTACGGGGATCCTCTGGTTGCTTCTTCTCCGGGGATCCTCTTGTTGGCGATAGTCATAAGGTCCTCTGGTTGGTTCTTGTCCGGGGATCCTCGTCTCTATATCTATAGGTCAGTGTTCCAGTTGGTGGTAGGTGCTTATGGTCTGGCTGTGCGATGTGTTAGGGTTCAGCGCTCGCCCTCTGATGTGATCGCCCCCCAGCCCCCAATTTCCGCCGCCCTCATTACAGGTAGATTTAACGGACTCCGCAGCCGCAACTCACCGCAGGCGCAGTAAAGTGAGCGGTCATAAAGCGCCGTCCCCCTAAGATACGGTGCCGACCCGCTTCCAGGTCAGCCGTAAAATGTGAGCTGCGTTACCTGGCGGCGGGCGCTCTAAACCGCGGAGGTGTCAGGAGGCGTATTTCCTGCGCTCTCTTAATTAGACGTCCGGGCGGAGATGGCGGTAAATTCACTTTCTTTAAACTTAGTGTTTTTTCATCTCCGGTGTTTTATTTGGACCGTAAAATGCGCTGAGATGTTTACGAGAGCGGCGGCGCAGGAATGGCGCTCTTATAAAGATGATTTACATATTTCCGCCATTACGGGTGATTATTATAGAATACGGCAGAGTGCAGGCGGAGGTTATCTGCGATGGCGCCATGGCGGCCGCTACAATCTAACCTAATGAATTGTTCTCTGCTCTCCCAGCGGCTCCGGGGCTCGGGGGACGCCTGATATGCAAACGCTAACAAGATCGCCATAAAGCGCCGCGCCGTAAACATCCCCAGACACCTGCAGCCGCCAGCGCCAGATCCTCCGCCATCACCCTAAACGCCCGCTGCATCAATTACCGCTGCGCAAGACGACGTAAACTCGTAAATAACCGCTCATCAGAAAACTGGGCTCCACGGGGGACAAGTGTCAGCGTGTCCCTGTCCTGTCCCCACAAGTGTCAGCGTGTCCCTGTCCTGTCCCCCCAAGTGTCAGCGTGTCCCTGTCCTCTCCCCCCAAGTGTCAGCGTGTCCCTGTCCTCTCCCCCCAAGTGTCAGCGTGTCCCTGTCCTGTCCCCCCAAGTGTCAGCGTGTCCCTGTCCTGTCCCCCAAGTGTCAGCGTGTCCCTGTCCTGTCCCCCAAGTGTCAGCGTGTCCCTGTCCTGTCCCCCCAAGTGTCAGCGTGTCCCCGTCCTGTCCCCCCAAGTGTCAGCGTGTCCCCGTCCTGTCCCTCAAGTGTCAGCGTGTCCCTGTCCTGTCCCCCCAAGTGTCAGCGTGTCCCCGTCCTGTCCCCCCAAGTGTCAGCGTGTCCCTGTCCTGTCCCCCCAAGTGTCAGCGTGTCCCTGTCCTGTCCCCCCAAGTGTCAGCGTGTCCCTGTCCTGCCCCCCAAGTGTCAGCGTGTCCCTGTCCCCCCAAGTGTCAGCGTGTCCCTGTCCTGTACCCCAAGTGTCAGCGTGTCCCTGTCCTGTCCCCCAAGTGTCAGCGTGTCCCTGTCCCCCAAGTGTCAGCGTGTCCATGTCCTGTCCCCCAAGTGTCAGCGTGTCCATGTCCTGTCCCCCAAGTGTCAGCGTGTCCATGTCCTGCCCCCCAAGTGTCAGCGTGTCCCTGTCCTGCCCCCCAAGTGTCAGCGTGTCCCTGTCCTGTCCCCCAAGTGTCAGCATGCCCCTGTCCTGCCCCCCAAGTGTCAGCGTGTCCCTGTCCTGTCCCCCCAAGTGATAGCGTGTCCCTGTCCTGTCCCCCAAGTGTCAGCGTGTCCCTGTCCTCTCCCCCAAGTGTCAGCGTGTCCCTGTCCTGTCCCCCAAGTGTCAGCGTGTCCCTGTCCTGTCCCCCAAGTGTCAGCGTGTCCCTGTCCCGTCCCCCAAGTGTCAGCGTGTCCCTGTCCGGTCCCCCAAGTGTCAGCGTGTCCCTGTCCTTTCCCCCCAAGTGTCAGCGTGTCCCTGTCCTGTCCCCCAAGTGTCAGCGTGTCCCTGTCCTGTCCCCCCAAGTGTCAGCGTGTCCCTGTCCCCCCAAGTGTCAGCGTGTCCCTGTCCTGTACCCCAAGTGTCAGCGTGTCCCTGTCCTGTCCCCCAAGTGTCAGCGTGTCCCTGTCCCCCAAGTGTCAGCGTGTCCCTGTCCTGTCCCCCAAGTGTCAGCGTGTCCATGTCCTGTCCCCCAAGTGTCAGCGTGTCCCTGTCCTGTCCCCCCAAGTGTCAGCGTGTCCCTGTCCTGTCCCCCAAGTGTCAGCGTGTCCCTGTCCTGCCCCCCAAGTGTCAGCGTGTCCCTGTCCTGTCCCCCAAGTGTCAGCGTGTCCCTGTCCTGTCCCCCCAAGTGTCAGCGTGTCCCTGTCCTGTCCCCCAAGTGTCAGCGTATCCCTGCCCTCCCCCCCCCCAAGTGTCAGCGTGTCCCTGTCCTGTCCCCCAAGTGTCAGCGTATCCCTGTCCTGCCCCCCCCAAGTGTCAGCGTGTCCCTGTCCTGTCCCCCAAGTGTCAGCGTGTCCCTGTCCTGCCCCCCAAGTGTCAGCGTGTCCCTGTCCTGTCCCCCAAGTGTCAGCGTGTCCCTGTCCTGTCCCCCAAGTGTCAGCGTGTCCCTGTCCTCTCCCCCCAAGTGTCAGCGTGTCCCTGTCCTCTCCCCCAAGTGTCAGCGTGTCCCTGTCCTGTCCCCCCAAGTGTCAGCGTGTCCCTGTCCTGTCACCCCAAGTGTCAGCGTGTCCCTGTCCTGTCCCCCGAGTGTCAGCGTGTCCCTGTCCTGTCCCCCGAGTGTCAGCGTGTCCCTGTCCTGTCCCCCAAGTGTCAGCGTGTCCCTGTCCTGTCCCCCGAGTGTCAGCGTGTCCCTGTCCTGTCCCCCAAGTGTCAGCGTGTCCCTGTCCTGTCCCCCCAAGTGTCAGCGTGTCCCTGTCCTGTCCCCCAAGTGTCAGCGTGTCCCTGTCCTGTCCCCCAAGTGTCAGCGTGTCCCTGTCCTGTCCCCCCAAGTGTCAGCGTGTCCCTGTCCTGTCCCCCAAGTGTCAGCGTGTCCCTGTCCTGTCCCCCAAGTGTCAGCGTGTCCCTGTCCTGTCCCCCGAGTGTCAGCGTGTCCCTGTCCTGTCCCCCAAGTGTCAGCGTGTCCCTGTCCTGTCCCCCCAAGTGTCAGCGTGTCCCTGTCCTGTCCCCCGAGTGTCAGCGTGTCCCTGTCCTGTCCCCCAAGTGTCAGCGTGTCCCTGTCCTGTCCCCCCAAGTGTCAGCGTGTCCCTGTCCTGTCCCCCGAGTGTCAGCGTGTCCCTGTCCTGTCCCCCAAGTGTCAGCGTGTCCCTGTCCTGTCCCCCCAAGTGTCAGCGTGTCCCTGTCCTGTCCCCCAAGTGTCAGCGTGTCCCTGTCCTGTCCCCCGAGTGTCAGCGTGTCCCTGTCCTGTCCCCCAAGTGTCAGCGTGTCCCTGTCCTGTCCCCCAAGTGTCAGCGTGTCCCTGTCCTGTCCCCCAAGTGTCAGCGTGTCCCTGTCCTGTCCCCCCAAGTGATAGCGTGTCCCTGTCCTGTCCCCCAAGTGTCAGCGTGTCCCTGTCCTGTCCCCCAAGTGTCAGCGTGTCCCCGTCCTGTCCCCCCAAGTGTCAGCGTGTCCCCGTCCTGTCCCCCCCAAGTGTCAGCGTGTCCTGTCCTGTCCCCCCAAGTGTCAGCGTGTCCCTGTCCTGTCCCCCCAAGTGTCAGCGTGTCCCTGTCCCCCAAGTGTCAGCGTGTCCCTGTCCTGTCCCCCAAGTGTCAGCGTGTCCCTGTCCTGTCCCCCCAAGTGTCAGCGTGTCCATGTCCTGTCCCCCAAGTGTCAGCGTGTCCCTGTCCAATCCCCCAAGTGTCAGCGTGTCCCTGTCCTGTCCCCCCAAGTGTCAGCGTGTCCCTGTCCTGTCCCCCAAGTGTCAGCGTGTCCCTGTCCTGTCCCCCAAGTGTCAGCGTGTCCCTGTCCTGTCCCCCCAAGTGTCAGCGTGTCCCTGTCCTGTCCCCCAAGTGTCAGCGTATCCCTGTCCTGCCCCCCCCAAGTGTCAGCGTGTCCCTGTCCTGTCCCCCAAGTGTCAGCGTGTCCCTGTCCTGTCCCCAAGTGTCAGCGTGTCCCTGTCCTGTCCCCCAAGTGTCAGCGTGTCCCTGTCCTGTCCCCAAGTGTCAGCGTGTCCCTGTCCTGTCCCCCAAGTGTCAGCGTGTCCCTGTCCTGTCCCCCAAGTGTCAGCGTGTCCCTGTCCCTGTCCTTCAAGTGTCAGCGTGTCCCTGTCCTTCAAGTGTCAGCGTGTCCCTGTCCTGTCCCCCAAGTGTCAGCGTGTCCCTGTCCTGTCCCCCAAGTGTCAGCGTGTCCCTGTCCTGTCCCCCAAGTGTCAGCGTGTCCCTGTCCTGTCCCCCCAAGTGTCAGCGTGTCCCTGTCCTGTCCCCCGAGTGTCAGCGTGTCCCTGTCCTGTCCCCCAAGTGTCAGCGTGTCCCTGTCCTGTCCCCCCAAGTGTCAGCGTGTCCCTGTCCTGTCCCCCGAGTGTCAGCGTGTCCCTGTCCTGTCCCCCAAGTGTCAGCGTGTCCCTGTCCTGTCCCCCAAGTGTCAGCGTGTCCCTGTCCTGTCCCCCAAGTGTCAGCGTGTCCCTGTCCTGTCCCCCAAGTGTCAGCGTGTCCCTGTCCTGTCCCCCGAGTGTCAGCGTGTCCCTGTCCTGTCCCCCGAGTGTCAGCGTGTCCCTGTCCTGTCCCCCGAGTGTCAGCGTGTCCCTGTCCTGTCCCCCAAGTGTCAGCGTGTCCCTGTCCTGTCCCCCAAGTGTCAGCGTGTCCCTGTCCTGTCCCCCAAGTGTCAGCGTGTCCCTGTCCTGTCCCCCCAAGTGATAGCGTGTCCCTGTCCTGTCCCCCAAGTGTCAGCGTGTCCCTGTCCTGTCCCCCAAGTGTCAGCGTGTCCCCGTCCTGTCCCCCCAAGTGTCAGCGTGTCCCCGTCCTGTCCCCCCCAAGTGTCAGCGTGTCCTGTCCTGTCCCCCCAAGTGTCAGCGTGTCCCTGTCCTGTCCCCCCAAGTGTCAGCGTGTCCCTGTCCCCCAAGTGTCAGCGTGTCCCTGTCCAATCCCCCAAGTGTCAGCGTGTCCCTGTCCTGTCCCCCCAAGTGTCAGCGTGTCCCTGTCCTGTCCCCCAAGTGTCAGCGTATCCCTGTCCTGCCCCCCCCAAGTGTCAGCGTGTCCCTGTCCTGTCCCCCAAGTGTCAGCGTGTCCCTGTCCTGTCCCCAAGTGTCAGCGTGTCCCTGTCCTGTCCCCCAAGTGTCAGCGTGTCCCTGTCCTGTCCCCCCAAGTGTCAGCGTGTCCCTGTCCTGTCCCCCCAAGTGTCAGCGTGTCCCTGTCCTGTCCCCCCAAGTGTCAGCGTGTCCCTGTCCTGTCCCCCCAAGTGTCAGCGTGTCCCTGTCCTGTCCCCCAAGTGTCAGCGTGTCCCTGTCCTGTCCCCCAAGTGTCAGCGTGTCCCTGTCCTGTCCCCCAAGTGTCAGCGTGTCCCTGTCCCTGTCCTTCAAGTGTCAGCGTGTCCCTGTCCTTCAAGTGTCAGCGTGTCCCTGTCCTGTCCCCCAAGTGTCAGCGTGTCCCTGTCCTGTCCCCCAAGTGTCAGCGTGTCCCTGTCCTGTCCCCCAAGTGTCAGCGTGTCCCTGTCCTGTCCCCCCAAGTGTCAGCGTGTCCCTGTCCTGTCCCCCCCAAGTGTCAGCGTGTCCCTGTCCTGTCACCCCAAGTGTCAGCGTGTCCTGTCCTGTCCCCCCAAGTGTCAGCGTGTCCCTGTCCTGTCCCCCAAGTGTCAGCGTGTCCCTGTCCTGTCCCCCCAAGTGTCAGCGTGTCCCTGTCCTGTCCCCCAAGTGTCAGCGTGTCCCTGTCCTGCCCCCCCCAAGTGTCAGCGTGTCCCTGTCCTGTCCCCCAAGTGTCAGCGTGTCCCTGTCCTGCCCCCCAAGTGTCAGCGTGTCCCTGTCCTGTCCCCCAAGTGTCAGCGTGTCCCTGTCCTGCCCCCCCCAAGTGTCAGCGTGTCCCTGTCCTGTCCCCCAAGTGTCAGCGTGTCCCTGTCCTGTCCCCCAAGTGTCAGCGTGTCCCTGTCCTCTCCCCCCAAGTGTCAGCGTGTCCCTGTCCTGTCCCCCCAAGTGTCAGCGTGTCCCTGTCCTGTCCCCCGAGTGTCAGCGTGTCCCTGTCCTGTCCCCCCAAGTGTCAGCGTGTCCCTGTCCTGTCCCCCCAAGTGTCAGCGTGTCCCTGTCCTGTCTCCCCAAGTGTCAGCGTGTCCCTGTCCTGTCCCCCAAGTGTCAGCGTGTCCCTGTCCTGTCCCCCAAGTGTCAGCGTGTCCCTGTCCTGTCCCCCCAAGTGTCAGCGTGTCCCTGTCCTGTCCCCCAAGTGTCAGCGTGTCCCTGTCCTGTCCCCCAAGTGTCAGCGTGTCCCTGTCCTGTCCCCCAAGTGTCAGCGTGTCCCTGTCCTGCCCCCCAAGTGTCAGCGTGTCCCTGTCCTGTCCCCAAGTGTCAGCGTGTCCCTGTCCTGTCCCCCAAGTGTCAGCGTGTCCCTGTCCTCTCCCCCCAAGTGTCAGCGTGTCCCTGTCCTGTCCCCCAAGTGTCAGCGTGTCCCTGTCCTGTCCCCCGAGTGTCAGCGTGTCCCTGTCCTGTCCCCCCAAGTGTCAGCGTGTCCCTGTCCTGTCCCCCCAAGTGTCAGCGTGTCCCTGTCCTGTCTCCCCAAGTGTCAGCGTGTCCCTGTCCTGTCCCCCAAGTGTCAGCGTGTCCCTGTCCTGTCCCCCAAGTGTCAGCGTGTCCCTGTCCTGTCCCCCCAAGTGTCAGCGTGTCCTTGTCCTGTCCCCCCAAGTGTCAGCGTGTCCCTGTCCTGTCCCCCAAGTGTCAGCGTGTCCCTGTCCTGTCCCCCAAGTGTCAGCGTGTCCCTGTCCTGTCCCCCAAGTGTCAGCGTGTCCCTGTCCTGTCCCCCCAAGTGTCAGCGTGTCCCTGTCCTGTCCCCCAAGTGTCAGCGTGTCCCTGTCCTGTCCCCCAAGTGTCAGCGTGTCCCTGTCCTGTCCCCCAAGTGTCAGCGTGTCCCTGTCCTGTCCCCCCAAGTGTCAGCGTGTCCCTGTCCTGTCCCCCCCAAGTGTCAGCGTGTCCCTGTCCTGTCCCCCAAGTGTCAGCGTGTCCCTGTCCTGTCCCCCCAAGTGTCAGCGTGTCCCTGTCCTGTCCCCCCAAGTGTCAGCGTGTCCCTGTCCTGTCCCCCAAGTGTCAGCGTGTCCCTGTCCTGTCCCCCAAGTGTCAGCGTGTCCCTGTCCTGTCCCCCCAAGTGTCAGCGTGTCCCTGTCCTGTCCCCCAAGTGTCAGCGTGTCCTGTCCTGTCCCCCCAAGTGTCAGCGTGTCCCTGTCCTGTCCCCCCAAGTGTCAGCGTGTCCCTGTCCTGTCCCCCAATACAATCTATTACTCTCTGTTATCAGCCATTACATCCCGGGGAGAGGAGACTGTACAGGGGGGATACAATCTATTACTCTCTGTTATCAGCCATTACACCCCGGGGAGAGGAGACTGTACAGGGGGGATACAATCTATTACTCTCTGTTATCAGCCATTACACCCCGGGGAGAGGAGACTGTACAGGGGGGATACAATCTATTACTCTCTGTTATCAGCCATTACACCCCGGGGAGAGGAGACTGTACAGGGGGGATACAATCTATTACTCTCTGTTATCAGCCATTACATCCCGGGGAGAGGAGACTGTACAGGGGGATACAATCTATTACTCTCTGTTATCAGCCATTACACCCCGGGGAGAGGAGACTGTACAGGGGGGGATACAATCTATTACTCTCTGTTATCAGCCATTACACCCCGGGGAGAGGAGACTGTACAGGGGGGATACAATCTATTACTCTCTGTTATCAGCCATTACACCCCGGGGAGAGGAGACTGTACAGGGGGATACAATCTATTACTCTCTGTTATCAGCCATTACACCCCAGGGAGAGGAGACTGTACAGGGGGATACAATCTATTACTCTCTGTTATCAGCCATTACATCCCGGGGAGAGGAGACTGTACAGGGGGGATACAATCTATTACTCTCTGTTATCAGCCATTACATCCCGGGGAGAGGAGACTGTACAGGGGGGATACAATCTATTACTCTCTGTTATCAGCCATTACACCCCGGGGAGAGGAGACTGTACAGGGGGATACAATCTATTACTCTCTGTTATCAGCCATTACACCCCGGGGAGAGGAGACTGTACAGGGGGGATACAATCTATTACTCTCTGTTATCAGCCATTACACCCCGGGGAGAGGAGACTGTACAGGGGGGGATACAATCTATTACTCTCTGTTATCAGCCATTACATCCCGGGGAGAGGAGACTGTACAGGGGGGATACAATCTATTACTCTCTGTTATCAGCCATTACATCCCGGGGAGAGGAGACTGTACAGGGGGGGATACAATCTATTACTCTCTGTTATCAGCCATTACATCCCGGGGAGAGGAGACTGTACAGGGGGGGATACAATCTATTACTCTCTGTTATCAGCCATTACACCCCGGGGAGAGGAGACTGTACAGGGGGGGATACAATCTATTACTCTCTGTTATCAGCCATTACTCCCCGGGGGGAGGAGACTGTACAGGGGGGTACAATCTATTACTCTCTGTTATCAGGCATTACATCCCGGGGAGAGGAGACTGTACAGGGGGGGATACAATCTATTACTCTCTGTTATCAGCCATTACACCCCGGGGAGAGGAGACTGTACAGGGGGGATACAATCTATTACTCTCTGTTATCAGCCATTACACCCCGGGGAGAGGAGACTGTACAGGGGGAGATACAATCTATTACTCTCTATCAGCCATTACACCCCGGGGAGAGGAGACTGTACAGGGGGGATACAATCTATTACTCTCTGTTATCAGCCATTACATCCCGGGGAGAGGAGACTGTACAGGGGGGATACAATCTATTACTCTCTGTTATCAGCCATTACACCCCGGGGAGAGGAGACTATACAGGGGGGGATACAATCTATTACTCTCTGTTATCAGCCATTACATCCCGGGGAGAGGAGACTGTACAGGGGGGATACAATCTATTACTCTCTGTTATCAGCCATTACACCCCGGGGAGAGGAGACTGTACAGGGGGGGATACAATCTATTACTCTCTGTTATCAGCCATTACATCCCGGGGAGAGGAGACTGTACAGGGGGATACAATCTATTGCTCTCTGTTATCAGCCATTACACCCCGGGGAGAGGAGACTGTACAGGGGGGGATACAATCTATTACTCTCTGTTATCAGCCATTACATCCCGGGGAGAGGAGACTGTACAGGGGGATACCATCTATTACTCTCTGTTATCAGCCATTACACCCCGGGGAGAGGAGACTGTACAGGGGGATACAATCTATTACTCTCTGTTATCAGCCATTACACCCCGGGGAGAGGAGACTGTACAGGGGGGGATACCATCTATTACTCTCTGTTATCAGCCATTACACCCCGGGGAGAGGAGACTGTACAGGGGGATACAATCTATTACTCTCTGTTATCAGCCATTACACCCCGGGGAGAGGAGACTGTACAGGGGGGGATACAATCTATTACTCTCTGTTATCAGCCATTACATCCCGGGGAGAGGAGACTGTACAGGGGGGATACAATCTATTACTCTCTGTTATCAGCCATTACACCCCGGGGAGAGGAGACTGTACAGGGGGATACAATCTATTACTCTCTGTTATCAGCCATTACATCCCGGGGAGAGGAGACTGTACAGGGGGGATACAATCTATTACTCTCTGTTATCAGCCATTACACCCCGGGGAGAGGAGACTGTACAGGGGGGGATACAATCTATTACTCTCTGTTATCAGCCATTACATCCCGGGGAGAGGAGACTGTACAGGGGGGGATACAATCTATTACTCTCTGTTATCAGCCATTACACCCCGGGGAGAGGAGACTGTACAGGGGGGGATACAATCTATTACTCTCTGTTATCAGCCATTACACCCCGGGGAGAGGAGACTGTACAGGGGGGATACAATCTATTACTCTCTGTTATCAGCCATTACACCCCGGGGAGAGGAGACTGTACAGGGGGGATACAATCTATTACTCTCTGTTATCAGCCATTACATCCCGGGGAGAGGAGACTGTACAGGGGGGATACAATCTATTACTCTCTGTTATCAGCCATTACACCCCGGGGAGAGGAGACTATACAGGGGGGGATACAATCTATTACTCTGTGTTATCAGCCATTACACCCCGGGGAGAGGAGACTGTACAGGGGGATACAATCTATTACTCTCTGTTATCAGCCATTACACCCCGGGGAGAGGAGACTGTACAGGGGGGGGATACAATCTATTACTCTCTGTTATCAGCCATTACACCCCGGGGAGAGGAGACTGTACAGGGGGGATACAATCTATTACTCTCTGTTATCAGCCATTACACCCCGGGGAGAGGAGACTGTACAGGGGGGGGGGATACAATCTATTACTCTCTGTTATCAGCCATTACACCCCAGGGAGAGGAGACTGTACAGGGGGGATACAATCTATTACTCTCTGTTATCAGCCATTACATCCCGGGGAGAGGAGACTGTACAGGGGGGGATACAATCTATTACTCTCTGTTATCAGCCATTACATCCCGGGGAGAGGAGACTGTACAGGGGGGATACAATCTACTACTCTCTGTTATCAGCCATTACACCCCGGGGAGAGGAGACTGTACAGGGGGGGATACAATCTATTACTCTCTGTTATCAGCCATTACATCCCGGGGAGAGGAGACTGTACAGGGGGGGATACAATCTATTACTCTCTGTTATCAGTCATTACACCCCGGGGAGAGGAGACTGTACAGGGGGGATACAATCTATTACTCTCTGTTATCAGCCATTACATCCCGGGGAGAGGAGACTGTACAGGGGGGGATACAATCTATTACTCTCTGTTATCAGCCATTACATCCCGGGGAGAGGAGACTGTACAGGGGGATACAATCTATTACTCTCTGTTATCAGCCATTACACCCCGGGGAGAGGAGACTGTACAGGGGGATACAATCTATTACTCTCTGTTATCAGCCATTACATCCCGGGGAGAGGAGACTGTACAGGGGGGATACAATCTACTACTCTCTGTTATCAGCCATTACACCCCGGGGAGAGGAGACTGTACAGGGGGGGATACAATCTATTACTCTCTGTTATCAGCCATTACATCCCGGGGAGAGGAGACTGTACAGGGGGGATACAATCTATTACTCTCTGTTATCAGCCATTACACCCCGGGGAGAGGAGACTGTACAGGGGGGATACAATCTATTACTCTCTGTTATCAGCCATTACACCCCGGGGAGAGGAGACTGTACAGGGGGATACAATCTATTACTCTCTGTTATCAGCCATTACACCCCGGGGAGAGGAGACTGTACAGGGGGATACAATCTATTACTCTCTGTTATCAGCCATTACACCCCGGGGAGAGGAGACTGTACAGGGGGGATACAATCAGTTACTCTGTACTGAGGAGTGGTTCTGGTGCTGTGTGTCAGTGTCATTGTACCGTCTCGTTCTCGGCAGGGCGCCGCTGATCACAGTGAAGGTCACAGGGACCAGTCCGTTCTCACAGCTCCCCCTGCCCCCCGCTGGCTCGGAGGCTGACACTTCCCTTTATCACATCTATGAAACACAAAAGGCGCTGACACAATGAGCCAAAAAGCCGAGTATTGTGTCGCAGCGTGAGCGGGGCGAGAATACGGCGAAGATCTGTGATTCCATCAGCAATCCGTCCGCTGTCACTCCGATAATTGGGAAATATGAACAGCCGGCGCGTTACCCTCATCCGCGCACCAGGGCACGCCGCTGCAATTGTGACAAACCCACCCCCACTCTCAGCTCGGTGCAGATTGATTGCAGTTAGAGAGCTGGTGGGTTGGGGGCGCGGGGTGACCCGGCACAGCTTGCTCCGGTGCTGGCGGCGGGCGCGGGTTAGAGTTGCTTCGCAGCCGCCCGGCTTGTTTGCGGAGGAGACACATGGTGACCATACGGCAAATCACAGGATGAATGTGTGGGAAGCAGAAGTGTGAACAAGGACTGGAAACGCAACGTGCGAAGTCACTGCCGGGCCGCCGCCGCGACGAATGCGCAGAAATAATCACAAGATAATAGTGTGAGCAGGAATAAGAGAGCGCCCCGACCCCACAACTATCAGGTCTACATCTATTCCGCCATTTCTCTGTAATATCTGCACCTGGAAAAGCTGGGTGGCGAGTAACGTGGCCACCGCTTCAGCTCCAGCAGGTGCAGTCACATATACAGTCACAGTGCTCTCCCCACGTGTCAGTCATTCTAGAGTTCTGTTCATGAACCAGGTGGCTCAGGATGGACACAGCAAAGGCTCTTACATGATCAGGAATAGAGGGAGGACGAGTGACTATAACAGATGAGATCGTGTGACCTGACTGGAGGCCCTGACACTGGTGGCAGACAAGGGGTTAAAAGTAAAGAATGTTTCTTGTAAAGTTTTGTTTAAATATTGTTACAATAAACATAAACAACTTGCAGCTGCAACAATGTATCCAGATATCAGCCCCACCCCCCGGACACCACAATACATCCCACTTCCTCTATGTACAGTATATACAGCCCCCTCCTCTATATACTGCCCCCTCCTCTATATATACAGTGTATACA
This sequence comes from Engystomops pustulosus, assembly GCF_040894005.1. Lineage (NCBI taxonomy): Eukaryota > Metazoa > Chordata > Amphibia > Anura > Leptodactylidae > Engystomops > Engystomops pustulosus. The sequence continues at coordinate 3,138,863 of NC_092414.1, read as the reverse complement.
GCCCCCACCCCTATATATACAGCCCCCTCCTCTATATAGTGTATACAGCCCCTCCCCTATATATACAGTGTATACAGCCCCCTCCCCTATATACAGCCCCTCCTCTATGTATACAGCCCCTCCCCTATATATAGCTCCTCCTCTCTATATACAGTGTATACAGCCCCTCCCCTATATATAGCTCCTCCTCTCTATATACAGTGTATACAGCCCCCTCCCCTATATACAGCCCCTTCTCTCTATATACAGCCCCCTCCCCTATATATAGCCCCTCCTCTCTATATACAGTATATACAGCCCCCTCCTCTTTATATACAGCCCCCTCCTCTCTATATACAGTATATACAGCCCCCTCCTCTCTATATACAGTGTACACAGCCCCCTCCCCTATATACAGCCCACTCCTCTCTATATACAGTATATACAGCCCCCTCCCCTATATACAGCCCCCTCCTCTCTATATACATTATATACAGCCCCCTCCCCTATATACAGCCCCCTCCTCTATGTATACAGCCCCCTCCTCTCTATGTACAGTATATATAGCCCCCTCCTCTTTATATACAGCCCCCTCCTCTCTATATACAGCCCCTCCTCTCTATATACAGCCCCTCCTCTCTATATACAGCCCCTCCTCTATGTATACAGCCCCCTCCCCTATATACAGCCCCCTCCTCTCTATATACAGTATATACAGCCTCCTCCCCTATATACAGCCCCCTCCTCTATGTATACAGCCCCCTCCTCTCTATATACAGTATATACAGCCCCCTCCTCTCTATATACAGCCCCTCCTCTCTATATACAGCCTCTCCTCTATGTATACAGCCCCCTCCCCTATATACAGCCCCCTCCTCTTTATATACAGTGTATACTGCCCCCTCCCCTATATATACAGTATATACAGCCCCCTCCTCTCTATATACAGTATATACAGCCCCCTCCTCTCTATATACAGCGTATACAGCCCCCTCCCCTATATACAGCCCCCTCCTCTCTATATACAGCGTATACAGCCCCCTCCTCTCTATATACAGTATATACAGCCCCCTCCTCTCTATATACAGCGTATACAGCCCCCTCCCCTATATCCTCCTGTATTACGCTCTTTGGCGACGTCTTGAAGACGCTTGTGAGGTTTCTCGGAATAATCCGGCAGTTTTCGGCTCCTGATGATTTTCATCCTGAGTGGAGGGAAGAGGCTCTCAGCGGAGATTACACGCGTGGCCCTGGATGGGGGCGGCGGGGGCCACCACTAATCAGCTACATGGCGGCTGGAGGGGCTCTCCCCCTAATCGAGTGTTTGCTGCACGATGAGAAGTAATACACAAGTCACTGGAGGAGGCGAGAGCCCCCCAGAGCAGAGGCAAAGGACCCCACACTAATCATAAGGGACCCCCAGGAACCCTCAGATATGGCCCGCACCCAACTGAGGACTTGTTACAGTGTGTCAGTGCAGAGCATTCATACGAGAGAGCTGAAGACCTGTTACAATGTATCAGTACAGAGCATTCATACGAGAGAGCTGAAGACCTGTTCCAATGTGCCAGTGCAGAGCATTCATACGAGAGAGCTGAAGACCTGTTCCAATGTGCCAGTGCAGATCACTCATATAATAGAGCTGAAGACCTGTTCCAATGTGCCAGTGCAGATCACTCATATAATAGAGCTGAAGACCTGTTCCAATGTGCCAGTGCAGATCACTCATATAATAGAGCTGAAGACCTGTTCCAATGTGCCAGTGCAGAGCATTCATACGAGAGAGCTGAAGACCTGTTCCAATGTGCCAGTGCAGATCACTCATATAATAGAGCTGAAGACCTGTTCCAATGTGTCAGTGCAGAACATTCGTATAAGAGAGCTGAGGAGGTGATGCAATGTATCAGGGAAGAGCATTCATATAAGAGCTAAGGATTTGTTACTATGTATCAGTTTAGGGCAATCATACCAGAGAGCTGAGGATGTGTTACTATGTGTCAGTGTAGAGCCCAGGCTGCTGCTGTGTTACGGCCTGGAAGGTTGTCTGGACTGATACATAGTAACAACCCTGATACCTGGACCTGTTATGATTCCGTTCACTGACAGCAAGCAGAGACATGAAGCTTAGCTTGTTACCAGGTCACAGGTCAGTGCTGGGCCCCCACAATCCTCGAGGAGTCAGTGAGGACCGAAAATAGAGGCTGCTGGCAGCACCAGTGCTGGGAAGGAAACAAAACCAGGATCTCAAGACCCCAGCGCCGACGCTGCCCCCTTAATGGGCAAGACGTGCAATTAGCGGGAACACGGAGAGAATTCCCAGGGATCGGGAACAATCGAGAGCCGGAGAATGTGGGGGTCACGAGAGTCTGTGGAGGAGGGAGGGGGAGCAACAGTGTGATAGGGGTCCATATATGTCCATATGTATCATCTCCAGGGAGAGAGCCTGCAGAGTATTACACCCTCTGCAGAACATTGCTCCCACTCCTCACAGGTGCATACTAATGGCTCCTGCAGCGTATTACAACGCTACCAACTCTGCAGAACATTGCTCTCACTCCTCACAGGTGCATACTAATGGCTCCTGCAGCATATTACACCGCTACCAACTCTGCAGAACATTGCTCCCACTCCTCACAGGTGCATAGTAATGGATCTTGCAGCATATTACACAACTACCAACTCTGCAGAACATTGCTCCCACTCCTCACAGGTGCATAGTAATGGATGATGCAGCATATTACACAACTACCAACTCTGCAGAACATTGCTCCCACTCCTCACAGGTGCATAGTAATGGATGATGCAGCATATTACACAACTACCAACTCTGCAGAACATTGCTCCCACTCCTCACAGGTGCATAGTAATGGATCCTGCAGCATAATACACCGCTACCACCTCTGCAGAACATTGCTGCCACTCCTCATAGGTGCATAGTAATGGATGCTGCAGCATATAACACCGCTACCACCTCTGCAGAACATTGCTCCCACTCCTGTCAGGTGCATAGTAATGGATCCTGCAGCATATTACACCGCTACCACCTCTGCAGAACATTGCTCCCACTCCTCACAGGTGCATAGTAGTGGATGCTGCAGCATATTACACGGCTACCACCTCTGCAGAACATTGCTCCCACTCCTCACAGGTGCATAGTAGTGGATGCTGCAGCATATAACACCGCTACCACCTCTGCAGAACATTGCTCCCACTCCTGTCAGGTGCATAGTAATGGATCCTGCAGCATATTACACCGCTACCACCTCTGCAGAACATTGCTCCCACTACCTCCTCACAGGTGCATAGTAATGGATCCTGCAGCATATTACACCGCTACCACCTCTGCAGAACATTGCGCCCACTGCTCACAGGTGCATAGTTATGGATCCTGCAGCATATTACACCGCTACCACCTCTGCAGAACATTGCTCTCACTCCTCACAGGTGCATAGTAATGGATGCTGCAGCATATTACATCGCTACCACCTCTGCAGAACATTGCGCCCACTGCTCACAGGTGCATAGTTATGGATCCTGCAGCATATTACACTGCTACCACCTCTGCAGAACATTGCTCCCACTCCTCACAGGTGCATAGTTATGGCTCCTGCAGCATATTACACCGCTACCACCTCTGCAGAAAATTGCTCCCACGACATCCTCACAGATGTACAGTAATGGATCCTGCAGCATATTGCACCGCTACCACCTGTGCAGACCATTGCTCCCACTACCTCCTCACAGGTGCATAGTAATGGATCCTGCAGCATATTACACCGCTACCACTTCTGCAGAAAATTGCACCCAGTGCTCAGTAATGGATGCTGCAGCATATTACACCCCTGCCACCTCTGCAGAACATTGCTCTCACTCCTCACAGGTGCATAGTAATGGATGCTGCAGCATATTACACGGCTACCACCTCTGCAGAACATTGCTCTCACTCCTCACAGGTGCATACTAATGGATCCTGCAGCATATTACATCGCTACCACCTCTGCAGAACATTGCGCCCACTGCTCACAGGTGCACAGTAATGGATCGTGCAGAATATTACACTGCTACCACCTCTGCAGAACATTGCTCCCAGTGCTCACAGGTGCATAGTAATGGATGCTGCAGCATATTACACCGCTACCACCTCTGCAGAACATTGCTTCCACTCCTCACAGGTGCATAGTAATGGATGCTGCAGCATAATACACCGCTACCACCTCTGCAGAACATTGCTCCCACTCCTCACAGGTGCATAGTAGTGGATGCTGCAGCATATAACACCGCTACCACCTCTGCAGAACATTGCTCCCACTCCTGTCAGGTGCATAGTAATGGATCCTGCAGCATATTACACCGCTACCACCTCTGCAGAACATTGCTCCCACTACCTCCTCACAGGTGCATAGTAATGGATCCTGCAGCATATTACACCGCTACCACCTCTGCAGAACATTGCGCCCACTGCTCACAGGTGCATAGTTATGGATGCTGCAGCATAATACACCGCTACCACCTCTGCAGAACATTGCTCCCACTCCTCACAGGTGCATAGTAATGGATCCTGCAGCATATTACACCGCTACCACCTCTGCAGAACATTGCTCCCACTCCTCACAGGTGCATAGTAATGGATCCTGCAGCATATTACACCGCTACCAACTCTGCAGAACATTGCTCCCACTCCTCACAGGTGCATAGTAATGGATCCTGCAGCATATTACACCGCTACCACCTCTGCAGAACATTTCTCCCACAACCTCCTCACAGGTGCATAGTAATGGATCCTGCAGCATATTACACCGCTACCACCTCTGCAGAACATTTCTCCCACAACCTCCTCACAGGTGCATAGTAATGGATCCTGCAGCATATTACACTGCTACCACCTTTGCAGAACATTGCTCCCACTACTCAGGTACTTGTAGAGTATTACTCCACTATCCTCTCTACACATCTGACCTTCAGACAGACTATTACATCCCTGACCTGCAGAACATCGTCTCATTTGTGATAAACATTGTGGTTTCCGCAGATGATTTCGCCTGTGAGATGTGCGAGGCTGAGGTCCTGCCAGGATCATGCACTAAATATTCCTCAACTTTTCGTGGCGCCCGTCCCCCGGCCAAGTTCCACTTGATGTTTCCGGATATCAAAACGATTCAGCATCTACTGCAGGTGAGACGCACAACAGGTAAATCCTGGACCCAAAGTAATTGGAGGCTGGTGACCCCATAATCTATAGACCCCAGGACCCCCCCCATACAGAGCAGGGGTAACACAGAGCTCCCCCTAGTGGTGGTGTATAATGTGTATGTAGTGATCTCCCCCTAGTGGTGGTGTATAATGTGTATGTAGTGATCTCCTCCTAGTGGTGGTGTATAATGTGTATGTAGTGATCTCCCCCTAGTGGTGGTGTATAATCTGTATGTAGTGATCTCCCCCTAGTGGTGGTGTATAATCTGTATGTAGTGATCTCCTCCTAGTGGTGGTGTATAATGTGTATGTAGTGATCTCCCCCTAGTGGTGGTGTATAATGTGTATGTAGTGATCTCCCCCTAGTGGTGGTGTATAATCTGTATGTAGTGATCTCCTCCTAGTGGTGGTGTATAATGTGTATGTAGTGATCTCCCCCTAGTGGTGGTGTATAATGTGTATGTAGTGATCTCCCCCTAGTGGTGGTGTATAATCTGTATGTAGTGATCTCCTCCTAGTGGTGGTGTATAATGTGTATGTAGTGATCTCCTCCTAGTGGTGGTGTATAATGTGTATGTAGTGATCTCCCCCTAGTGGTGATGTATAATGTGTATGTAGTGATCTCCTCCTAGTGGTGGTGTATAATGTGTATGTATTGATATCCTCCTAGTGGTGGTGTATAATGTGTATGTAGTGATCTCCTCCTAGTGGTGGTGTATAATGTGTATGTAGTGAGCTCCCCCTAGTGGTGGTGTATAATGTGTATGTAGTGATCTCCCCCTAGTGGTGGTGTATAATGTGTATGTAGTGATCTCCTCCTAGTGGTGGTGTATAATCTGTATGTAGTGATCTCCTCCTAGTGGTGGTGTATAATGTGTATGTAGTGATCTCCTACTAGTGGTGGTGTATAATGTGTATGTAGTGATCTCCCCCTAGTGGTGGTGTATAATGTGTATGTAGTGATCTCCCCCTAGTGGTGGTGTATAATGTGTATGTAGTGATCTCCTCCTAGTGGTGGTGTATAATGTGTATGTAGTGATCTCCTCCTAGTGGTGGTGTATAATCTGTATGTAGTGATCTCCCCCTAGTGGTGGTGTATAATGTGTATGTAGTGATCTCCCCCTAGTGGTGGTGTATAATGTGTATGTAGTGATCTCCCCCTAGTGGTGGTGTATAATGTGTATGTAGTGATCTCCCCCTAGTGGTGGTGTATAATGTGTATGTAGTGATCTCCTCCTAGTGGTGGTGTATAATGTGTATGTAGTGATCTCCTCCTAGTGGTGGTGTATAATGTGTATGTAGTGATCTCCTCCTAGTGGTGGTGTATAATGTGTATGTAGTGATCTCCCCCTAGTGGTGGTGTATAATGTGTATGTAGTGATCTCCCCCTAGTGGTGGTGTATAATGTGTATGTAGTGATGTCCTCCTAGTGGTGGTGTATAATGTGTATGTAGTGATCTCCCCCTAGTGGTGGTGTATAATGTGTATGTAGTGATCTCCTCCTAGTGGTGGTGTATAATGTGTATGTAGTGAGCTCCCCCTAGTGGTGGTGTATAATGTGTATGTAGTGATCTCCCCCTAGTGGTGGTGTATAATGTGTGTGTAGTGATCTCCTCCTAGTGGTGATGTATAATGTGTATGTAGTGATCTCCTCCTAGTGGTGGTGTATAATCTGTATGTAGTGATCTCCTCCTAGTGGTGGTGTATAATGTGTATGTAGTGATCTCCTCCTAGTGGTGGTGTATAATGTGTATGTAGTGATCTCCTCCTAGTGGTGGTGTATAATGTGTATGTAGTGATCTCCTCCTAGTGGTGGTGTATAATGTGTATGTGGTGATCTCCTCCTAGTGGTGGTGTATAATGTGTATGTAGTGATCTCCCCCTAGTGGTGGTGTATAATCTGTATGTAGTGATCTCCTCCTAGTGGTGGTGTATAATGTGTATGTAGTGATCTCCTCCTAGTGGTGGTGTATAATGTGTATGTAGTGATCTCCCCCTAGTAGTGGTGTATAATGTGTATGTAGTGATCTCCTCCTAGTGGTGGTGTATAATGTGTATGTAGTGATCTCCTCCTAGTGGTGGTGTATAATGTGTGTGTAGTGATCTCCTCCTAGTGGTGATGTATAATGTGTATGTAGTGATCTCCTCCTAGTGGTGGTGTATAATGTGTATGTAGTGATCTCCCCCTAGTGGTGGTGTATAATGTGTATGTAGTGATTTCCTCCTAGTGGTGGTGTATAATCTGTATGTAGTGATCTCCTCCTAGTGGTGGTGTATAATGTGTGTGTAGTGATCTCCTCCTAGTGGTGATGTATAATGTGTATGTAGTGATCTCCTCCTAGTGGTGGTGTATAATGTGTATGTAGTGATCTCCCCCTAGTGGTGGTGTATAATGTGTATGTAGTGATCTCCTCCTAGTGGTGGTGTATAATCTGTATGTAGTGATCTCCCCCTAGTGGTGGTGTATAATCTGTATGTAGTGATCTCCTCCTAGTGGTGGTGTATAATGTGTATGTAGTGATCTCCTCCTAGTGGTGGTGTATAATGTGTATGTAGTGATCTCCTCCTAGTGGTGGTGTATAATGTGTATGTAGTGATCTCCTCCTAGTGGTGGTATATAATGTGTATGTAGTGATCTCCTCCTAGTGGTGGTGTATAATGTGTATGTAGTGATCTCCTCCTAGTGGTGGTGTATAATCTGTATGTAGTGATCTCCCCCTAGTGGTGGTGTATAATGTGTATGTAGTGATCTCCTCCTAGTGGTGGTGTATAATGTGTATGTAGTGAGCTCCCCCTAGTGGTGGTGTATAATGTGTATGTAGTGAGCTCCCCCTAGTGGTGGTGTATAATGTGTATGTAGTGAGCTCCCCCTAGTGGTGGTGTATAATGTGTATGTAGTGATCTCCTCCTAGTGGTGGTGTATAATGTGTATGTAGTGATCTCCTCCTAGTGGTGGTGTATAATGTGTATGTAGTGATCTCCCCCTAGTGGTGGTGTATAACGTGTATGTAGTGATCTCCCCCTAGTGGTGGTGTATAATCTGTATGTAGTGATCTCCCCCTAGTGGTGGTGTATAATGTGTATGTAGTGATCTCCTCCTAGTGGTGGTGTATAATGTGTATGTAGTGATCTCCTCCTAGTGGTGATGTATAATCTGTATGTAGTGATCTCCCCCTAGTGGTGGTGTATAATGTGTATGTAGTGATCTCCTCCTAGTGGTGGTGTATAATGTGTATGTAGTGATCTCCCCCTAGTGGTGGTGTATAATGTGTATGTAGTGATCTCCTCCTAGTGGTGGTGTATAATGTGTATGTAGTGATCTCCTCCTAGTGGTGGTGTATAATGTGTATGTAGTGATCTCCCCCTAGTGGTGGTGTATAATGTGTATGTAGTGACCTCCCCCTAGTGGTGGTGTATAATGTGTATGTAGTGATCTCCCCCTAGTGGTGGTGTATAATGTGTATGTAGTGATCTCCCCCTAGTGGTGGTGTATAACCTGTATGTAGTGAGCTTCCCCTAGTGGTGGTGTATAATCTGTATGTAGTGATCTCCCCCTAGTGGTGGTGTATAATCTGTATGTAGTGAGCTCTCCCTAGTGGTGGTGTATAATGTGTATGTAGTGATCTCCTCCTAGTGGTGGTGTATAATGTGTATGTAGTGATCTCCCCCTAGTGGTGGTGTATAATCTGTATGTAGTGATCTCCTCCTAGTGGTGGTGTATAATCTGTATGTAGTGAGCTCCCCCTAGTGGTGGTGTATAGTGTGTATGTAGTGATCTCCCCCTAGTGGTGGTGTATAATCTGTATGTAGTGATCTCCTCCTAGTGGTGGTGTATAATGTGTATGTAGTGATCTCCTCCTAGTGGTGGTGTATAATGTGTATGTAGTGATCTCCCCCTAGTGGTGGTGTATAATGTGTATGTAGTGATCTCCCCCTAGTGGTGGTGTATAATGTGTATGTAGTGATCTCCTCCTAGTGGTGGTGTATAATGTGTATGTAGTGATCTCCCCCTAATGGTGGTGTATAATGTGTATGTAGTGATCTCCCCCTAATGGTGGTGCATAATGTGTATGTAGTGATCTCCCCCTAGTGGTGGTGTATAATGTGTATGTAGTGATCTCCCCCTAGTGGTGGTGTATAATCTGTATGTAGTGATCTCCTCCTAGTGGTGGTGTATAATCTGTATGTAGTGATCTCCTCCTAGTGGTGGTGTATAATGTGTATGTAGTGATCTCCTCCTAGTGGTGGTGTATAATCTGTATGTAGTGATCTCCTCCTAGTGGTGGTGTATAATGTGTATGTAGTGATCTCCTCCTAGTGGTGGTGTATAATCTGTATGTAGTGATCTCCTCCTAGTGGTGGTGTATAATGTGTATGTAGTGATCTCCTCCTAGTAGTGGTGTATAATGTGTATGTAGTGATCTCCCCGTAGTGGTGGTGTATAATGTGTATGTAGTGATCTCCCCCTAGTGGTGGTGTATAATGTGTATGTAGTGATCTCCTCCTAGTGGTGGTGTATAATGTGTATGTAGTGATCTCCCCCTAGTGGTGGTGTATAATGTGTATGTAGTGATTTCCTCCTAGTGATGGTGTATAATGTGTATGTAGTGATCTCCTCCTAGTGGTGGTGTATAATCTGTATGTAGTGATCTCCCCCTAGTGGTGGTGTATAATGTGTATGTAGTGATCTCCCCCTAGTGGTGGTGTATAATGTGTATGTAGTGATCTCCTCCTAGTGGTGGTGTATAATGTGTATGTAGTGATCTCCTCCTAGTGGTGGTGTATAATGTGTATGTAGTGATTTCCTCCTAGTGGTGGTGTATAATGTGTATGTAGTGATCTCCTCCTAGTGGTGGTGTATAATCTGTATGTAGTGATCTCCCCCTAGTGGTGGTGTATAATGTGTATGTAGTGATCTCCCCCTAGTGGTGGTGTATAATGTGTATGTAGTGATCTCCCCCTAGTGGTGGTGTATAATGTGTATGTAGTGATCTCCTCCTAGTGGTGGTGTATAATCTGTATGTAGTGATCTCCCCCTAGTGGTGGTGTATAATGTGTATGTAGTGATCTCCTCCTAGTGGTGGTGTATAATCTGTATGTAGTGATCTCCCCCTAGTGGTGGTGTATAATGTGTATGTAGTGATCTAATGTGTATGTAGTGATCTCCCCTAGTGGTGGTGTATAATCTGTATATAGTGATCTCCCCTAGTAGTGGTGTATAATGGTTTGTAGGACTCCCCTAGTGGTGGAATATCCACGTGAGGCATCTCTCCTGGGGGGGGGGTGTTCTGTATGTAGTGATCTCCCCCTAGTAGTGGTGACTCTAATGGGTATGTAGTGATCTCCCCCTAGATGGTGGTGTATGTAGTGATCTCCCCCTAGTGGTGGTGTATAATCTGTATGTAGTGATCTCCCCCTAGTAGTGGTGTATAATGTGTATGTAGTGATCTCCCCCTAGTGGTGGTGTATAATGTGTATGTAGTGATCTCCTCCTAGTGGTGGTGTATAATGTGTATGTAGTGATCTCCTCCTAGTGGTGGTGTATAATCTGTATGTAGTGATCTCCTCCTAGTGGTGGTGTATAATGTGTATGTAGTGATCTCCCCCTAGTGGTGGTGTATAATGTGTATGTAGTGATCTCCCCCTAGTGGTGGTGTATAATGTGTATGTAGTGATCTCCTCCTAGTGGTGGTGTATAATCTGTATGTAGTGATCTCCTCCTAGTGGTGGTGTATAATGTGTATGCAGGGAGCTCCCCCTAGTGGTGGTGTATAATCTGTATGTAGTGATCTCCCCCTAGTAGTGGTGTATAATGTGTATGTAGTGATCTCCCCCTAGTGGTGGTGTATAATATGTATGTAGTGATCTCCTCCTAGTGGTGGTGTATAATCTGTATGTAGTGATCTCCCCCTAGTGGTGGTGTATAATGTGTATGTAGTGATCTCCTCCTAGTGGTGGTGTATAATGTGTATGTAGTGATCTCCCCCTAGTGGTGGTGTATAATGTGTATGTAGTGATCTCCCCCTAGTGGTGGTGTATAATGTGTATGTAGTGATCTCCTCCTAGTGGTGGTGTATAATGTGTATGTAGTGATCTCCTCCTAGTGGTGGTGTATAATCTGTATGTAGTGATCTCCTCCTAGTGGTGGTGTATAATGTGTATGTAGTGATCTCCCCCTAGTGGTGGTGTATAATGTGTATGTAGTGAGCTCCCCCTAGTGGTGGTGTATAATGTGTATGTAGTGATCTCCCCCTAGTGGTGGTGTATAACCTGTATGTAGTGAGCTTCCCCTAGTGGTGGTGTATAATCTGTATGTAGTGATCTCCCCCTAGTGGTGGTGTATAATCTGTATGTAGTGAGCTTTCCCTAGTGGTGGTGTATAATGTGTATGTAGTGATCTCCTCCTAGTGGTGGTGTATAATGTGTATGTAGTGATCTCCCCCTAGTGGTGGTGTATAATCTGTATGTAGTGATCTCCTCCTAGTGGTGGTGTATAATCTGTATGTAGTGAGCTCCCCCTAGTGGTGGTGTATAGTGTGTATGTAGTGATCTCCCCCTAGTGGTGGTGTATAATCTGTATGTAGTGATCTCCTCCTAGTGGTGGTGTATAATGTGTATGTAGTGATCTCCTCCTAGTGGTGGTGTATAATGTGTATGTAGTGATCTCCCCCTAGTGGTGGTGTATAATGTGTATGTAGTGATCTCCCCCTAGTGGTGGTGTATAATGTGTATGTAGTGATCTCCCCCTAGTGGTGGTGTATAATGTGTATGTAGTGATCTCCTCCTAGTGGTGGTGTATAATGTGTATGTAGTGATCTCCCCCTAGTGGTGGTGTATAATGTGTATGTAGTGATCTCCTCCTAGTGGTGGTGTATAATCTGTATGTAGTGATCTCCTCCTAGTGGTGGTGTATAATGTGTATGCAGGGAGCTCCCCCTAGTGGTGGTGTATAATGTGTATGTAGTGATCTCCCCCTAGTGGTGGTGTATAATGTGTATGTAGTGATCTCCCCCTAGTGGTGGTGTATAATCTGTATGTAGTGATCTCCCCCTAGTAGTGGTGTATAATGTGTATGTAGTGATCTCCCCCTAGTGGTGGTGTATAATGTGTATGTAGTGATCTCCTCCTAGTGGTGGTGTATAATGTGTATGTAGTGATCTCCTCCTAGTGGTGGTGTATAATCTGTATGTAGTGATCTCCTCCTAGTGGTGGTGTATAATGTGTATGTAGTGATCTCCCCCTAGTGGTGGTGTATAATGTGTATGTAGTGATCTCCCCCTAGTGGTGGTGTATAATGTGTATGTAGTGATCTCCTCCTAGTGGTGGTGTATAATCTGTATGTAGTGATCTCCTCCTAGTGGTGGTGTATAATGTGTATGCAGGGAGCTCCCCCTAGTGGTGGTGTATAATCTGTATGTAGTGATCTCCCCCTAGTAGTGGTGTATAATGTGTATGTAGTGATCTCCCCCTAGTGGTGGTGTATAATATGTATGTAGTGATCTCCTCCTAGTGGTGGTGTATAATCTGTATGTAGTGATCTCCCCCTAGTGGTGGTGTATAATGTGTATGTAGTGATCTCCTCCTAGTGGTGGTGTATAATGTGTATGTAGTGATCTCCCCCTAGTGGTGGTGTATAATGTGTATGTAGTGATCTCCCCCTAGTGGTGGTGTATAATGTGTATGTAGTGATCTCCTCCTAGTGGTGGTGTATAATGTGTATGTAGTGATCTCCTCCTAGTGGTGGTGTATAATCTGTATGTAGTGATCTCCTCCTAGTGGTGGTGTATAATGTGTATGTAGTGATCTCCCCCTAGTGGTGGTGTATAATGTGTATGTAGTGAGCTCCCCCTAGTGGTGGTGTATAATCTGTATGTAGTGATCTCCCCTAGTGGTGGTGTATAATGTGTATGTAGTGATCTCCCCCTAGTGGTGGTGTATAATGTGTATGTAGTGATCTCCCCCTAGTGGTGGTGTATAATGTGTATGTAGTGATCTCCCCCTAGTGGTGGTGTATAATGTGTATGTAGTGATCTCCTCCTAGTGGTGATGTATAATGTGTATGTAGTGATCTCCCCCTAGTGGTGGTGTATAATGTGTATGTAGTGATCTCCCCCTAGTGGTGGTGTATAATGTGTATGTAGTGATCTCCCCCTAGTGGTGGTGTATAATGTGTATGTAGTGATCTCCTCCTAGTGGTGGTGTATAATGTGTATGTAGTGATCTCCCCCTAGTGGTGGTGTATAATGTGTATGTAGTGATCTCCTCCTAGTGGTGGTGTATAATCTGTATGTAGTGATCTCCTCCTAGTGGTGGTGTATAATGTGTATGTAGTGATCTCCTCCTAGTGGTGGTGTATAATGTGTATGTAGTGATCTCCCCCTAGTGGTGATGTATAATCTGTATGTAGTGATCTCCCCCTAGTGGTGGTGTATAATCTGTATGTAGTGAGCTCCCCCTAGTGGTGGTGTATAATCTGTATGTAGTGATCTCCTCCTAGTGGTGGTGTATAATGTGTATGTAGTGATCTCCTCCTAGTGGTGGTGTATAATGTGTATGTAGTGATCTCCCCCTAGTGGTGGTGTATAATGTGTATGTAGTGATCTCCCCCTAGTGGTGGTGTATAATCTGTATGTAGTGATCTCCCCCTAGTGGTGGTGTATAATGTGTATGTAGTGATCTCCTCCTAGTGGTGGTGTATAATGTGTATGTAGTGATCTCCTCCTAGTGGTGGTGTATAATGTGTATGTAGTGTTCTCCTCCTAGTGGTGATGTATAATGTGTATGTAGTGATCTCCCCCTAGTGGTGGTGTATAATGTGTATGTAGTGATCTCCCCCTAGTGGTGGTGTATAATGTGTATGTAGTGATCTCCCCCTAGTGGTGGTGTATAATGTGTATGTAGTGATCTCCCCCTAGTGGTGGTGTATAATCTGTATGTAGTGAGCTCCCCCTAGTGGTGGTGTATAATGTGTATGTAGTGATCTCCCCCTAGTGGTGGTGTATAATGTGTATGTAGTGATCTCCTCCTAGTGGTGGTGTATAATGTGTATGTAGTGATCTCCCCCTAGTGGTGGTGTATAATCTGTATGTAGTGAGCTCCCCCTAGTGGTGGTGTATAATGTGTATGTAGTGATCTCCCCCTAGTGGTGGTGTATAATCTGTATGTAGTGAGCTCCCCCTAGTGGTGGTGTATAATGTGTATGTAGTGATCTCCCCCTAGTGGTGGTGTATAATCTGTATGTAGTGATCTCCCCCTAGTGGTGGTGTATAATGTGTATGTAGTGATCTCCTCCTAGTGGTGGTGTATAATGTGTATGTAGTGATCTCCTCCTAGTGGTGGTGTATAATGTGTATGTAGTGATCTCCCCCTAGTGGTGGTGTATAATGTGTATGTAGTGATCTCCCCCTAGTGGTGATGTATAATGTGTATGTAGTGATCTCCCCCTAGTGGTGATGTATAATGTGTATGTAGTGATCTCCTCCTAGTGGTGGTGTATAATGTGTATGTAGTGATCTCCCCCTAGTGGTGGTGTATAATGTGTATGTAGTGATCTCCTCCTAGTGGTGGTGTATAATGTGTATGTAGTGAGCTCCTCCTAGTGGTGGTGTATAATCTGTATGTAGTGATCTCCTCCTAGTGGTGGTATATAATGTGTATGTAGTGATCTCCCCCTAGTGGTGGTGTATAATGTGTATGTAGTGATCTCCTCCTAGTGGTGGTGTATAATGTGTATGTAGTGATATCCTCCTAGTGGTGATGTATAATGTGTATGTAGTGATCTCCCCCTAGTGGTGGTGTATAATGTGTATGTAATGATCTCCCCCTAGTGGTGGTGTATAATGTGTACGTAGTGATCTCCCCCTAGTGGTGGTGTATAATGTGTATGTAGTGATCTCCTCCTAGTGGTGGTGTATAATGTGTATGTAGTGATCTCCCCCTAGTGGTGGTGTATAATGTGTATGTAGTGATCTCCCCCTAGTGGTGATGTATAATGTGTATGTAGTGATCTCCTCCTAGTGGTGGTGTATAATGTGTATGTAGTGATCTCCCCCTAGTGGTGGTGTATAATGTGTATGTAGTGATCTCCCCCTAGTGGTGGTGTATAATGTGTATGTAGTGAGCTCCTCCTAGTGGTGGTGTATAATGTGTATGTAGTGATCTCCCCCTAGTGGTGGTGTATAATGTGTATGTAGTGATCTCCTCCTAGTGGTGGTGTATAATCTGTATGTAGTGATCTCCCCCTAGTGGTGGTGTATAATGTGTATGTAGTGATCTCCCCCTAGTGGTGGTGTATAATGTGTATGTAGTGATCTCCCCCTAGTGGTGGTGTATAATCTGTATGTAGTGATCTCCCCCTAGTGGTGGTGTATGATCACTGACTATACATCTGAGGCCCCGCCTCCTGCGCATTTCTCGCGTCCTACTTTCGTGGGCCCTGGTGTTGTACTGTGTGATACTGACTGCTGAGAATTGTATCTAATCCTATCCTGTGTGATACCGTCTGCTGGCCGTGTATCTAATCCCATCCCGTGTGATACTGTCTGTGTGTCTTGCAGTAGAGGTGCAGTGTATAGGTGCGATGCTCTGCGGCTGGGGATGTGTGTGTAATGTAAGGAAATGTGATGAAATGATGGAATATGCGCCGGGAAGTGGCACTTAGCGGTCATAATGCAGCGGCCATTATCCCCCCGCACAATAGCGCAGCACTCAGGTCACTTAGAGCAGGAGCGAGGGTCTGCAGACTGCACCAATGCAGAGCGTCACCACCCCGAGCTGATGCACCTGTAATCACCCGGTCATTAGCCACAAAGTGATTTCCTTTATGTTCAGCTTTTATGTCATTTTACACAGACCCCTCCCCCGCACAGCATGGCGGCATTACTATATACTCCATACCGCGCCGTATACATCCTCCACATACTGCAAGCAGGTAACATACCCAGAGGGGGCAGTATTATAGTAGTTATATTCCTGTACATAGGGGGCAGTATTATAGTAGTTATATTCCTGTACATAGGGGGCAGTATTATAGTAGTTATATCCTTGTACATAGGGGGCAGTATTATAGTAGTTATATTCCTGTACATAGGGGGCAGTATTATAGCAGTTATATCCCTGTACATAGGGGCAGTATTATAGTAGTTATATTCTTGTACATAGGGGGCAGTATTATAGTAGTTATATTCCTGTACATAGGGGGCAGTATTATAGTAGTTATATTCCTGTACATAGGGGGCAGTATTATAGTAGTTATATTCTTGTACATAGGGGGCAGTATTATAGTAGTTATATTCTTGTACATAGGGGGCAGTATTATAGTAGTTATATTCTTGTACATAGGGGGCAGTATTATAGTAGTTATATTCCTGTACATAGGGAGCAGTATTATAGTAGTTATATTCTTGTACATAGGGGGCAGTATTATAGTAGTTATATTCCTGTACATAGGGGGCAGTATTATAGTAGTTATATTCCTGTACATAGGGGGCAGTATTATAGTAGTTATATTCTTGTACATAGGGGGCAGTATTATAGTAGTTATATTCTTGTACATAGGGGGCAGTATTATAGTAGTTATATTCCTGTACATAGGGAGCAGTATTATAGTAGTTATATTCCTGTACATAGGGAGCAGTATTATAGTAGTTATATTCCTGTACATAGGGGGCAGTATTATAGTAGTTATATTCTTGTACATAGGGAACAGTATTATAGTAGTTATATTCCTGTACATAGGGGGCAGTATTATAGTAGTTATATTCTTGTACATAGGGGGCAGTATTATAGTAGTTATATACCTGTACATAGGGGGCAGTATTATAGTAGTTATATTCTTGTACATAGGGGGCAGTATTATAGTAGTTATATTCTTGTACATAGGGGCAGTATTATAGTAGTTATATTCCTGTACATAGGGGGCAGTATTATAGTAGTTATATTCCTGTACATAGGGGCAGTATTATAGTAGTTATATTCCTGTACATAGGGGGCAGTATTATAGTAGTTATATCCCTGTACATAGGGAGCAGTATTATAGTAGTTATATTCCTGTACATAGGGGCAGTATTATAGTAGTTATATTCCTGTACATAGGGGGCAGTATTATAGTAGTTATATTCCTGTACATAGGGGGCAGTATTATAGTAGTTATATCCCTGTACATAGGGGGCAGTATTATAGTAGTTATATTCCTGTACATAGGGGGCAGTATTATAGTAGTTATATTCCTGTACATAGGGGGCAGTATTATAGTAGTTATATTCCTGTACATAGGGGGCAGTATTATAGTAGTTATATTCCTGTACATAGGGGGCAGTATTATAGTAGTTATATCCCTGTACATAGGGGGCAGTATTATAGTAGTTATATTCCTGTACATAGGGGGCAGTATTATAGTAGTTATATTCCTGTACATAGGGGGCAGTATTATAGTAGTTATATTCCTGTACATAGGGGGCAGTATTATAGTAGTTATATTCCTGTACATAGGGGCAGTATTATAGTAGTTATATTCCTGTACATAGGGAGCAGTATTATAGTAGTTATATTCTTGTACATAGGGGGCAGTATTATAGTAGTTATATTCCTGTACATAGGGGGCAGTATTATAGTAGTTATATTCCTGTACATAGGGGCAGTATTATAGTAGTTATATTCTTGTACATAGGGGGTAGTATTATAGTAGTTATATTCCTGTACATAGGGGGCAGTAATATAGTAGTTATATTCCTGTACATAGGGGCAGTATTATAGTAGTTATATTCCTGTACATAGGGGGCAGTATTATAGTAGTTATATTCCTGTACATAGGGGGCAGTATTATAGTAGTTATATCCCTGTACATAGGGGGCAGTATTATAGTAGTTATATTCCTGTACATAGGGGGCAGTATTATAGTAGTTATATTCCTGTACATAGGGGGCAGTATTATAGTAGTTATATTCCTGTACATAGGGGCAGTATTATAGTAGTTATATTCCTGTACATAGGGAGCAGTATTATAGTAGTTATATTCTTGTACATAGGGGGCAGTATTATAGTAGTTATATTCCTGTACATAGGGGGCAGTATTATAGTAGTTATATTCTTGTACATAGGGAGCAGTATTATAGTAGTTATATTCTTGTAGATAGGGGGCAGTATTATAGCAGTTGTATCCCTGTACATAGGGGGCAGTATTATAGTAGTTATATTCCTGTACATAGGGGGCAGTATTATAGTAGTTATATTCCTGTACATAGGGGGCAGTATTATAGTAGTTATATTCCTGTACATAGGGAGCAGTATTATAGTAGTTATATTCCTGTACATAGGGGGCAGTATTATAGTAGTTATATTGCTGTACATAGGGGGCAGTATTATAGTAGTTATATTCTTGTACATAGGGGGCAGTATTATAGTAGTTATATTCCTGTACATAGGGGGCAGTATTATAGTAGTTATATCCCTGTACATAGGGGGCAGTATTATAGTAGTTATATTCTTGTACATAGGGGGCAGTATTATAGTAGTTATATTCTTGTACATAGTGGGCAGTATTATAGTAGTTATATTCCTGTACATAGGGGGCAGTATTATAGTAGTTATATTCCTGTACATAGGGGGCAGTATTATAGTAGTTATATTCCTGTACATAGGGGGCAGTATTATAGTAGTTATATATAGGGGGCAGTATTATATTCCTGTACATCATGTGTTGGGGTCAGGCCGTTGCCCTCTGACCTCTGTCTTGTAGTATTACATGCTGTCAGCAGTACAATGATGTCTCAGTCCGGTTTATCCTCTAGTCCCTGCACAATCTGCGTTCGGTCTCGTTTGCTTCTGACTTGTGGCTTTGTGTTGTTACAATGAACAGAACTTCTTATGTTGGGGGTTCTCTGTATTTTTTGGCCGGGGACCAATAACTCCGCCAGAAAAGCAAACACCTTCCTGCTGAGATATTTTGCTACAGGTGCTCGGCACAATTACTCCACAATTACCGCACAATTACAGCGTATTTGTGGATCTGAGGTGAAAGGAGCAAAACGTCGTCCAAAATCTTCTGAGAAAGAAGCGGAATGATGTAACGAGCCGCCACCGGCCACGGAGGAGACTGTGACGGATCTCAGCGAGGAGGAACGAAGGAACAAATATAACGGGACAGACTGTCAGACGCATCCGAATCGCCAGGTGTGAGCGCCCCTCATACATCTCACACCCGGGTCACATGATCAGGGGCACGGGGGGGATAGCGAGGCTCCTCCACCCGATCAGTGAGAGAGATTCCAGTAATGAGGGGTCAGCGGCAACCAGGTGTGTGGACCCCAGTACAGGAGGGGAGGTGTGCGGACCCCAGTACAGGAGGGGGTATGCGGACCCCAGTACAGGAGGAGGAACGGAGGTGTGCGGACCCCAGTACAGGAGGGGGTGTGCGGACCCCAGTACAGGAGGAGGAGGGGAGGTGTGCGGACCCCAGTACAGGAGGAGGAGGGGAGGTGTGCGGACCCCAGTACAGGAGGAGGAGGGGAGGTGTGCGGACCCCAGTACAGGAGGAGGGTGGGTGTGCGGACCCCAGTACAGGAGGAGGAGGGGAGGTGTGCGGACCCCAGTACAGGAGGAGGAGGGGAGGTGTGCGGACCCCAGTACAGGAGGAGGAGGGGAGGTGTGCGGACCCCAGTACAGGAGGAGAAGGGGAGGTGTGCGGACCCCAGTACAGGAGGGGGTATGCGGACCCCAGTACAGGAGGAGGAGGGGAGGTGTGCGGACCCCAGTACAGGAGGGGGTGTGCGGACCCCAGTACAGGAGGAGGAGGGGAGGTGTGCGGACCCCAGTACAGGAGGAGGGGGGAGGTGTGCGGACCCCAGTACAGGAGGAGGGGGGAGGTGCGCGGACCCCAGTACAGGAGGAGGGGGAGGTGTGCGGACCCCAGTACAGGAGGAGGGGGAGGTGCGCGGACCCCAGTACAGGAGGAGGGGGAGGTGCGCGGACCCCAGTACAGGCGGAGGGGGGAGGTGTGCGGACCCCAGTACAGGAGGAGGGGGGAGGTGCGCGGACCCCAGTACAGGAGGAGGAGGGGAGGTGTGCGGACCCCAGTACAGGAGGAGGGGGGAGGTGCGCGGACCCCAGTACAGGAGGAGGGGGAGGTGTGCGGACCCCAGTACAGGAGGAGGAGGGGAGGTGTGCGGACCCCAGTACAGGAGGAGGGGGGAGGTGCGCGGACCCCAGTACAGGAGGAGGGGCAGGTGTGCGGACCCCAGTACAGGAGGAGGGGGAGGTGCGCGGACCCCAGTACAGGAGGAGGGGGGAGGTGTGCGGACCCCAGTACAGGAGGAGGGGGGAGGTGTGCGGACCCCAATACAGGAGGAGGGGGGAGGTGTGCGGACCCCAATACAGGAGGGGAGGTGTGCGAACCCCAGTACAGGAGGAGGGGAGGTGTGCGGACCCCAGTACAGGAGGAGGGGAGGTGTGCGGACCCCAGTACAGGAGGAGGGTGGGTGTGTGGACCCCAGTACAGGAGGAGGGTGAGTGTGTGGACCCCAGTACAGGAGGAGGGTGAGGTGTGTGGACCCCAGTACAGGAGGAGGGTGGGTGTGTGGACCCCAGTACAGGAGGAGGGTGAGGTGTGTGGACCCCAGTACAGGAGGAGGGTGGGTGTGTGGACCCCAGTACAGGAGGAGGGTGAGGTGTGTGGACCCCAGTACAGGAGGAGGGTGGGTGTGTGGACCCCAGTACAGGAGGAGGGTGAGTGTGTGGACCCCAGTACAGGAGGAGGGTGGGTGTGCAGACCCCAGTACAGGAGGAGGGTGGGTGTGCAGACCCCAGTACAGGAGGAGGGGAGGTGTGCGGACCCCAGTACAGGAGGAGGGTGGGTGTGTGGAGCCCAGTAAAGGAGGAGGGGGAGGTGCACGGACCCCAGTACAGGAGGAGGGTGAGTGTGTGGACCCCAGTACAGGAGGAGGGTGAGGTGTGTGGACCCCAGTACAGGAGGAGGGTGGGTGTGTGGACCCCAGTACAGGAGGAGGGGGAGGTGTGCGGACCCCAGTACAGGAGGAGGGTGGGTGTGTGGACCCCAGTACAGGAGGAGGGTAAGTGTGTGGACCCCAGTACAGGAGGACGGTGAGGTGTGTGGACCCCAGTACAGGAGGAGGGTGAGGTGTGTGGACCCCAGTACAGGAGGAGGGGAGGTGTGCGGACCCCAGTACAGGAGGAGGGTGGGTGTGCGGACCCCAGTACAGGAGGAGGAGGGGAGGTGTGCGGACCCCAGTACAGGAGGAGGGGGAGGTGTGCGGACCCCAGTACAGGAGGAGGGTGGGTGTGCGGACCCCAGTACAGGAGGAGGAGGGGAGGTGTGCGGACCCCAGTACAGGAGGAGGGGGAGGTGTGCGGACCCCAGTACAGGAGGAGGGTGGGTGTGCAGACCCCAGTACAGGAGGAGGGTGGGTGTGCAGACCCCAGTACAGGAGGAGGGTGGGTGTGCGGACCCCAGTACATGATGGGGGACATCATCTTACGGTGTATGATGAGAAGGATTCTGTCCTCATGGGAAGGTTGGGGAGGTCGTGGTGACCCCCATGAGGCTTCGCTCCCCAGTTCAGTTTTTAGATGCAGTTTCTGATGTCCAAACCAGGAGGGGGAGGAGCCACATTGGGGTCCGCACCTGATTTTGGTTTTGAAAACTAAAACTTAAAAATGTGGCCGCCGCCTCCGAGTGACGCAACAATTCTTTGGTCTTTAGGATCCATTGTCTATACAGAACTTGTGCCCCCAATTTACATTGCATTGTAATAATTAGGGGTGTAACATGGGGGTGCAGTGACACCCGGGTCATTATTCTCTGCAGGACAGGGGCCACATGTCTCTTATACTTTAGGGCCCCAGAATTACTGGTTCTCCCGTTTTGTTATTGATGTTATTGTTACATTTGTTTCTTTATTGTTTTATTTAGTTACATTTTGTTGCGTTTTGATTTATGTTGTTACATTGTGAGGCCCTGGGTCTGCAGAGGGTTTGGCCCCATAGATTTCCTCACACACGTCTCCATTGTGCGGCTGTGCACTGTGCTGCTTCTGTTACAATGTGTCGTCTGTGCGGCTTCTGTTACAATGTGTCGTCTGTGCTGCTCCTAATTGATGTTGATGGAATTCTTGAGGTTTTTAGCATTTTAGAAAATAAACATTTACCTGAATAGAAGAAAGTCAGAGATTACTGGAAACCGAAGCCACAAGGCGAATGCTGCTGCTTCCCCCGGCGGCCAGGAGGGGGCGCTGGATCAAGGGAGCTTACAGATCCAGGATCAATTTATATGGGGAGACCCAATCTTCCTCAGTACAGATTCCCCTAAACTCATACAGACCCCAGACCCCCCCTAAACTCATACAGACCCCCCCCCCCCTAAACGCATACAGACCCCAGACCAGATCCCTAAACTCTTACCCAGACCAGATCCCTAAAATACTACAGGCCCCTAAACTAAACTGATGTAAGATCAGACCCCTAAACCCCCACAGACCCCAAACCTCCCTAAATTCACACAGACAGAAGGCCTGATCCCTAAACTAATATACATGTAAGACTAGGCCCCTAAACTCATACAGACCCAAAACCAGACCCCTCCCCCAAAACTCAGACACCCTTCACCAGACCTCCTAAACTTATACAGATTCAAAACCAGACCCTTTAACTATGTATGAGTTCAGAGCTCCGTTCTGGGGTCTCCATGAGTTCAGGGCTCTGGTCTGGGGTCTGTATGAGTTCAGGGCTCTGGGGTCTGGGGTCTGTATGAGTTCAGGGCTCTGGTCTGGGGTCTGTATGAGTTCAGGGCTCTGGTCTGGGGTCTGTATGAGTTCAGGGCTCTGGTCTGGGGTCTGTATGAGTTCAGGGCTCTGGTCTGGGGTCTGTATGAGTTCAGGGCTCTGTTCTGGGGTCTGTATGAGTTCAGGACTCTGGGGTCTGGGGTCTGTATGAGTTCAGGACTCTGGGGTCTGGGGTCTGTATGAGTTCAGGACTCTGGTCTGGGGTCTGTATGAGTTCAGGGTTTTGGTCTGGGGTCTGTATGAGTTCAGGGTTCTGGTCTGGGATCTGTATGAGTTCAGGGTTCTGGTCTGGGGCCTGTATGAGTTCAGGGTTCTGGTCTGGGGTCTGTATGAGATCAGGGTTCTGGTCTGGGGTCTGTATGAGTTTAGGGTTCTGGTCTGGGGTCGGTATGAGTTCAGGGCTCTGGTCTGGGGTCTGTATGAGTTCAGGGCTCTGGTCTGGGGTCTGTATGAGTTCAGGGCTCTGGTCTGGGGTCTGTATGAGTTCAGGGCTCTGGTCTGGGGTCTGTATGAGTTCAGGGCTCTGGTCTGGGGTCTGTATGAGTTCAGAGCTCTGGTCTGGGGTCTGTATGAGTTCAGGGCTCTGGTCTGGGGTCTGTATGAGTTCAGGGGGGGGGTCTGTATGACTTCAGGGTTCTGGTCTGGGGCCTGTATGAGTTCAGGGCTCTGGTCTGGGGTCTGTATGAGTTCAGGGCTCTGGTCTGGGGTCTGTATGAGTTCAGGGTTCTGGTCTGGGGTCTGTATGAGTTCAGGGTTCTGGTCTGGGGTCTGTATGAGTTCAGGGTTCTGGTCTGGGGTCTGTATGAGTTCAGTTCTCTGGTCTGGGGTCTGTATGAGTTCAGGGTTCTGGTCTGGGGTCTGTATGAGTTCAGGGTTCTGGTCTGGGGTCTGTATGAGTTCAGGGTTCTGGTCTGGGATCTGTATGAGTTTAGGGTTCTGGTCTGGGGTCTGTATGAGTTCAGGGCTCTGGTCTGAGGTCTGTATGAGTTCAGGGCTCTAGTCTGGGGTCTGTATGAGTTCAGGGCTCTGGTCTGGGATCTGTATGAGTTCAGGGCTCTGGTCTGGGGTCTGTATGAGTTCAGGGTTCTGGTCTGGGGTCTGTATGAGTTCAGGGTTCTGGTCTGGGGTCTGTATGAGTTCAGGGCTCTGGTCTGAGGTCTGTATGAGTTCAGGGCTCTGGTCTGAGGTCTGTATGAGTTCAGGGCTCTAGTCTGGGGTCTGTATGAGTTCAGGGTTCTGGTCTGGGATCTGTATGAGTTTAGGGTTCTGGTCTGGGGTCTGTATGAGTTCAGGGCTCTAGTCTGGGGTCTGTATGAGTTTCGGGCTCTGGTCTGGGGTCTGTATGAGTTCAGGGTTCTGGTCTGGGGTCTGTATGAGTTCAGGGCTCTGGTCTGGGCACTGTATGAGTTCAGGGCTCTGGTCTGGGGTCTGTATGAGTTCAGGGGGGGTCTGTATGAGTTCAGGGTTCTGGTCTGGGGTCTGTATGAGTTCAGGGTTCTGGTCTGGGGTCTGTATGAGTTCAGGGTTCTGGTCTGGGGTCTGTATGAGTTCAGGGCTCTGGTCTGGGGTCTGTATGAGTTCAGGGTTCTGGTCTGGGGTCTGTATGAGTTCAGGGCTCTTGTCTGGGGTCTGTATCAGTTCAGGGCTCTTGTCTGAGGTCTGTATGAGTTCAGGGCTCTGGTCTGGGGTCTGTATGAGTTCAGGGGGGGTCTGTATGAGTTCAGGGGGGGTCTGTATGAGTTCAGGGCTCTGGTCTGGGGTCTGTATGAGTTCAGGGTTCTGGTCTGGGGTCTGTATGAGTTCAGGGCTCTGGTCTGGGCTCTGTATGAGTTCAGGGCTCTGGTCTGGGCTCTGTATGAGTTCAGGGCTCTGGTCTGGGGTCTGTATGAGTTCAGGGCTCTGGTCTGGGGTCTGTATGAGTTCAGGGGGGGTCTGTATGAGTTCACGGTTCTGGTCTGGGGTCTGTATGAGTTCAGGGCTCTGGTCTGGGGTCTGTATGAGTTCAGGGCTCTGGTCTGGGGTCTGTATGAGTTCAGGGCTCTGGTCTGGGGTCTCCATGAGTTCAGGGCTCTGGTCTGGGCTCTGTATGAGTTCAGGGCTCTGGTCTGGGGTCTGTATGAGTTCAGGGCTCTGGTCTGGGGTCTGTATGAGTTCAGTTCTCTGGTCTTGTGTCTGTTTGAGTTCAGTTCTCTGGTCTGGGGTCTGTATGGGTTCAGGGCTCTGGTCTGGGGTCTGTATGAGTTCAGGGCTCTGGTCTGGGGTCTGTATGAGTTCAGGGCTCTGGTCTGGGGTCTGTATGAGTTCAGTTCTCTGGTCTGGGGTCTGTATGAGTTCAGGGTTCTGGTCTGGGGTCTGTATGAGTTCAGGGCTCTGGTCTGGGGTCTGTATGAGTTCAGGGTTCTGGTCTGGGGTCTGTATGAGTTCAGGGGGGGTCTGTATGAGTTCAGGGTTCTGGTCTGGGGTCTGTATGAGTTCAGGGTTCTGGTCTGGGGTCTGTATGAGTTCAGGGTTCTGGTCTGGGGTCTGTATGAGTTCAGGGTTCTGGTCTGGGGTCTGTAAGAGTTCAGGGCTCTGGTCTGGGGTCTGTATGAGTTCAGGGTTCTGGTCTGGGGTCTGTATGAGTTCAGGGCTCTGGTCTGGGGTCTGTATGAGTTCAGGGCTCTGGTCTGGGGTCTCCATTAGTTCAGGGCTCTGGTCTGGGGTCTGTATGAGTTCAGGGCTCTGGGGTCTGTATGAGTTCAGGGCTCTGGTCTGGGGTCTGTATGAGTTCAGGGCTCTGGTCTGGGGTCTCCACGAGTTCAGGGTTCTGGTCTGGGGTCTGTATGAGTTCAGGGCTCTGGTCTGGGGTCTCCATGAGTACAGGGTTCTGGTCTGGGGTCTCCACGAGTTCAGGGTTCTGGTCTGGGGTCTGTATGAGTTCAGGGCTCTGGTCTGGGGTCTGTATGAGTTCAGGGTTCTGGTCTGGGGTCTCCATGAGTTCAGGGCTCTGGTCTGGGGTCTGTATGAGTTCAGGGCTCTGGTCTGGGGTCTGTATGAGTTCAGGGCTCTGGTCTGGGGTCTGTATGAGTTCAGGGCTCTGGTCTGGGGTCTGTATGAGTTCACAGCTCTGGTCTGGGGTCTGTATGAGTTCTTGGCTCTGGTCTGGGGTCTCCATGAGTTCAGGGCTCTGGTCTGGGGTCTGTATGAGTTCAGGGCTCTGGTCTGGGGTCTGTATGAGTTCAGGGCTCTGGTCTGGGGTCTGTATGAGTTCAGGGCTCTGGTCTGGGGTCTGTATGAGTTCAGGGTTCTGGTCTGGGGTCTGTATGAGTTCAGGGCTCTGGTCTGGGGTCTGTATGAGTTCAGGGTTCTGGTCTGGGGTCTGTATGAGTTCAGGGCTCTGGTCTGGGGTCTCCATGAGTTCAGGGCTCTGGTCTGGGGTCTCCACGAGTTCAGGGCTCTGGTCTGGGCTCTCCACGAGTTCAGGGCTCTGGTCTGGGGTCTGTATGAGTTCAGGGCTCTGGTCTGGGGTCTGTATGAGTTCAGGGTTCTGGTCTGGGGTCTGTATGAGTTCAGGGTTCTGGTCTGGGGTCTCCACGAGTTCAGGGCTCTGGTCTGGGCTCTCCACGAGTTCAGGGCTCTGGTCTGGGGTCTGTATGAGTTCAGGGCTCTGGTCTGGGGTCTGTATGAGTTCAGGGTTCTGGTCTGGGGTCTGTATGAGTTCAGGGCTCTGGTCTGGGGTCTCCATGAGTTCAGGGTTCTGGTCTGGGCTCTCCACGAGTTCAGGGTTCTGGTCTGGGCTCTCCACGAGTTCAGGGCTCTGGTCTGGGGTCTCCACGAGTTCAGGGCTCTGGTCTGGGGTCTCCACGAGTTCAGGGCTCCGTTAGCCCATATTCTGGTCCCGGTGATGTGTGGGGGGCACTTTTTGGGGTGCTCTGTATTATTCTGCGCCCTTAATGGCTTCCGTAGGCCGGTGCGCTCCTGAGTGCTGCGCCTCCGTTTATTACTCTTAAGTGAAATATTGACGTCTCCCGTCAGACGTAGGAGAGGCCGGAGATTTCCTCGGAAAGTGTTCCTGATTGATCGGAGGCGCAGATAGCGGGGAGCGGCCGCCATGGCGGGAGCTGAGAGCCGCTAAAAGCTTCACAAATGAAGGGAAATAAATGTGCAGCGCGGAGACCCCCGCCGCCCGCTCCTCTAATTCACGGATCAAGGCGAACGCGCTACCTGCAGACAATGAATCCGGATCTGTCATCGGACCAGTAATGAGCGCAAATTGTCCTCACAGCGGCCTCAGGGGTCAGGGGGTCAGGGGTCAGCCGATTGTATGGAGAAACCTCCTGCCCCTCACCATTCCCAGGATCTCTGCTTGCTGTCAGTAAATGGGATCACAGTTTCTACAGTTTACACTGGATGAAACCATAACAAAGCATCCGCTGTGAGAAGTCTCAATACCAAGTCTTATACCAGAACCTGGACCACCAGGGCTACTATCTATTCCTCTCTGTACTACTCCTCAGGACTACTATTTATTCCTCTCTGTGCTGCCCCTAGACTCCCAGGGCTACTATCTATTCCTCTCTCTTCTGCCCCTAGACCCCCAGGGCTACTATCTATTCCTCTCTGCACTGTCCCTAGACCCCCAGGGCTACTATCTATTCCTCTCTGCACTGTCCCTAGACCCCCAGGGCTACTATCTATTCCTCTCTGCACTGACCCTAGACCCCCAGGGCTACTATCTATTCCTCTCTGCATTGCCCCTAGACCCCCAGGGCTAATATATATTCCTCAATGTACAGCCCCTAGACCCCAAGGGCTACTATCTATTCCTCTCTGTACAGCCCCTAGACCCCAAGGGCTACTATCTATTCCTCTCTGTACTGCCCCTAGACCCCCAGGGCTACTATCTATTCCTATCTTCACTGCCCCTAGACCCCCAGGGCTACTATTTATTCCTCTCTGTGCTGCCCCTAGACTCCCAGGGCTACTATATATTCCTCTCTCTTCTGCCCCTAGACCCCCAGGGCTACTATCTATTCCTATCTGCACTGCCCCTAGACCCCCAGGGCTACTATCCATTCCTATCTGCACTGCCCCTAGACCCCCAGGGTTACTATCTATTCCTATCTGCACTGCCCCTAGACCCCCAGGGCTACTATCTATTCCTCTCTGCACTGCCCCTAGACCCCCAGGGTTACTATCTATTCCTATCTGTACAGCCCCTAGACCCCCACGGCTACTATCTATTCCTCTCTCTTCTGCCCCTAGACCCCCAGGGCTACTATCTATTCCTCTCTGCATTGCCCCTAGACCCCCAGGGATACTATCTATATTCCTCTCTGCATTGCCCCTAGACCCCAGGGCTACTATCTATTCCTCTCTGTACTGCCCCTAGACCCCCAGGGCTACTATTTATTCCTCTCTGTGCTGCCCCTAGACTCCCAGGGCTTCTATCTATTCCTCTCTGTACTGCCCCTAGACCCCCAGGGCTACTATTTATTCCTCTCTGTACTGCCTCTAACCTCTAACCCAGGGGTACTATCTATTCATCTCTGTACAGCCCCTAGACCCCCAGGGCTACTATCTATTCCTCTCTCTTCTGCCCCTAGACCCCCAGGGCTACTATTTATTCCTCTCTGTACTTCCCCTAGACCCCCAGGGCTACTATTTATTCCTCTCTGTACTTCCCCTAGACCCCCAGGGCTACTATTTATTCCTCTCTGTACTGCCCCTAGACCCACAGGGCTACTATTTATTCCTCTCTGTACAGCCCCTAGACCCCCAGGGCTACTATTTATTCCTCTCTGTACAGCCCCTAGACCCCCAGGGCTACTATCTTTTCCTATCTGCACTGCCCCTAGACCCCCAGGGCTACTATTTATTATTCTACTCTGTACTTCCCCTAGACCCCCAGGGCTACTATTTATTCCTCTCTGTACTTCCCCTAGACCCCCAGGGCTACTATTTATTCCTCTCTGTACTTCCCCTAGACCCCCAGGGCTACTATTTATTCCTCTCTGTACAGCCCCTAGACCCCCAGGGCTACTATTTATTCCTCTCTGTACAGCCCCTAGACCCCCAGGGCTACTATTTATTCCTCTCTCTACTGCCCCTAGACCCCCAGGGCTACTATCTATTCCTCTCTCTTCTGCCCCTAGACCCCCAGGGCTACTATTTATTCCTTTCTGTACAGCCCCTAGACCCCCAGGGCTACTATCTATTCCTATCTGCACTGCCCCTAGACTCCCAGGGCTACTATTTATTATTCTACTCTGTACTTCCCCTAGACCCCCAGGGCTACTATTTATTCCTCTCTGTACAGCCCCTAGACCCCCAGGGCTACTATTTATTCCTCTCTGTACTTCCCCTAGACCCCCAGGGCTACTATTTATTCCTCTCTGTACTTCCCCTAGACCCCCAGGGCTACTATTTATTCCTCTCTGTACAGCCCCTAGACCCCCAGGGCTACTATTTATTCCTCTCTGTACAGCCCCTAGACCCCCAGGGCTACTATCTATTCCTCTCTGTACAGCCCCTAGACCCCCAGGGCTACTATTTATTCCTCTCTCTACTGCCCCTAGACCCCCAGGGCTACTATCTATTCCTCTCTCTTCTGCCCCTAGACCCCCAGGGCTACTATCTATTCCTCTCTGTACTGCCCCTAGACCCCCAGGGCTATTATCCATTCATCTCTTTATTCCTCTGCTAGGTAAAGCATAGGGGGCACGAGAATTTCCCTGGTAACTTAACCCTTCGTTATCTTCTTGTCACATACCCTGGTGGGGTTTGTAGGGGCTCCCCCACTCCCCCACATACATGCAGTCTTATCCCACTATTCCATTATGAACCAGGGGGCTCAGGATGAGCAGAGCTCATGGCAAGTACCTGATAGTGTTACAGAGGGACATTACCTGTAGTAATAGAATGGATCTGGGTGATATCATGGGGGTCTCAGGGGTCCCAATAATAATAATGAGAAACACTTCTCCTGCCGCTAACAATGGCGTCTTGTACACGCAGCTCCTGGAGGTCAGGGGTCACATCCGGGTCTTGGGGTCGCGCTCACATGTAATGAAAGGTAATTATAATATAAACTTAACCTTCCTCATCAGGAAGAGACCAGACCCTCAGCGCTGCGTGACAATGTGTCAGTCACCCCCTCCCCAGTACATGGCACCTGTACAGAATCTATAGGGAGTCTATACAAAATCTATAGGGAGTATGTGCAGAATCTATAGGGAGTCTATACAAAATCTATAGGGAGTATGTGCAGAATCTATAGGGAGTCTGTACAGTGTCTATAGGGAGTCTGTACAGAATCTATAGGGAGTCTATACAAAATCTATAGGGAGTATGTATAGAATCTATAGAGTATAAATTGAGTCAATAGAGAATCAAGGTGGTGTCTATATGGTATCTGTATAGTGTATTCTATATACAGATCTGGGAATGTATCGGCTGCTCTGTTGTTACATTGTCTCAGTTTAATGTTAACCCCTGTCTTGCCTTTGACATATCAATTCTCTGTGTATCCAGATGGCGATACGTTTTTCTCGCCTGGCGTTGCGGCTGAGCAGACGCTGCGATGTGTGGGGGTCACTGGGGGGGGGGGGGTTAGGGCCCCTGCAGCGGCTTCTAATGGCTCTGATTGAATGAAAGGGATGATGAGAGTGATAGGCGCGATCCTGTCCTCTGCTTATTTAATTTACTGTCCAAAGCAACTCACAGCGAACTGCAAGCAGCTGCCCTCTCGCCTTACAGTAGCCCCCGCCAACCCCCCCACCACCACCACGAGGATATCACAGCCCCCTCCACCGCTGGTCCCCCAAGAGGATACCCCCACCCCCCCAAAAAGGACATCACATGTGCTCCCTCCTGCGGTGACATCACAGCCTCCCTGCTCCCTCCTCGAGGTGACATCACAGCAGCCCACTCTCCTCTGCTCCCCCCTGCGGTGACATCACAGCCTCCCTGCTCCCCCCTGCGGTGACATCACAGCCTCCCTGCTCCCCCCTGCGGTGACATCACAGCCTCCCTGCTCCCCCCTGCGGTGACATCACAGCCTCCCTGCTCCCTCCTCGAGGTGACATCACAGCAGCCCACTCTCCTCTGCTCCCCCCTGCGGTGACATCACAGCCTCCCTGCTCCCCCCTGCGGTGACATCACAGCCTCCCTGCTCCCCCCTGCGGTGACATCACAGCCTCCCTGCTCCCCCCTGCGGTGACATCACAGCCTCCCTGCTCCCTCCTCGAGGTGACATCACAGCAGCCTACCCTCCCCTGCTCCCTCAGGAGACCTCACATCAGCCCACTCTCCTCTGCTCCCCCCTGTGGTGACATCACAGCCTCCCTACTCCCCCCTGCGGTGACATCACATCAGCCCCCCCCCCCCCCCGTGGTAACATCATTGCAGATTAGCTACACGGATACACTGTAACAAACTTTCAGCTGTGATAAGAATCCTAATAATCTACATCCAGTATGCGACCTTCACACATCTGGTGAGCTGCTACATTGTATCAGTGCAGGTAGGAGCGATGAGCTTGGGGGTTGCCTGCACTA
Source organism: Engystomops pustulosus (assembly GCF_040894005.1). NCBI lineage: Eukaryota > Metazoa > Chordata > Amphibia > Anura > Leptodactylidae > Engystomops > Engystomops pustulosus. Next base: position 3,107,365 of record NC_092414.1, on the reverse strand, counting down.
ATACATTGTAACGTGCCCTCAGCTGTGCTGCAGTGTGCTGTACAATGCCTCGGTCGGAGCGGCTTCCTGCTGCGGTTTCCACTTTGTTAGACACAGCGGAGCCACAAATCTATCTTGTCCGCTTAGCGCGGCGGTTGCTGTGGATTTACGGCGCACAGGAGCCGGATCGCCGCGGCTTGATCCTGATTGGAGCCAGATGGCGGTAACAATGGCCGTGTTATGGCGGGGCTGCAGGTGTGGGAATAGATCCGCACGCTCGCCACGCTCAGCAATCAGCCTTGAGGTCTGCGGCGGCTCGCGCCTCCCGGCCTCCAATTACGGTGACAATAGGATTGTTGTTCTCCGCCATCAGATCATGTGTCCTGTCAGTGAATGGGCCCATGTGTTCGGCATTAGGACCCGCGGGGGAGGGGGGGGCCACAAAAACTTCTCCTGCAACTTTTTATTCTCTTTTGGATTATCAGCGGATTTTCATATTTTGGAACTGAAAAAAAAAAACCTTCAAAAGAATCAGAAATGCGACAGATTCCGGACAGCGGTAAAATCCTCCATAACCAGATTCTGCGCCCTAGAGGGCGGGTCAGTGTCCGGCACCTGGCCGGGAAGGGGTTAATGCCGCGTTGCGTGTCTCGCTTTTCATGGGGGGGTTTATTTGCCGGAGTTTGCACGCACATGGCAGACGCTTCCAGGTTTTATTGGCGACCTCTGATGTGAAAAACAAACGCGGAGAGTAAAATCTGCGCCTCCTGGAGGGATGAAGATGGAGGATGCAGATGTGGGACATACAGGAGCTGCACCGACACATTGTAACAAAGTTTCAGGAAATCAGCAGTGTGGAATAATAACCCACTGATACATTGTAACAAACGCGAAGGATAAGGACAGAAATTAGTTTTGTTGCTCTATTTTCAAATCATGTCTGAGGAAGATACAGAGTCAGGAATCCAGGTACAGGAGAGGGGACACAGGTACAGAGTCAGAGATCCAGGTACAGAGTCAGAGATCCAGGTACAGAGTCAGAGATCCAGGTACAGGAGAGGGGACACAGGTACAGAAGAGGGGACACAGGTACAGAGTCAGAGATCCAGGTACAGAGTCAGAGATCCAGGTACAGGAGAGGGGACACAGGTACAGAAGAGGGGACACAGGTGCAGAGTCAGAGATCCAGGTACAGAGTCAGAGATCCAGGTACTGGAGAGGGGACACAGGTACAGAGTCAGAGATCCAGGTACAGGAGAGGGGACACAGGTGCAGAGTCAGAGATCCAGGTACAGAGTCAGAGATCCAGGTACTGGAGAGGGGACACAGGTACAGAGTCAGAGATCCAGGTACTGGAGAGGGGACACAGATACAGAGATCCAGGTACAGGAGAGGGGACACAGATACAGAGTCAGAGATCCAGGTACAGAGTCAGAGATCCAGGTACAGGAGAGGGGACACAGGTACAGAGTCAGAGATCCAGGTACAGGAGAGGGGACACGGGTACAGAGTCAGAGATCCAGGTACAGAGTCAGAGATCCAGGTACAGGAGAGGGGACACAGGTACAGAGTCGGAGATCCAGGTACAGGAGAGGGGACACAGGTACAGAGTCAGAGATCCAGGTACAGGAGAGGGGACACGGGTACAGAGTCAGAGATCCAGGTACAGAGTCAGAGATCCAGGTACAGGAAAGGGGACACAGCTACAGAGTCAGAGATCCAGGTACAGGAGAGGGGACACAGGTACAGAGTCAGAGATCCAGGTACAGAGTCAGAGATCAAAGTACAGGAGAGGGGACACAGGTACAGAGTCAGAGATCCAGGTACAGAGTCAGAGATCCAGGTACAGGAAAGGGGACACAGGTACAGAGTCAGAGATCCAGGTACAGGAAAGGGGACACAGGTACAGAGTCAGAGATCCAGGTACAGGAGAGGGGACACAGGTACAGAGTCAGAGATCCAGGTACAGGAGAGGGGACACAGGTACAGAGTCAGAGATCAAAGTACAGGAGAGGGGACACATGTACAGAGTCAGAGATCAAAGTACAGGAGAGGAGACACAGGTACAGAGTCAGAGATCAAAGTACAGGAGAGGGGACACAGGTACAGAGTCAGAGATCCAGGTACAGGAGAGGGGACACAGGTACAGAGTCAGAGATCGAAGTACAGGAGAGGGGACACATGTACAGAGTCAGAGATCAAAGTACAGGAGAGGGGACACATGTACAGAGTCAGAGATCAAAGTACAGGAGAGGGGACACATGTACAGAGTCAGAGATCAAAGTACAGGAGAGGGGACACATGTACAGAGTCAGAGATCAAAGTACAGGAGAGGAGACACAGGTACAGAGTCAGAGATCAAAGTACAGGAGAGGGGAGACAGGTACAGAGTCAGAGATCTAGGTACAGGAGAGGGGACACAGGTACAGAGTCAGAGATCCAAGTACAGGAGAGGTGACACAGGTACAGAGGCAGAGATCCAGGTACAGGAGAGGGGACTCAGGTACAGAGTCAGAGATCCAAGTACAGGAGAGGGGACACAGGTACAGAGTCAGAGATCCAGGTACAGAGTCAGAGATCCAGGTACAGAGTCAGAGATCCAGGTACAGAGTCAGAGATCCAGGTACAGGAGAGGAGACACAGGTACAGAGTCAGAGATCCAGGTACAGGAGAGGGGACTCAGGTACAGAGTCAGAGATCCAGGTACTGGAGAGGGGACACAGGTACAGAGTCAGAGATCCAGGTACAGGAGAGGAGACACAGGTACAGAGTCAGAGATCCAGGTACAGGAGAGGGGACTCAGGTACAGAGTCAGAGATCCAGGTACTGGAGAGGGGACACAGGTACAGAGTCAGAGATCCAGGTACTGGAGAGGGGACACAGGTACAGAGTCAGAGATCCAGGTACAGGAGAGGGGACACAGATACAGAGATCCAGGTACAGGAGAGGGGACACAGATACAGAGTCAGAGATCCAGGTACAGAGTCAGAGATCCAGGTACTGGAGAGGGGACACAGGTACAGAGTCAGAGATCCAGGTACAGGAGAGGGGACACAGGTACAGAGTCAGAGATCCAGGTACAGGAGAGGGGACACAGGTACAGAGTCAGAGATCCAGGTACAGGAGAGGGGACACAGCTACAGAGTCAGAGATCCAGGTACAGAAAAGGGGACACAGGTACAGAGTCAGAGATCCAGGTACAGGAGAGGGGACACAGGTACAGAGTCAGAGTCAGAGATCCAGGTACTGGAGAGGGGACACAGGTACAGAGTCAGAGATCAAAGTACAGGAGAGGAGACACAGGTACAGAGTCAGAGATCCAGGTACAGGAGAGGGGACACAGGTACAGAGTCAGAGATCCTGGTACAGGAGAGGGGACACAGGTACAGGAGAGGGGACACAGGTACAGGAGAGGGGACACAGGTACAGAGTCAGAGATCCAGGTACAGGAGAGGGGACACAGGTACAGGAGAGGGGACACAGGTACAGAGTCAGAGAGCCAGGTACAGGAGAGGGGACACAGGTACAGAGTCAGAGATCCAGGTACAGAGTCAGAGAGCCAGGTACAGGAGAGGGGACACAGGTACAGAGTCAGAGATCCAGGTACTGGAGAGGGGACACAGCTACAGAGTCAGAGATCCAGGTACAGAAAAGGGGACACAGGTACAGAGTCAGAGATCCAGGTACAGGAGAGGGGACACAGGTACAGAGTCAGAGTCAGAGATCCAGGTACTGGAGAGGGGACACAGGTACAGAGTCAGAGATCAAAGTACAGGAGAGGAGACACAGGTACAGAGTCAGAGATCCAGGTACAGGAGAGGGGACACAGGTACAGAGTCAGAGATCCTGGTACAGGAGAGGGGACACAGGTACAGGAGAGGGGACACAGGTACAGGAGAGGGGACACAGGTACAGAGTCAGAGAGCCAGGTACAGGAGAGGGGACACAGGTACAGGAGAGGGGACACAGGTACAGAGTCAGAGAGCCAGGTACAGGAGAGGGGACACAGGTACAGAGTCAGAGATCCAGGTACAGAGTCAGAGAGCCAGGTACAGGAGAGGGGACACAGGTACAGAGTCAGAGATCCAGGTACAGGAGAGGGGACACAGGTACAGAGTCAGAGATCCAGGTACAGGAGAGGGGACACAGGTACAGAGTCAGAGATCCAGGTACAGGAGAGGGGACACAGGTACAGAGATCCAGGTACAGGAGAGGGGACACAGGTACAGAGTCAGAGATCCAGGTACTGGAGAGGGGACACAGGTACAGAGTCAGAGATCAAAGTACAGGAGAGGAGACACAGGTGCAGAGTCAGAGATCCAGGTACAGGAGAGGGGACACAGGTACAGAGTCAGAGATCCAGGTACAGGAGAGGGGACACAGGTACAGAGTCAGAGATCCTGGTACAGGAGAGGGGACACAGGTACAGGAGAGGGGACACAGGTACAGGAGAGGGGACACAGGTACAGAGTCAGAGAGCCAGGTACAGGAGAGGGGACACAGGTACAGAGTCAGAGATCCAGGTACAGAGTCAGAGAGCCAGGTACAGGAGAGGGGACACAGGTACAGAGTCAGAGATCCAGGTACAGGAGAGGGGACACAGGTACAGAGTCAGAGATCCAGGTACAGGAGAGGGGACACAGGTACAGAGTCAGAGATCCAGGTACAGGAGAGGGGACACAGATACAGAGATCCAGGTACAGGAGAGGGGACACAGGTACAGAGTCAGAGATCAAAGTACAGGAGAGGAGACACAGGTACAGAGTCAGAGATCAAAGTACAGGAGAGGGGACACAGGTACAGAGTCAGAGATCCAGGTACAGGAGAGGGGACACAGGTACAGAGTCAGAGATCCAGGTACAGGAGAGGGGACACAGGTACAGAGTCAGAGATCCAGGTACAGGAGAGGGGACACAGGTACAGAGTCAGAGATCAAAGTACAGGAGAGGGGAGACAGGTACAGAGTCAGAGATCCAGGTACAGGAGAGGGGACACAGATACAGAGTCAGAGATCCAGGTACAGGAGAGGGGACACAGGTACAGGAGAGGGGACACAGGTACAGAGTCAGAGATCAAAGTACAGGAGAGGAGACACAGGTACAGAGTCAGAGATCCAGGTACAGAGTTAGAGATCCAGGTACAGAAGTAAGACAGGATACAGGGGCCCCCACCACGTCTGATCCCCTGTGTCTATCAGGTCTCCTGCGGGTGCTGGGTGCTGGGTGCCGGCCGTTGCCACCCTCCTCCTCGCAGTGATCGGCGGTGAAGTTGCTAATTGCACTGATGAATGGATCCTCCTCGACCCCAATTTTGATCTTTTATTCGTAAGAAATTAGTTAAATTAAAAGTTTTCATTAAATTTTTGCTAATTAGAGGTAATGCGGAGCGTTGGCGCGAACCCTGACCCCTAATCAGAGGACGTCTGACCCCGGAATCCTGATCTCTTCTTTAAAGGGCCATTTGTGTCTGAAGCCGCAGCCTGGTGTGTAAATTGTGGGGGTAAAATTATGAGGTGGGGGCCAAGGGATCAGAGGGATCCGTAATAAGGTGGGAGAGGGGGAGGAGGGCATCGCACTTCACATTCATCACTGCTCAGAGAAAGGTGATAGTAATGCCAGTCACATGACTGCGGGCACAGCCATGGAGACACAAAGGTACCTGGTACAATGTAACACAGGGAGGGTCACCTTCAACAGATAAAGGGGAACCACCAAAGCAGGACGGAATATGACCGGAGAGCGCAGCGGCATGGCATCACCTGGAGGGCAGCACAGCACAGGTCACCTGGACCGGAGGAGGGAGAAACATCAAATCAGGAGGGTCCGGAGAGGACAGCGGCGTGGCATCACCTGTAGGGCAGCACAGCGCCGGTCACCTGGACCAGAGGAGGGAGAACCATCAAATCAGGAGGAAGGAGAACCATCAAATCAGGAGGGTCCGGAGAGGGACAGCGGCGTGGCATCACCTGTAGGGCAACACAGCGCCGGTCACCTGGACCGGAGGAGGGAGAAACATCAAATCAGGAGGATCCGGAGGGGACAGCGGCGTGGCATCACCTGTAGGGCAACACAGCGCCGGTCACCTGGACCGGAGGAGGGAGAAACATCAAATCAGGAGGATCCGGAGGGGACAGCGGCGTGGCATCACCTGGAGGGCAACACAGCACAGGTCACCTGGACCAGAGGAAGGAGAACCATCAAATCAGGAGGGTCCGGAGAGGGCAGCGGCGTGGCATCACCTGGAGGGCAGAACAGCGCGGGTCATCTGGACCAGAGAAGGGAGAAACATCAAATCAGGAGGGTCCGGAGAGGACAGCTGCGTGGTATCACCTGGTGGGCAGCACTGCGCCGGTCAACTGGACCAGAGGAGGGAGAAACACAAATCAGGAGGGTCCGGAGAGGACAGCTGCGTGGCATCACCTGGAGGGCAACACAGCACGGGTCACCTGGACCAGAGGAGGGAGAAACATCAAATCAGGACGGTCCGGAGAGGGCATCGGCGTGGCATCACCTGGAGGGCAGCACAGCACAGGTCACCTGGACCTAGGAAGGAGAACCATCAAATGAGGAGGGTCCAGAGAGGACAGTGGCGTGGCATCACCTGGAGGGCAGCACAGCATGGGTCACCTGGACCAGAGGAGGGAGAACCATCAAATCAGGAGGGTCCGGAGAGGACAGCGGCGTGGCATCACCTGGAGGGCAGCACAGCAAAGGTCACCTGGACCAGAGGAGGGAGAACCATCAAATCAGGAGGGTCCGGAGAGGACAGCGGCGTGGCATCACCTGGAGGGCAGCACAGCGCAGGTCACCTGGACCAGAGGAAGGAGAACCATCAAATCAGGGGGGTCCGGAGGGGACAGCGGCGTGGCATCACCTGGAGGGCAACACAGCGCGGGTCACCTGGACCAGAGGAAGGAGAAACATCAAATCAGGAGGGTCCGGAGAGGGCATCGGCGTGGCATCACCTGGAGGGCAGCAAAGCAAAGGTCACCTGGACCAGAGAAAGGAGAACCATCAAATGAGGAGGGTCCGGAGAGGACAGCGGCGTGGCATCACCTGGAGGGCAGCACAGCAAAGGTCACCTGAACCAGAGGAGGCAGAACCATCAAATCAGGAGGGTCCAGAAAGAGGGCAGCGGCGTGGCATCACCTGGAGGGCAGCACAGTGCCAGTCACCTGGACCAGAGGAGGGAGAAACATCAAATCAGGAGGGTCCAGAGAGGGCATCGGCGTGGCATCACCTGGAGGGCAGCACAGTGCCGGTTACCTGGACCTCAGGAAGGAGAACCATCAAATCAGGAGGGTCCGGAGAGGACAGCGGCGTGGCATCACCTGGAGGGCAACACAGCGTGGGTCACCAGGACCAGAGGAAGGAGAACCATCAAATCAGGAGGGTCTGGAGAGGACAGCGGCGTGGCATCACAAGGAGGGCAGCACAGCGCGGGTCACCTGGACCAGAGGAATGAGAACCATCAAATCAGGAGGGTCCAGAGAGGACAGCGGCATGGCATCACCTGGAGGGCAGCACAGCAAAGGTCACCTGGACCAGAGAAAGGAGAACCATCAAATGAGGAGGGTCCGGAGAGGACAGCGGCGTGGCATCACCTGGAGGGCAGTACAGCAAAGGTCACCTGAACCAGAGGAAGGAGAACCATCAAATCAGGAGGGTCCAGAGAGGGCAGCGGCGTGGCATCACCTGGAGGGCAACACAGCGCCGGTCACCTGGACCAGTGGAAGGAGAACCATCAAATCAGGAGGGTCCAGAGAGGACAGCGGCGTGGCATCACCTGGAGGGCAGCACAGCGCGGGTCACCTGGACCAGAGGAGGGAGAACCATCAAATCAGGAGGGTCCAGAGAGGACAGCGGCGTGGCATCACCTGGAGGGCAGCACAGCACAGGTCACCTGAACCAGAGGAGGGAGAACCATCAAATCAGGAGGGTCCGGAGAGGACAGCGGCGTGGCATCACCTGGAGGGCAGCACAGCGCGGGTCACCTGGACCAGAGGAAGGAGAACCATCAAATCAGGAGGGTCCGGAGAGGACAGCGGCGTGGCATCACCTGGAGGGCAACACAGCAAAGGTCACCTGGACCTCAGGAAGGAGAACCATCAAATCAGGAGGGTCCAGAGGGGACAGCTGCGTGGCATCACCTGGAGGGCAACACAGCGCGGGTCACCTGGACCAGAGGAAGGAGAACCATCAAATCAGGAGGGTCCGGAGAGGACAGCGGCGTGGCATCACCTGGAGGGCAGCACAGCGCGGGTCACCTGGACCAGAGGAGGGAGAAACATCAAATCAGGAGGGTCCGGAGAGGACAGCGGCGTGGCATCACCTGGAGGGCAGCACAGCGCGGGTCACCTGGACCTCAGGAAGGAGAACCATCAAATCAGGAGGAAGGAGAGCCATCAAATCAGGAGGGTTCGGAGGGGACAGCGGCGTGGCATCACCTGGAGGGCAGCACAGCAAAGGTCACCTGGACCAGAGGAGGAAGAAACATCAAATCAGGAGGATCCGGAGGGGACAGCGGCGTGGCATCACCTGGGGGGCAGCACAGCACGGGTCATCGGGAGCAGAGGAAGGAGAACCATCAAATCAGGAGGGTCCGGAGAGGGCAGCAGCATGGCATCACCAGGAGGGCAGCACAGTGCGGGTCACCTGGACCAGAGGAAGGAGAAACATCAAATCAGGAGGGTCCGGAGAGGGCAGCGGCGTGGCATCACGTGAAGGGCAGCACAGCGCCGGTCACCTGGACCAGAGGAAGGAGAACCATCAAATCAGGAGGGTCCGGAGAGGACAGCGGCGTGGCATCACCTGGAGGGCAGCACAGCGCGGGTCACCTGGACCAGAGGAGGGAGAAACATCAAATCAGGAGGGTCCGGAGAGGACAGCGGCGTGGCATCACCTGGAGGGCAGCACAGCGCGGGTCACCTGGACCTCAGGAAGGAGAACCATCAAATCAGGAGGAAGGAGAGCCATCAAATCAGGAGGGTTCGGAGGGGACAGCGGCGTGGCATCACCTGGAGGGCAGCACAGCAAAGGTCACCTGGACCAGAGGAGGAAGAAACATCAAATCAGGAGGATCCGGAGGGGACAGCGGCGTGGCATCACCTGGGGGGCAGCACAGCGCGGGTCATCGGGAGCAGAGGAAGGAGAACCATCAAATCAGGAGGGTCCGGAGAGGGCAGCAGCATGGCATCACCAGGAGGGCAGCACAGTGCGGGTCACCTGGACCAGAGGAAGGAGAAACATCAAATCAGGAGGGTCCGGAGAGGGCAGCGGCGTGGCATCACGTGAAGGGCAGCACAGCGCCGGTCACCTGGACCAGAGGAAGGAGAACCATCAAATCAGGAGGGTCCGGAGAGGACAGCGGCGTGGCATCACCTGGAGGGCAGCACAGCGCGGGTCACCTGGTCCTGAGGAGGGAGAACCATCAAATCAGGAGGGTCCGGAGAGGACAGTGGCGTGGCATCACCTGGAGGGCAGCACAGCGCCGGTCACCTGGACCAGAGGAAGGAGAACCATCAAATCAGGAGGGTCCGGAGGGGACAGCGGCGTGGCATCACCTGGAGGGCAGCACAGCACAGGTCACCTGGACCAGAGGAAGGAGAACCATCAAATCAGGAGGGTCCAGAGAGGACAGCGGCGTGGCATCACCTGGAGGGCAGCACAGCACAGGTCACCTGGACCAGAGAAAGGAGAACCATCAAATCAGGAGGAAGGAGAACCATCAAATCAGGAGGGTCCAGAGAGGACAGCGGCGTGGCATCACCTGGAGGGCAGCACAGCACAGGTCACCTGAACCAGAGGAGGGAGAACCATCAAATCAGGAGGGTCCGGAGAGGACAGCGGCGTGGCATCACCTGGAGGGCAGCACAGCACAGGTCACCTGGACCAGAGAAAGGAGAACCATCAAATCAGGAGGAAGGAGAACCATCAAATCAGGAGGGTCCAGAGAGGACAGCGGCGTGGCATCACCTGGAGGGCAGCACAGCGCGGGTCACCTGAACCAGAGGAGGGAGAGCCATCAAATCAGGAGGGTCCGGAGGGGACAGCGGCGTGGCATCACCTGGAGGGCAGCACAGCAAAGGTCACCTGGACCAGAAGAAGGAGGACCATCAAATCAGGAGGGTCCAGAGAGGACAGCGGGGTGGCATCACCTGGAGGGCAGCACAGCGCCGGTCACCTGGACCAGTGGAAGGAGAACCATCAAATCAGGAGGGTCCGGAGAGGACAGCGGGGTGGCATCACCTGGAGGGCAGCACAGCACAGGTCACCTGGACCAGAGAAAGGAGAACCATCAAATCAGGAGGAAGGAGAACCATCAAATCAGGAGGGTCCGGAGGGGACAGCGGCGTGGCATCACCTGGAGGGCAGCACAGCAAAGGTCACCTGGGCCAGAAGAAGGAGGACCATCAAATCAGGAGGGTCCGGAGAGGGCAGCGGCGTGGCATCACCTGGAGGGCAGCACAGCGCCAGTCACCTGGACCAGTGGAAGGAGAACCATGATGTCAGTAAGAGGCTCAGGACGGAAGAGAAGCTTCATGGCATCACCATTTATCCCGGTGTATGAAGAGATGAAGAGATACCACAGGACGTGGCACCCGCCCCCCATCCAGGTGTATAATCTATAGCGTTACAATGTATCCGGCTCGCCCTGTCTCCTCCGTGTTGGCCGGTGACTCCGCTGTCAGGGATCTCCTTTTCAATCTCCAATAAAAATGATTTGGGCGATCGTGAAGCTTTTCATCCTGAGTGCGCAGAATTTTTGCATATCCCACAATTATTTTATAGCGGCCGTGACACTTATTTATTGGCGCAGTTATGAATTGTTAAGTGGACGGCGTCTGCGGAGCAGCGAGAGGACAGTGATGAAGTGGTGACATCTCCCGCTGCCCCACAAAACCCTCCCCCATAAATCACTTTAACCTCAAATAACAAATGTTAAAACAAATCAAGACGAGACGCGACCAACGTGAAAGGTCACGCCGCCACGCGCCCGCAGACTCGTATATAACGGGACCACGCCGGATACTGGGAATTAAAGGGGAAGGCGGAGTAACATCCTGACTGAGGCTGTAAGTGTAAGATGAGCTGCTGAGGAGCCCCCCACACCTGCACAGGACGCGCTGCAGCCCAAGGGGCGGAGCTACAGGAGGACAAACCCCCTGCGCTGCACAATGGCCACTCCGCAGGGAGGAAGAAAAATCATCACTCTTAAAATTTTAAAACCCAATTGCTTTTAAATTTTAGAAGTTTTGAACTCGTCTGGACCTGGTCCTTTCTTGAGATTTGTTACAATGTGACAGATAAGATCTGACTTGTTATAATGTGTAGTAATATTTACCAGTCTGGAGAATCAGTGAGGGAACAGCACAGGGAAAATTCTGATCCCAAGCAGAATACATTACATCTGTCACAGCTGCACAGTCCTCTCTATTCCCTCCCTACAGTCACAGCTGCACAGTCCTCTCCATCCCCTCCCTACAGTCACAGCTGTACAGTCCTCTCTATCCTCTCCCTACAGTCACAGCTGTACAGTCCTCTCTATCCCTCCCTACAGTCACAGCTGCACAGTCCTCTCTATCCCTCCCTACAGTCACAGCTGCACAGTTCTCTCTATCCTCTCCATACAGTCAGAGCTGCACAATCCCCTCTATCCCCTCACTACAGTCACAGCTGCGCAGTCCTCTCTATCACTCCCTACAGTCAAAGCTGCACAATCCTCTCTATCCCCTCCCTGCAGTCACAGCTGCACAGTTCTCTCTATCCCCTCCCTGCAGTCACAGCTGCACAGTTCTCTCTATCCCCTCCCTGCAGTCACAGCTGCACAGTTCTCTCTATCCTCTCCGTACAGTCACAGCTGCACAATCCCCTCTATCCCCTCCCTACAGTCACAGCTGCACAGTTCTCTCTATCCTCTCCGTACAGTCACAGCTGTACAGTCCTCTCTATCCTCTCCCTACAGTCACAGCTGCACAGTCCTCTCTATCCTCTCCCTACAGTCACAGCTGCACAGTCCTCTCTATCCCCTCCCTACAGTCACATCTGCACAGTCCTCTCTATTACTCCCTACAGTCACAGCTGCACAGTTCTCTCTATCACTCCCTACAGTCACAGCTGCACAGTCCTCTCTATCCCCTCCATACAGTCACAGCTGCACAGTCCTCTCTATCCCTATACAGTCACAGCTGCACAGTCATCTCTATCACTCCCTATATTCACAGCTGCACAGTCCTCTCTATCCTCTCCCTACAGTCACAGCTGCATAGTCCTCTCTATCCTCTCCCTACAGTCACAGCTGCACAGTCCTCTCTATCCCCTCCCTGCAGTCACAGCTGCATAGTTCTTTCTATCCTCTCCGTACAGTCACAGCTGTACAGTACTCTCTATCCTCTCCCTACAGTCACAGCTGCACAGTCCTCTCTATCCTCTCCCTACAGTCACAGCTGCACAGTCCTCTCCACCCTCTCCCTACAGTCACAGCTGCACAGTTCTCTCTATCACTCCCTACAGTCACAGCTGCACAGTCCTCTCTATCCCCCCCTACAGTCGCAGCTACACAGTCCTCGCTATCCCCTCCCTACAGTCACAGCTGCACAGTCCTTTCTATCCCCTCCCTACAGTCACAGCTGCATGGTCCTCTCTATCCCTCTACAGTCACAGCTGCACAGTCCTCTCTATCACTCCCTATAGTCACAGCTGCACAGTCCTCTCTATCACTCCCTATAGTCACAGCTGCACAGTCCTCTCTATCACTCCCTACAGTCACAGCTGCACAGTCCTCTCTATCCTCCTTCAGTCACAGCTGCACAGTCCTCTCTATCCTCCTTCAGTCACAGCTGCACAGTCCTCTCTATCCTCCTACAGTCACAGCTGCACAGTCCTCTCTATCCTCCTACAGTCAGAGCTGCACAGTCCTCTCTATCCTCCTACAGTCACAGCTGCACAATCCTCTCTATCCCCTCCCTACAGTCACAGCTGCAGTGTCCTCTCCATTCTCTCCCTACAGTCACATCTGCACAGTCCTCTCAATTACTCCCTACAGTCACAGCTGCATAGTTCTCTCTTTTACTCCCTACAGTCACATCTGCAAAGTCCTCTCTAGGACTAATTGGAGTACTATTTGCTTTGTAGACGCAGCTTATTCCATAAATGTAAGGATCCTATCAGATAAGTAGCTGGGATGGATGCCGGGTGTGTGATGAGCGGCGCGCTGCTGCAGTCAGGTGACATGATGTAACCAGACATGATGGAAACAAAGAGATTCATTACGCTTAATAAACCTTGTTGGCGGATTGTGATTTACGGCTTCTCCCGGCTCGGTCTTAACCCTTTCCTGATGCCTTTATTAAATACATATGTCTGCGGCGGAGCGGGCGCCGGGCCAGGGAGTAATTTCTGCTTTAATGTGGTAGTGATTATCCAGAGGCTCCTGCAGCAGAGATGACAGCTCCCAGCTAATGGACTTGTACTGTAAGTTCATATAAATCATGACACGGGAATTAATTACTGAGACCGACGCAAATCCCTTTGTTATTCCCGTCACCAGGAGGATTCCATCATCTTCATTATCCCCGGCCCCTGACATTTACAAGTTCTAAGACCTTCCCTAATCATATCAATACCAGAGGCTACATACAACCCAGCGCTACCAGAGGGAGGGGAGCGGACCCCAAATATACCTATATACAGGAGATCCCCAGGTTATACCGGCTGTACATATATCATTATATACAGGAGATCCCCAGGTTATAGCGGCTGTACATATATCATTATATACAGGAGATCCCCAGGTTATACCGGCTGTACATATATCATTATATACAGGAGATCCCCAGGTTATAGCGGCTGTACATATATCATTATATACAGGAGATCCCCAGGTTATACCGGCTGTACATATATCATTATATACAGGAGATCCCCAGGTTATACCAGCTGTACATATATCATTATATACAGGAGATCCCCAGGTTATACCGGCTGTACATATATCATTATATACAGGAGATCCCCAGGTTATACCAGCTGTACATATATCACTATATACAGGAGATCCCCAGGTTATACCGGCTGTACATATATCATTATATACAGGAGATCCCCAGGTTATACCGGCTGTACATATATCATTATATACAGGAGATCCCCAGGTTATACCGGCTGTACATATATCATTATATACAGGAGATCCCCAGGTTATACCGGCTGTACATATATCATTATATACAGGAGATCCCCAGGTTATACCGGCTGTACATATATCATTATATACAGGAGATCCCCAGGTTATACCGGCTGTACATATATCATTATATACAGGGGATCCCCAGGTTATACCGGCTGTACATATATCATTATATACAGGAGATCCCCAGGTTATACCGGCTGTACATATATCATTATATACAGGAGATCCCCAGGTTATACCGGCTGTACATATATCATTATATACAGGAGATCCCCAGGTTATACCGGCTGTACATATATCATTATATACAGGAGATCCCCAGGTTATACCGGCTGTACATATATCATTATATACAGGAGATCCCCAGGTTATACCGGCTGTACATATATCACTATATACAGGAGATCCCCAGGTTATACCGGCTGTACATATATCATTATATACAGGAGATCCCCAGGTTATACCCCCTGTACATATATCATTATATACAGGAGATCCCCAGGTTATACCCGCTGTACATATATCATTATATACAGGAGATCCCCAGGTTATACCGGCTGTACATATATCATTATATACAGGAGATCCCCAGGTTATACCGGCTGTACATATATCATTATATACAGGGGATCCCCAGGTTATACCGGCTGTACATATATCATTATATACAGGAGATCCCCAGGTTATACCGGCTGTACATATATCATTATATAAAGGAGATCCCCAGGTTATACCGGCTGTACATATATCATTATATACACGAGATCCCCAGGTTATACCGGCTGTACATATATCATTATATACAGGAGATCCCCAGGTTATACCAGCTGTACATATATCATTATATACAGGAGATCCCCAGGTTATACCGGCTGTACATATATCATTATATACAGGAGATCCCCAGGTTATACCGGCTGTACATAGATCATTATATACAGGAGACCCCCAGGTTATACCGGCTGTACATATATCATTATATACAGGAGATCCCCAGGTTATAGCGGCTGTACATATATCATTATATACAGGAGATCCCCAGGTTATACCGGCTGTACATATATCATTATATACAGGAGATCCCCAGGTTATACCGGCTGTACATATATCATTATATACAGGAGATCCCCAGGTTATACCGGCTGTACATATATCATTATATACAGGAGATCCCCAGGTTATACCGGCTGTACATATATCATTATATACAGGAGATCTCCAGGTTATACCGGCTGTACATATATCATTATATACAGGAGATCCCCAGGTTATACCGGCTGTACACATATCATTATATACAGGAGATCTCCAGGTTATACCGGCTGTACACATATCATTATATACAGGAGATCCCCAGGTTATACCGGCTGTACATATATCATTATATACAGGAGATCCCCAGGTTATACCGGCTGTACATATATCACTATATACAGGAGATCCCCAGGTTATACCGGCTGTACATATATCATTATATACAGGAGATCTCCAGGTTATACCGGCTGTACATATATCATTATATACAGGAGACCCCCAGGTTATACCGGCTGTACATATATCACTATATACAGGAGATCCCCAGGTTATACCGGCTGTACATATATCATTATATACAGGAGATCCCCAGGTTATACCGGCTGTACACATATCATTATATACAGGAGATCCCCAGGTTATACCGGCTGTACATATATCATTATATACAGGAGATCCCCAGGTTATACCGGCTGTACATATATCATTATATACAGGAGATCCCCAGGTTATACCGGCTGTACACATATCATTATATACAGGAGATCCCCAGGTTATACCGGCTGTACATATATCATTATATACAGGAGATCCCCAGGTTATACCGGCTGTACATATATCATTATATACAGGAGATCCCCAGGTTATACCGGCTGTACATATATCATTATATACAGGAGATCCCCAGGTTATACCGGCTGTACATATATCATTATATACAGGAGATCCCCAGGTTATACTGGCTGTACACATATCATTATATACAGGAGATCCCCAGGTTATACCGGCTGTACATATATCATTATATACAGGAGACCCCCAGGTTATACCGGCTGTACATATATCATTATATACAGGAGATCCCCAGGTTATACCGGCTGTACATATATCATTATATACAGGAGATCCCCAGGTTATACCGGCTGTACATATATCATTATATACAGGAGATCCCCAGGTTATACCAGCTGTATATATATCACTATATACAGGAGATCCCCAGGTTATACCGGCTGTACATATATCATTATATACAGGAGACCCCCAGGTTATACCGGCTGTACATATATCATTATATACAGGAGATCCCCAGGTTATACCAGCTGTACATATATCATTATATACAGGAGATCCCCAGGTTATACCGGCTGTACATATATCATTATATACAGGAGATCCCCAGGTTATAGCGGCTGTACATATATCACTATATACAGGAGATCCCCAGGTTATACCAGCTGTACATATATCACTATATACAGGAGATCCCCAGGTTATACCGGCTGTACATATATCATTATATACAGGAGACCCCCAGGTTATACCGGCTGTACATATATCATTATATACAGGAGACCCCCCAGGTTATACCGGCTGTACATATATCATTATATACAGGAGATCCCCAGGTTATAGCGGCTGTACATATATCATTATATACAGGAGATCCCCAGGTTATACCGGCTGTACATATATCATTATATACAGGAGATCCCCAGGTTATAGCGGCTGTACATATATCATTATATACAGGAGATCCCCAGGTTATACCGGCTGTACATATATCATTATATACAGGAGATCCCCAGGTTATACCGGCTGTACATATACCATTATATACAAGAGATCCCCAGGTTATACCGGCTGTACATATATCATTATATACAGGAGATCCCCAGGTTATACCGGCTGTACATATATCATTATATACAGGAGATCCCCAGGTTATAGCGGCTGTACATATATCATTATATACAGGAGATCCCCAGGTTATACCGGCTGTACATATATCATTATATACAGGAGATCCCCAGGTTATACCGGCTGTACATATATCACTATATACAGGAGATCCCCAGGTTATACCGGCTGTACATATATCATTATATACAGGAGATCCCCAGGTTATACCAGCTGTACATATATCATTATATACAGGAGATCCCCAGGTTATACCGGCTGTACATATATCATTATATACAGGAGATCCCCAGGTTGTACCGGCTGTACATATATCATTATATACAGGAGACTCCCAGGTTATACCGGCTGTACATATATCATTATATACAGGAGACGCCCAGGTTATACCAGCTGTACATATATCATTATATACAGGAGATCCCCAGGTTATACCGGCTGTACATATATCATTATATACAGGATATCCCCAGGTTATACCGGCTGTACATATATCATTATATACAGGAGATCCCCAGGTTATACCGGCTGTACATATATCATTATATACAGGAGATCCCCAGGTTATACCGGCTGTACATATATCATTATATACAGGAGATGCCCAGGTTATACCGGCTGTACATATATCATTATATACAGGATATCCCCAGGTTATACCGGCTGTACATATATCATTATATACAGGAGATCCCCAGGTTATACCGGCTGTACATATATCATTATATACAGGAGATCCCCAGGTTATACCGGCTGTACATATATCATTATGTATAGGAGATCCCCAGGTTATACCGGCTGTAAATATATCACTATATACAGGAGATCCCCAGGTTATACCGGCTGTACATATATCATTATATACAGGAGATCCCCAGGTTATACCGGCTGTACATATATCATTATATACAGGAGATCCCCAGGTTATACCGGCTGTACATATATCATTATATACAGGAGATCCCCAGGTTATACCGGCTGTACATATATCATTATATAAAGGAGATTCCCAGGTTATACCGGCTGTACACATATCACTATATACAGGAGATCCCCAGGTTATACCGGCTGTACATATATCACTATATACAGGAGATCCCCAGGTTATACCGGCTGTACATATATCATTATATACAGGAGATCCCCAGGTTATACCGGCAGTACGTATATCATTATATACAGGAGATCCCCAGGTTATACCGGCTGTACGTATATCATTATATACAGGAGATCCCCAGGTTATACCAGCTGTACATATATCATTATATACAGGAGATCCCCAGGTTATACCGGCTGTACATATATCACTATATACAGGAGATCCCCAGGTTATACCGGCTGTACATATATCATTATATACAGGAGATCCCCAGGTTATACCGGCTGTACATATATCATTATATACAGGAGATCCCCAGGTTATACCGGCTGTACATATATCATTATATACAGGAGATCCCCAGGTTATACCGGCTGTACATATATCATTATATACAGGAGATCCCCAGGTTATACCAGCTGTACATATATCATTATATACAGGAGATCCCCAGGTTATACCGGCTGTACATATATCATTATATACAGGAGATCCCCGGGTTATACCGGCTGTACATATATCATTATATACAGGAGATCCCCAGGTTATACCGGCTGTACATATATCATTATATACAGGAGATCCCCGGGTTATAGCGGCTGTACATATATCATTATATACAGGAGATCTCCAGGTTATACCGGCTGTACATATATCATTATATACAGGAGATCCCCAGGTTATACCGGCTGTACATATATCATTATATACAGGAGATCCCCAGGTTATACCGGCTGTACATATATCACTATATACAGGAGATCCCCAGGTTATAGCGGCTGTACATATATCATTATATACAGGAGACCCCCAGGTTATACCGGCTGTACATATATCATTATATACAGGAGATCCCCAGGTTATACCGGCTGTACATATATCATTATATACAGGAGATCCCCAGGTTATACCAGCTGTACATATATCATTATATACAGGAGATCCCCAGGTTATACCGGCTGTACATATATCATTATATACAGGAGATCCCCAGGTTATACCGGCTGTACATATATCATTATATACAGGAGATCCCCAGGTTATACCGGCTGTACATATATCATTATATACAGGAGATCCCCAGGTTATACCGGCTGTACATATATCATTATATACAGGAGATCTCCAGGTTATACCGGCTGTACATATATCACTTTATACAGGAGATCCCCAGGTTATACCGGCTGTACAAATATCATTATATACAGGAGATCCCCAGGTTATACCGGCTGTACATATATCATTATATACAGGAGATCCCCAGGTTATACCGGCTGTACATATATCATTTTATACATGAGATCCCCAGGTTATACCGGCTGTACATATATCACTATATACAGGAGATCCCCAGGTTATACCGGCTGTACATATATCATTATATACAGGAGATCCCCAGGTTATACCAGCTGTACATATATCACTATATACAGGAGATCCCCAGGTTATACCGGCTGTACATATATCATTATATACAGGAGATCCCCAGGTTATACCGGCTGTACATATATCATTATATACAGGAGACCCCCAGGTTATACCGGCTGTACATATATCATTATATACAGGAGATCCCCAGGTTATACCGGCTGTACATATATCATTATATACAGGAGATCCCCAGGTTATACCAGCTGTACATATATCATTATATACAGGAGATCCCCAGGTTATACCGGCTGTACATATATCATTATATACAGGAGATCCCCAGGTTATACCGGCTGTAAATATATCATTATATACAGGAGATCCCCAGGTTATACCGGCTGTACATATATCATTATATACAGGAGATCCCCAGGTTATACCGGCTGTACATATATCATTATATACAGGAGATCTCCAGGTTATACCGGCTGTACATATATCATTATATACAGGAGATCCCCAGGTTATACCGGCTGTACAAATATCATTATATACAGGAGATCCCCAGGTTATACCGGCTGTACATATATCATTATATACAGGAGATCCCCAGGTTATACCGGCTGTACATATATCATTATATACAGGAGATCCCCAGGTTATACCGGCTGTACATATATCACTTTATACAGAAAATCCCCAGGTTATACCGGCTGTACAAATATCATTATATACAGGAGATCCCCAGGTTATACCAGCTGTACATATATCACTATATACAGGAGATCCCCAGGTTATACCGGCTGTACATATATCATTATATACAGGAGATCCCCAGGTTATACCGGCTGTACATATATCATTATATACAGGAGACCCCCAGGTTATACCGGCTGTACATATATCATTATATACAGGAGATCCCCAGGTTATACCGGCTGTACATATATCATTATATACAGGAGATCCCCAGGTTATACCAGCTGTACATATATCATTATATACAGGAGATCCCCAGGTTATAGCGGCTGTACATATATCATTATATACAGGAGACCCCCAGGTTATACCGGCTGTACATATATCATTATATACAGGAGATCCCCAGGTTATACCGGCTGTACATATATCATTATATACAGGAGACCCCCAGGTTATACCGGCTGTACATATATCATTATATACAGGAGATCCCCAGGTTATACCGGCTGTACATATATCATTATATACAGGAGATCCCCAGGTTATACCGGCTGTACATATATCATTATATACAGGAGATCCCCAGGTTATACCGGCTGTACATGTATCATTATATACAGGAGATCCCCAGGTTATACCGGCTGTACATATATCATTATATACAGGAGATCCCCAGGTTATACCGGCTGTACATATATCATTATATACAGGAGATCCCCAGGTTATACCGGCTGTACATATATCATTATATACAGGAGACCCCCAGGTTATACCAGCTGTACATATATCATTATATACAGGAGATCCCCAGGATATACCGGCTGTACATATATCATTATATACAGGAGATCCCCAGGTTATACCGGCTGTACATATATCATTATATGCAGGAGATCCCCAGGATATACCGGCTGTACATATATCATTATATACAGGAGATCCCCAGGTTATACCGGCTGTACATATATCATTATATACAGGAGATCCCCAGGTTATACCGGCTGTACATATATCATTATATACAGGAGATCCCCAGGTTATACCAGCTGTACATATATCATTATATACAGGAGATCCCCGGGTTATACCGGCTGTACATATATCATTATATACAGGAGATCCCCAGGTTATACCGGCTGTACATATATCATTATATACAGGAGATCCCCAGGTTATACCGGCTGTACATATATCATTATATACAGGAGATCTCCAGGTTATACCAGCTGTACATATATCATTATATACAGAAGATCCCCAGGTTATACCGGCTGTACATATATCATTATATACAGGAGATTCCCAGGTTATACCAGCTGTACATATATCATTATATACAGAAGATCCCCAGGTTATACCGGCTGTACATATATCATTATATACAGGAGATCCCCAGGTTATACCAGCTGTACATATATCATTATATACAGGAGATCCCCAGGTTATACCGGCTGTACATATATCATTATATACAGGAGATCCCCAGGTTATACCGGCTGTACATATATCATTATATACAGGAGATCCCCAGGTTATACCGGCTGTACATATATCATTATATACAGGAGATCCCCAGGTTATACCGGCTGTACATATATCATTATATACAGGAGATCCCCAGGTTATACCGGCTGTACATATATCATTATATACAGGAGATCCCCAGGTTATACCGGCTGTACATATATCATTATATACAGGAGATCCCCAGGTTATACCGGCTGTACATATATCATTATATACAGGAGATCCCCAGGTTATACCGGCTGTACATATATCATTATATACAGGAGATCTCCAGGTTATACCGGCTGTATATATATCATTATATACAGGAGATGCCCAGGTTATACCGGCTGTACATATATCATTATATACAGGAGATCCCCAGGTTATACCGGCTGTACATATATCATTATATACAGGAGATCCCCAGGTTATACCAGCTGTACATATATCATTATATACAGGAGATCCCCAGGTTATACCAGCTGTACATATATCATTATATACAGGAGATCCCCAGGTTATACCGGCTGTACATATATCATTATATACAGGAGATCCCCAGGTTATACCGGCTGTACATATATCATTATATACAGGAGATCCCCAGGTTATACCCGCTGTACATATATCATTATATACAGGAGATCCCCAGGTTATACCGGCTGTACATATATCATTATATACAGGAGATCCCCAGGTTATACCAGCTGTACATATATCATTATATACAGGAGATCCCCAGGTTATACCGGCTGTACATATATCATTATATACAGGAGATCCCCCGGTTATACCGGCTGTACATATATCATTATATACAGGAGACCCCCAGGTTATACCGGCTGTACATATATCACTATATACAGGAGATCCCCAGGTTATACCGGCTGTACATATATCATTATATACAGGAGATCCCCAGGTTATACCGGCTGTACATATATCATTATATACAGGAGATCTCCAGGTTATACCGGCTGTATATATATCATTATATACAGGAGATGCCCAGGTTATACCGGCTGTACATATATCATTATATACAGGAGATCCCCAGGTTATACCGGCTGTACATATATCATTATATACAGGAGATCCCCAGGTTATACCGGCTGTACATATATCATTATATACAGGAGATCCCCAGGTTATACCGGCTGTACATATATCATTATATACAGGAGATCCCCAGGTTATAGCGGCTGTACATATATCATTATATACAGGAGATCCCCAGGTTATACCGGCTGTACATATATCATTATATACAGGAGATCCCCGGGTTATACCAGCTGTACATATATCATTATATACAGGAGATCCCCAGGTTATACCGGCTGTACATATATCATTATATACAGGAGATCCCCGGGTTATACCGGCTGTACATATATCATTATATACAGGAGATCCCCAGGTTATACCGGCTGTACATATATCATTATATACAGGAGATCCCCAGGTTATACCGGCTGTACATATATCATTATATACAGGAGATCCCCAGGTTATACCGGCTGTACATGTATCATTATATACAGGAGATCCCCAGGTTATACCGGCTGTACATATATCATTATATACAGGAGATCCCCAGGTTATACCGGCTGTATATATATTATTATATACAGGAGATCCCCAGGTTATACCGGCTGTACATGTATCATTATATACAGGAGATCCCCAGGTTATACCGGCTGTACATATATCATTATATACAGGAGATCTCCAGGTTATACCGGCTGTACATATATCATTATATACAGGAGATCCCCAGGTTATACCGGCTGTACATATATCATTATATACAGGAGATCCCCAGGTTATAGCGGCTGTACATATATCATTATATACAGGAGATCCCCAGGTTATACCAGCCGTACATATATCATTATATACAGGAGATCCCCAGGTTATACCGGCTGTATATATATTATTATATACAGGAGATCCCCAGGTTATACCGGCTGTACATATATCATTATATACAGGAGACCCCCAGGTTATACCGGCTGTACATATATCATTATATACAGGAGATCCCCAGGTTATACCGGCTGTACATATATCATTATATACAGGAGATCCCCAGGTTATACCAGCCGTACATATATCATTATATACAGGAGATCCCCGGGTTATACCGGCTGTACATATATCATTATATACAGGAGATCCCCAGGTTATAGCGGCTGTACATATATCATTATATACAGGAGATCCCCAGGTTATACCAGCTGTACATATATCATTATATACAGGAGATCCCCAGGTTATACCGGCTGTACATATATCATTATATACAGGAGATCCCCAGGTTATACCGGCTGTACATATATCATTATATACAGGAGATCCCCAGGTTATACCAGCTGTACATATATCATTATATACAGGAGATCCCCAGGTTATACCGGCTGTACATATATCACTATATACAGGAGATCCCCAGGTTATACCGGCTGTACATATATCATTATATACAGGAGATCTCCAGGTTATAGCGGCTGTACATATATCATTATATACAGGAGATCCCCAGGTTATACCGGCTGTACATGTATCATTATATACAGGAGATCCCCAGGTTATACCCGCTGTACATATATCATTATATACAGGAGATCCCCAGGTTATACCGGCTGTACATATATCATTATATACAGGAGATCCCCAGGTTATACCGGCTGTACATATATCATTATATACAGGAGATCCCCAGGTTATAGCGGCTGTACATATATCATTATATACAGGAGATCCCCAGGTTATACCAGCCGTACATATATCATTATATACAGGAGATCCCCAGGTTATACCGGCTGTATATATATTATTATATACAGGAGATCCCCAGGTTATACCGGCTGTACATATATCATTATATACAGGAGACCCCCAGGTTATACCGGCTGTACATATATCATTATATACAGGAGATCCCCAGGTTATACCGGCTTTACATATATCATTATATACAGGAGATCCCCAGGTTATACCAGCCGTACATATATCATTATATACAGGAGATCCCCGGGTTATACCGGCTGTACATATATCATTATATACAGGAGATCCCCAGGTTATACCGGCTGTACATATATCATTATATACAGGAGATCCCCAGGTTATACCAGCTGTACATATATCATTATATACAGGAGATCCCCAGGTTATACCGGCTGTACATATATCATTATATACAGGAGATCCCCAGGTTATACCAGCTGTACATATATCATTATATACAGGAGATCCCCAGGTTATACCAGCTATACATATATCATTATATACAGGAGATCCCCAGGTTATACCGGCTGTACATATATCATTATATACAGGAGATCCCCAGGTTATACCGGCTGTACATATATCATTATATACAGGAGATCCCCAGGTTATACCGGCTGTACATATATCATTATATACAGGAGATCCCCAGGTTATACCGGCTGTACATATATCATTATATACAGGAGATCCCCAGGTTATACCAGCTATACATATATCATTATATACAGGAGATCCCCAGGTTATACCGGCTGTACATATATCATTATATACAGGAGATCCCCAGGTTATACCGGCTGTACATATATCATTATATACAGGGGATCCCCAGGTTATACCGGCTGTACATATATCATTATATACAGGAGATCCCCAGGTTATACCGGCTGTACATATATCATTATATACAGGAGATCCCCAGGTTATACCAGCTGTACATATATCATTATATACAGGAGATCCCCAGGTTATACCGGCTGTACATATATCATTATATACAGGAGATCCCCAGGTTATACCGGCTGTACATATATCATTATATACAGGAGATCCCCAGGTTATACCAGCTGTACATATATCATTATATACAGGAGATCCCCAGGTTATACCGGCTGTACATATATCATTATATACAGGAGATCCCCAGGTTATACCGGCTGTACATATATCATTATATACAGGAGATCCTCAGGTTATACCGGCTGTACATATATCATTATATACAGGAGATCCCCAGGTTATACCGGCTGTACATATATCATTATATACAGGATATCCCCAGGTTATACCGGCTGTACATATATCATTATATACAGGAGATCTCCAGGTTATACCGGCTGTACATATATCATTATATACAGGAGATCCCCAGGTTATACCGGCTGTACATATATCATTATATACAGGAGATCCCCAGGTTATAGCGGCTGTACATATATCATTATATACAGGAGATCCCCAGGTTATACCAGCCGTACATATATCATTATATACAGGAGATCCCCAGGTTATACCGGCTGTATATATATTATTATATACAGGAGATCCCCAGGTTATACCGGCTGTACATATATCATTATATACAGGAGACCCCCAGGTTATACCGGCTGTACATATATCATTATATACAGGAGATCCCCAGGTTATACCGGCTGTACATATATCATTATATACAGGAGATCCCCAGGTTATACCAGCCGTACATATATCATTATATACAGGAGATCCCCGGGTTATACCGGCTGTACATATATCATTATATACAGGAGATCCCCAGGTTATAGCGGCTGTACATATATCATTATATACAGGAGATCCCCAGGTTATACCAGCTGTACATATATCATTATATACAGGAGATCCCCAGGTTATACCGGCTGTACATATATCATTATATACAGGAGATCCCCAGGTTATACCGGCTGTACATATATCATTATATACAGGAGATCCCCAGGTTATACCAGCTGTACATATATCATTATATACAGGAGATCCCCAGGTTATACCGGCTGTACATATATCACTATATACAGGAGATCCCCAGGTTATACCGGCTGTACATATATCATTATATACAGGAGATCTCCAGGTTATAGCGGCTGTACATATATCATTATATACAGGAGATCCCCAGGTTATACCGGCTGTACATGTATCATTATATACAGGAGATCCCCAGGTTATACCCGCTGTACATATATCATTATATACAGGAGATCCCCAGGTTATACCGGCTGTACATATATCATTATATACAGGAGATCCCCAGGTTATACCGGCTGTACATATATCATTATATACAGGAGATCCCCAGGTTATAGCGGCTGTACATATATCATTATATACAGGAGATCCCCAGGTTATACCAGCCGTACATATATCATTATATACAGGAGATCCCCAGGTTATACCGGCTGTATATATATTATTATATACAGGAGATCCCCAGGTTATACCGGCTGTACATATATCATTATATACAGGAGACCCCCAGGTTATACCGGCTGTACATATATCATTATATACAGGAGATCCCCAGGTTATACCGGCTGTACATATATCATTATATACAGGAGATCCCCAGGTTATACCGGCTGTACATATATCATTATATACAGGAGATCCCCAGGTTATACCGGCTGTACATATATCACTATATACAGGAGATCCCCAGGTTATACCGGCTGTACATATATCATTATATACAGGAGATCCCCAGGTTATACCGGCTGTACATATATCATTATATACAGGAGATCCCCAGGTTATACCGGCTTTACATATATCATTATATACAGGAGATCCCCAGGTTATACCAGCCGTACATATATCATTATATACAGGAGATCCCCGGGTTATACCGGCTGTACATATATCATTATATACAGGAGATCCCCAGGTTATACCGGCTGTACATATATCATTATATACAGGAGATCCCCAGGTTATACCAGCTGTACATATATCATTATATACAGGAGATCCCCAGGTTATACCGGCTGTACATATATCATTATATACAGGAGATCCCCAGGTTATACCAGCTGTACATATATCATTATATACAGGAGATCCCCAGGTTATACCAGCTATACATATATCATTATATACAGGAGATCCCCAGGTTATACCGGCTGTACATATATCATTATATACAGGAGATCCCCAGGTTATACCGGCTGTACATATATCATTATATACAGGAGATCCCCAGGTTATACCGGCTGTACATATATCATTATATACAGGAGATCCCCAGGTTATACCGGCTGTACATATATCATTATATACAGGAGATCCCCAGGTTATACCAGCTATACATATATCATTATATACAGGAGATCCCCAGGTTATACCGGCTGTACATATATCATTATATACAGGAGATCCCCAGGTTATACCGGCTGTACATATATCATTATATACAGGGGATCCCCAGGTTATACCGGCTGTACATATATCATTATATACAGGAGATCCCCAGGTTATACCGGCTGTACATATATCATTATATACAGGAGATCCCCAGGTTATACCAGCTGTACATATATCATTATATACAGGAGATCCCCAGGTTATACCGGCTGTACATATATCATTATATACAGGAGATCCCCAGGTTATACCGGCTGTACATATATCATTATATACAGGAGATCCCCAGGTTATACCAGCTTTACATATATCATTATATACAGGAGATCCCCAGGTTATACCGGCTGTACATATATCATTATATACAGGAGATCCCCAGGTTATACCGGCTGTACATATATACATAACATATGCTGCTCCTCCAGTACCTGCGCTGTGTCCTGTCCTGGTGCCATTGTGTGACTCCTACCCCAGCACCGGCCATCATCACCTCCTCAGCTCCTGGTCCTCCAGTACCTGCGCTGTGTCCTGTCCTGGTGCCATTGTATGACTCCTACCCCAGCACCCGCCATCATCACCTCCTCAGCTCCTGGTCCTCCAGTATCTGCGCTGTGTCCTCTCCTGGTGCCATTGTGTGACTCCTACCCCAGCACCCGCCATCATCACCCCCTCAGCTCCTGGTCCTCCGGTATCTGCGCTGTGTCCTCTCCTGGTGCCATTGTGTGACTCCTTCCCCTGCACCCGCCATCATCACCTCCTCAGCTCCTGGTCCTCCAGTATCTGCGCTGTGTCCTCTCCTGGTGCCATTGTGTGACTCCTACCCCAGCACCCGCCATCATCACCTCCTCAGCTCCTGCTCCTCCAGTACCTGCGCTGTGTCCTCTCCTGGCGCCATTGTGTGACTCCTACCCCAGCACCGGCCATCATCACCTCCTCAGCTCCTGGTCCTCCAGTATCTGCGCTGTGTCCTCTCCTGGTGCCATTGTGTGACTCCTACCCCAGCACCCGCCATCATCACCTCCTCAGCTCCTGCTCCTCCAGTACCTGCGCTGTGTCCTCTCCTGGTGCCATTGTGTGACTCCTACCCCAGCACCCGCCATCATCACCTCCTCAGCTCCTGGTCCTCCAGTATCTGCGCTGTGTCCTCTCCTGGTGCCATTGTGTGACACCTACCCCAGCACCCGCCATCATCACCTCCTCAGCTCCTGGTCCTCCAGTATCTGCGCTGTGTCCTCTCCTGGTGCCATTGTGTGACTCCTACCCCAGCACCCGCCATCATCACCTCCTCAGCTCCTGGTCCTCCAGTATCTGCGCTGTGTCCTCTCCTGGTGCCATTGTGTGACTCCTACCCCAGCACCCGCCATCATCACCTCCTCAGCTCCTGCTCCTCCAGTATCTGCGCTGTGTCCTCTCCTGGTGCCATTGTGTGACTCCTACCCCAGCACCCGCCATCATCACCTCCTCAGCTCCTGGTCCTCCAGTATCTGCGCTGTGTCCTCTCCTGGTGCCATTGTGTGACTCCTACCCCAGCACCCGCCATCATCACCTCCTCAGCTCCTGCTCCTCCAGTGTCTGCGCTGTGTCCTCTCCTGGTGCCATTGTGTGACTCCTGCCCCAGCACCCGCCATCATCACCCCCTCAGCTCCTGCTCCTCCAGTATCTGCGCAGTGTCCTACCCTGGTGCCATTGTGTGACTCCTACCCCAGCACCCACCATCATCACCTCCTCAGCTCCTGGTCCTCCAGTATCTGCGCTGTGTCCTCTCCTGGTGCCATTGTGTGACTCCTACCCCAGCATCCGCTATCATCACCTCCTCAGCTCCTGGTCCTCCAGTATCTGTGCTGTGTCCTCTCCTGGTGCCATTGTGTGACTCCTACCCCAGCACCCGCCATCATCACCTCCTCAGCTCCTGGTCCTCCAGTATTTGCGCTGTGTCCTCTCCTGGTGCCATTGTGTGACTCCTACCCCAGCACCCGCCATCATCACCTCCTCAGCTCCTGCTCCTCCAGTGTCTGCGCTGTGTCCTCTCCTGGTGCCATTGTGTGACTCCTACCCCAGCACCCACCATCATCACCTCCTCAGCTCCTGGTCCTCCAGTACCTGCGCTGTGTCCTCTCCTGGTGCCATTGTGTGACTCCTACCCCAGCACCCGCCATCATCACCTCCTCAGCTCCGGGTGCTCCAGTATCTGCGCTGTGTCCTCTCCTGGTGCCATTGTGTGACTCCTACCCCAGCACCCACCATCATCACCTCCTCAGCTCCTGGTCCTCCAGTATCTGCGCTGTGTCCCCTCCTGGTGCCATTGTGTGACTCCTACCCCAGCACCCGCCATCATCACCTCCTCAGCTCCTGCTCCTCCAGTATCTGCGCTGTGTCCTCTCCTGGTGCCATTGTATGACTCCTACCCCAGCACCCGCCATCATCACCTCCTCAGCTCCTGGTGCTCCAGTATCTGCGCTGTGTCCTCTCCTGGTGCCATTGTGTGACTCCTACCCCAGCACCCGCCATCATCACCTCCTCAGCTCCTGCTCCTCCAGTATCTGCGCTGTGTCCTCTCCTGGTGCCATTGTGTGACTCCTTCCCCAGCACCGGCCATCATTACCTCCTCAGCTCCTGGTGCTCCAGTATCTGCGCTGTGTCCTCTCCTGGTGCCATTGTGTGACTCCTACCCCAGCACCCGCCATCATCACCTCCTCAGCTCCTGCTCCTCCAGTACCTGCGCTGTGTCCTCTCCTGGTGCCATTGTGTGACTCCTACCCCAGCACCCGCCATCATCACCTCCTCAGCTCCTGGTCCTCCAGTATCTGCGCTGTGTCCTCTCCTGGTGCCATTGTGTGACTCCTACCCCAGCACCCGCCATCATCACCTCCTCAGCTCCTGCTCCTCCAGTACCTGCGCTGTGTCCTCTCCTGGCGCCATTGTGTGACACCTACCCCAGCACCCGCCATCATCACCTCCTCAGCTCCTGGTCCTCCAGTATCTGCGCTGTGTCCTCTCCTGGTGCCATTGTGTGACTCCTACCCCAGCACCCGCCATCATCATCCCCTCAGCTCCTGCTCCTCCAGTATCTGCACTGTGTCCTCTCCTGGTGCCATTGTGTGACACCTACCCCAGCACCCGCCATCATCACCTCCTCAGCTCCTGGTCCTCCAGTATCTGCGCTGTGTCCTCTCCTGGTGCCATTGTGTGACAACTACCCCAGCACCCGCCATCATCACCTCCTCAGCTCCTGGTCCTCCAGTATCTGCGCTGTGTCCTCTCCTGGTGCCATTGTGTGACTCCTACCCCAGCACCCGCCATCATCACCTCCTCAGCTCCTGGTCCTCCAGTATCTGTGCTGTGTCCTCTCCTGGTGCCATTGTATGACTCCTACCCCAGCACCCTCCATCATCACCTCCTCAGCTCCTGCTCCTCCAGTATCTGCGCTGTGTCCTCTCCTGGTGCCATTGTGTGACTCCTACCCCAGCACCCGCCATCATCACCCCCTCAGCTCCTGGTCCTCCAGTATCTGTGCTGTGTCCTCTCCTGGTGCCATTGTGTGACTCCTACCCCAGCACCCGCCATCATCACCTCCTCAGCTCCTGCTCCTCCAGTACCTGCGCTGTGTCCTCTCCTGGTGCCATTGTGTGACTCCTACCCCAGCACCCTCCCTCATCACCTCCTCAGCTCCTGGTGCTCCAGTATCTGCGCTGTGTCCTCTCCTGGTGCCATTGTGTGACTCCTACCCCAGCACCCGCCATCATCACCTCCTCAGCTCCTGGTCCTCCAGTATCTGCGCTGTGTCCTCTCCTGGTGCCATTGTGTGACTCCTACCCCAGCACCCGCCATCATCACCTCCTCAGCTCCTTGTCCTCCAGTATCTGTGCTGTGTCCTCTCCTGGTGCCATTGTGTGACTCCTACCCCAGCACCGGCCATCATCACCTCCTCAGCTCCTGCTCCTCCAGTATCTGCGCTGTGTCCTCTCCTGGTGCCATTGTGTGACTCCTACCCCAGCACCCGCCATCATCACCTCCTCAGCTCCTGCTCCTCCAGTATCTGCGCTGTGTCCTCTCCTGGTGCCATTGTGTGACTCCTTCCCCTGCACCCGCCATCATCACCTCCTCAGCTCCTGGTGCTCCAGTATCTGTGCTGTGTCCTCTCCTGGTGCCATTGTGTGACTCCTACCCCAGCACCCTCCCTCATCACCTCCTCAGCTCCTGCTCCTCCAGTACCTGCACTGTGTCCTCTCCTGGTGCCATTGTATGACTCCTACCCTAGCACCCGCCATCATCACCTCCTCAGCTCCTGGTGCTCCAGTATCTGCGCTGTGTCCTCTCCTGGTGCCATTGTGTGACTCCTACCCCAGCACCCGCCATCATCACCTTCTCAGCTCCTGGTCCTCCAGTATCTGCGCTGTGTCCTCTCCTGGTGCCATTGTGTGACTCCTATCCCAGCACCCGCCATCATCACCTCCTCAGCTCCTGGTCCTCCAGTATCTGCGCTGTGTCCTCTCCTGGTGCCATTGTGTGACTCCTACCCCAGCACCCGCCATCATCACCTCCTCAGCTCCTGGTCCTCCAGTATCTGCGCTGTGTCCTCTCCTGGTGCCATTGTGTGACTCCTACCCCAGCACCCGCCATCATCACCTCCTCAGCTCCTGGTCCTCCAGTATCTGCCCTGTGTCCTCTCCTGGTGCCATTGTGTGACTCCTACCCCAGCACCCGCCATCATCACCTCCTCAGCTCCTGGTCCTCCAGTACCTGCGCTGTGTCCTCTCCTGGTGCCATTGTGTGACTCCTACCCCAGCACCCGCCATCATCACCTCCTCAGCTCCTGGTCCTCCAGTACCTGCGCTGTGTCCTCTCCTGGTGCCATTGTGTGACTCCTACCCCAGCACCCACCATCATCACCTCCTAAGCTCCTGGTCCTCCAGTACCTGCGCTGTGTCCTCTCCTGGTGCCATTGTGTGACTCCTACCCCAGCACCCGCCATCATCACCTCCTCAGCTCCTGCTCCTCCAGTACCTGCGCTGTGTCCTCTCCTGGCGCCATTGTATGACTCCTACCCCAGCACCCGCCATCATCACCTCCTCAGCTCCTGCTCCTCCAGTATCTGCGCTGTGTCCTCTCCTGGTGCCATTGTGTGACTCCTACCCCAGCACCCGCCATCATCACCTCCTCAGCTCCTGGTCCTCCAGTACCTGCGCTGTGTCCTCTCCTGGTGCCATTGTGTGACTCCTACCCCAGCACCCGCCATCATCACCTCCTCAGCTCCTGGTCCTCCAGTATCTGCGCTGTGTCCTCTCCTGGTGCCATTGTGTGACTCCTACCTCACCACCCGCCATCATCACCTCCTCAGCTCCTGGTCCTCCAGTATCTGCGCTGTGTCCTCTCCTGGTGCCATTGTGTGACTCCTACCCCAGCACCCGCCATCATCACCCCCTCAGCTCCTGGTCCTCCAGTATCTGCGCTGTGTCCTCTCCTGGTACCATTGTGTGACTCCTACCCCAGCACCCGCCATCATCACCCCCTCAGCTCCTGGTCCTCCAGTATCTGCGCTGTGTCCTCTCCTGGTGCCATTGTGTGACTCCTATCCCAGCACCCGCCATCATCACCTCCTCAGCTCCTGCTCCTCCAGTACCTGCGCTGTGTCCTCTCCTGGTGCCATTGTGTGACTCCTACCCCAGCACCCGCCATCATCACCTCCTCAGCTCCTGGTCCTCCGGTATCTGCGCTGTGTCCTCTCCTGGTGCCATTGTGTGACTCCTACCCCAGCACCCACCATCATCACCTCCTCAGCTCCTGCTCCTCCAGTATCTGCGCTGTGTCCTCTCCTGGTGCCATTGTGTGACTCCTTCCCCTGCACCCGCCATCATCACCTCCTCAGCTCCTGGTCCTCCAGTATTTGCGCTGTGTCCTCTCCTGGTGCCATTGTGTGACTCCTACCCCAGCACCCGCCATCATCACCTCCTCAGCTCCTGCTCCTCCAGTACCTGCGCTGTGTCCTCTCCTGGTGCCATCGTGTGACTTCTACCCCAGCACCCGCCATCATCACCTCCTCAGCTCCTGGTCCTCCGGTATCTGCGCTGTGTCCTCTCCTGGTGCCATTGTGTGACTCCTACCCCAGCACCCACCATCATCACCCCCTCAGCTCCTGGTCCTCCAGTATCTGCGCTGTGTCCTCTCCTGGTGCCATTGTGTGACTCTTACCCCAGCACCCACCATCATCACCTCCTCAGCTCCTGGTCCTCCAGTATCTGCGCTGTGTCCTCTCCTGGTGCCATTGTGTGACTCCTACCCCAGCACCCGCCATCATCACCTCCTCAGCTCCTGGTCCTCCAGTATCTGTGCTGTGTCCTCTCCTGGTGCCATTGTGTGACTCCTACCCCAGCACCCACCATCATCACCTCCTCAGCTCCTGCTCCTCCAGTACCTGCGCTGTGTCCTCTCCTGGTGCCATTGTGTGACTCCTACCCCAGCACCCGCCATCATCACCTCCTCAGCTCCTGGTCCTCCAGTATCTGCGCTGTGTCCTCTCCTGGTGCCATTGTGTGACTCCTACCCCAGCACCGGCCATCATCACCTCCTCAGCTCCTGGTCCTCCAGTATCTGCGCTGTGTCCTCTCCTGGTGCCATTGTGTGACTCCTACCCCAGCACCCGCCATCATCACCCCCTCAGCTCCTGGTCCTCCAGTACCTGCGCTGTGTCCTCTCCTGGTGCCATTGTGTGACTCCTACCCCAGCACCCTCCCTCGTCACCTCCTCAGCTCCTGCTCCTCCAGTATCTGTGCTGTGTCCTCTCCTGGTGCCATTGTGTGACACCTACCCCAGCACCCTCACTCATCACCTCCTCAGCTCCTGCTCCTCCAGTATCTGCGCTGTGTCCTCTCCTGGTGCCATTGTGTGACTCCTACCCCAGCACCCGCCATCATCACCCCCTAAGCTCCTGGTCCTCCAGTATCTGCGCTGTGTCCTCTCCTGGTGCCATTGTGTGACTCCTACCCCAGCACCCGCCATCATCACCCCCTAAGCTCCTGGTCCTCCAGTATCTGCGCTGTGTCCTCTCCTGGTGCCATTGTGTGACTCCTACCCCAGCACCCTCCTCCATCATCACCTCCTCAGCTCCTGGTCCTCCAGTATCTGCGCTGTGTCCTCTCCTGGTGCCATTGTGTGACTCCTACCCCAGCACCCGCCATCATCACCTCCTCAGCTCCTGGTCCTCCAGTATCTGCGCTGTGTCCTCTCCTGGTGCCATTGTGTGACTCCTACCCCAGCACCCGCCATCATCACCTCCTCAGCTCCTGGTCCTCCAGTACCTGCGCTGTGTCCTCTCCTGGTGCCATTGTGTGACTCCTTCCCCAGCACCGGCCATCATCACCTCCTCAGCTCCTGCTCCTCCAGTATCTGCGCTGTGTCCTCTCCTGGTGCCATTGTGTGACTCCTACCCCAGCACCCGCCATCATCACCTCCTCAGCTCCTTGTCCTTCAGTATCTGCGCTGTGTCCTCTCCTGGTGCCATTGTGTGACTCCTACCCCAGCACCGGCCATCATCACCTCCTCAGCTCCTGGTCCTCCAGTACCTGCGCTGTGTCCTCTCCTGGTGCCATTGTGTGGCTCCTATCCCAGCACCCGCCATCATCACCTCCTCAGCTCCTGCTCCTCCAGTATCTGCGCTGTGTCCTCTCCTGGTGCCATTGTGTGACTCCTACCCCAGCATCCGCCATCATCACCTCCTCAGCTCCTGGTCCTCCAGTACCTGCGCTGTGTCCTCTCCTGGTGCCATTGTGTGACTCCTACCCCAGCACCGGCCATCATCACCTCCTCAGCTCCTGGTCCTCCAGTATCTGCGCTGTGTCCTCTCCTGGTGCCATTGTGTGACACCTACCCCAGCACCCGCCATCATCACCTCCTCAGCTCCTGGTCCTCCAGTATCTGTGCTGTGTCCTCTCCTGGTGCCATTGTGTGACTCCTACCCCAGCACCCGCCATCATCACCTCCTCAGCTCCTGGTCCTCCAGTATCTGCGCTGTGTCCTCTCCTGGTGCCATTGTGTGACTCCTACCCCAGCACCCGCCATCATCACCTCCTCAGCTCCTGCTCCTCCAGTATCTGCGCTGTGTCCTCTCCTGGTGCCATTGTGTGACTCCTACCCCAGCACCCGCCATCATCACCCTCTCAGCTCCTGGTCCTCCAGTATCTGCGCTGTGTCCTCTCCTGGTGCCATTGTGTGACTCCTACCCCAGCACCCTCCATCATCACCTCCTCAGCTCCTGCTCCTCCAGTACCTGCGCTGTGTCCTCTCCTGGTGCCATTGTGTGACTCCTACCCCAGCACCCGCCATCATCACCCCCTCAGCTCCTGGTCCTCCAGTATCTGCGCTGTGTCCTCTCCTGGTGCCATTGTGTGACTCCTACCCCAGCACCCGCCATCATCACCTCCTCAGCTCCTGGTCCTCCAGAATCTGCGCTGTGTCCTCTCCTGGTGCCATTGTGTGACTCCTACCCCAGCACCCGCCATCATCACCTCCTCAGCTCCTGGTCCTCCAGTATCTGCGCTGTGTCCTCTCCTGGTGCCATTGTGTGACTCCTACCCCAGCACCCGCCATCATCACCTCCTCAGCTCCTGCTCCTCCAGTATCTGTGCTGTGTCCTCTCCTGGTGCCATTGTGTGACTCCTACCCCAGCACCCGCCATCATCACCTCCTCAGCTCCTGCTCCTCCAGTATCTGTGCTGTGTCCTCTCCTGGTGCCATTGTGTGACTCCTACCCCAGCACCCACCATCATCACCTCCTCAGCTCCTGGTCCTCCAGTATCTGCGCTGTGTCCTCTCCTGGTGCCATTGTGTGACTCCTACCCCAGCACCCGCCATCATCACCTCCTCAGCTCCTGGTGCTCCAGTATCTGCGCTGTGTCCTCTCCTGGTGCCATTGTGTGACTTCTACCCCAGCACCCGCCATCATCACCTCCTCAGCTCCTGGTCCTCCAGTACCTGCGCTGTGTCCTCTCCTGGTGCCATTGTGTGACTTCTACCCCAGCACCGGCCATCATCACCTCCTCAGCTCCTGGGCCTCCAGTATCTGTGCTGTGTCCTCTCCTGGTGCCATTGTGTGACTCCTACCCCAGCACCCGCCATCATCACCTCCTCAGCTCCTGGTCCTCCAGTATCTGTGCTGTGTCCTCTCCTGGTGCCATTGTGTGACTCCTACCCCAGCACCCGCCATCATCACCTCCTCAGCTCCTGGTCCTCCAGTACCTGCGCTGTGTCCTCTCCTGGTGCCATTGTGTGACTCCTACCCCAGCACCCGCCATCATCACCTCCTCAGCTCCTGGTCCTCCAGTACCTGCGCTGTGTCCTCTCCTGGTGCCATTGTGTGACTTCTACCCCAGCACCGGCCATCATCACCTCCTCAGCTCCTGGGCCTCCAGTATCTGTGCTGTGTCCTCTCCTGGTGCCATTGTGTGACTCCTACCCCAGCACCCTCCGCCATCATCACCTCCTCAGCTCCTGCTCCTCCAGTATCTGCGCTGTGTCCTCTCCTGGCGCCATTGTGTGACTCCTACCCCAGCACCCGCCATCATCACCTCCTCAGCTCCTGGTCCTCCAGTATCTGCGCTGTGTCCTCTCCTGGTGCCATTGTATGACTCCTACCCCAGCACCCACCATCATCACCTCCTCAGCTCCTGCTCCTCCAGTACCTGCGCTGTGTCCTCTCCTGGTGCCATTGTGTGACTCCTACCCCAGCACCGGCCATCATCACCTCCTCAGCTCCTGCTCCTCCAGTATCTGCGCTGTGTCCTCTCCTGGTGCCATTGTGTGACTCCTACCCCAGCACCCGCCATCATCACCTCCTTAGCTCCTGGTCCTCCAGTATCTGCGCTGTGTCCTCTCCTGGTGCCATTGTGTGACTCCTACCCCAGCACCCGCCATCATCACCTCCTCAGCTCCTGGTCCTCCAGTATCTGTGCTGTGTCCTCTCCTGGTGCCATTGTGTGACTCCTACCCCAGCACCCGCCATCATCACCTCCTCAGCTCCTGCTCCTCCAGTACCTGCGCTGTGTCCTCTCCTGGTGCCATTGTGTGACTCCTACCCCAGCACCCGCCATCATCACCTCCTCAGCTCCTGGTCCTCCAGTATCTGTGCTGTGTCCTCTCCTGGTGCCATTGTGTGACTCCTACCCCAGCACCCGCCATCATCACCTCCTCAGCTCCTGGTGCTCCAGTATCTGTGCTTTGTCCTCTCCTGGTGCCATTGTGTGACTCCTACCCCAGCACCCGCCATCATCACCTCCTCAGCTCCTGGTCCTCCAGTATCTGCGCTGTGTCCTCTCCTGGTGCCATTGTGTGACTCCTACCCCAGCACCCGCCATCATCACCTCCTCAGCTCCTGGTCCTCCAGTATCTGCGCTGTGTCCTCTCCTGGTGCCATTGTGTGACTCCTACCCCAGCATCCGCCATCATCACCTCCTCAGCTCCTGGTCCTCCAGTACCTGCGCTGTGTCCTCTCCTGGTGCCATTGTGTGACTTCTACCCCAGCACCCGCCATCATCACCTCCTCAGCTCCTGGTCCTCCAGTATCTGTGCTGTGTCCTCTCCTGGTGCCATTGTGTGACTCCTACCCCAGCACCCGCTATCATCACCTCCTCAGCTCCTGGTCCTCCAGTATTTGCGCTGTGTCCTCTCCTGGTGCCATTGTGTGACTCCTACCCCAGCACCCGCCATCATCACCTCCTCAGCTCCTGGTCCTCCAGTATCTGTGCTGTGTCCTCTCCTGGTGCCATTGTGTGACTCCTACCCCAGCACCCGCTATCATCACCGCCTCAGCTCCTGCTCCTCCAGTATCTGTGCTGTGTCCTCTCCTGGTGCCATTGTGTGACTCCTACCCCAGCACCCGCCATCATCACCTCCTCAGCTCCTGGTCCTCCAGTATCTGTGCTGTGTCCTCTCCTGGTGCCATTGTGTGACTCCTACCCCAGCACCCGCCATCATCACCTCCTCAGCTCCTGGTGCTCCAGTACCTGCGCTGTGTCCTCTCCTGGTGCCATTGTGTGACTCCTACCCCAGCACCCGCCATCATCACCTCCTCAGCTCCTGGTCCTCCAGTATCTGCGCTGTGTCCTCTCCTGGTGCCATTGTGTGACTCCTACCCCAGCACCCGCTATCATCACCTCCTCAGCTCCTGGTCCTCCAGTATCTGCGCTGTGTCCTCTCCTGGTGCCATTGTGTGACTCCTACCCCAGCACCCGCCATCATCACCTCCTCAGCTCCTGGTCCTCCAGTATCTGCGCTGTGTCCTCTCCTGGTGCCATTGTGTGACTCCTACCCCAGCACCCGCCATCATCACCTCCTCAGCTCCTGGTCCTCCAGTATCTGCGCTGTGTCCTCTCCTGGTGCCATTGTGTGACTCCTACCCCAGCATCCGCCATCATCACCTCCTCAGCTCCTGGTCCTCCAGTATCTGCTCTGTGTCCTCTCCTGGTGCCATTGTGTGACTCCTACCCCAGCACCCGCCATCATCACCTCCTCAGCTCCTGCTCCTCCAGTATCTGCGCTGTGTCCTCTCCTGGTGCCATTGTGTGACTCCTACCCCAGCACCCGCCATCATCACCTCCTCAGCTCCTGGTCCTCCAGTATCTGCGCTGTGTCCTCTCCTGGTGCCATTGTGTGACTCCTACCCCAGCACCCGCCATCATCACCTCCTCAGCTCCTGCTCCTCCAGTATCTGCGCTGTGTCCTCTCCTGGTGCCATTGTGTGACTCCTACCCTAGCACCCGCCATCATCACCTCCTCAGCTCCTGGTCCTCCAGTATCTGCGCTGTGTCCTCTCCTGGTGCCATTGTGTGACTCCTACCCCAGCACCCGCCATCATCACCTCCTCAGCTCCTGGTCCTCCAGTATCTGCGCTGTGTCCTCTCCTGGTGCCATTGTGTGACTCCTACCCCAGCACCCGCCATCATCACCTCCTCAGCTCCTGGTCCTCCAGTACCTGCGCTGTGTCCTCTCCTGGTGCCATTGTGTGACTTCTACCCCAGCACCGGCCATCATCACCTCCTCAGCTCCTGGGCCTCCAGTATCTGTGCTGTGTCCTCTCCTGGTGCCATTGTGTGACTCCTACCCCAGCACCCGCCATCATCACCTCCTCAGCTCCTGGTCCTCCAGTATCTGCGCTGTGTCCTCTCCTGGTGCCATTGTATGACTCCTACCCCAGCACCCACCATCATCACCTCCTCAGCTTCTGCTCCTCCAGTACCTGCGCTGTGTCCTCTCCTGGTGCCATTGTGTGACTCCTACCCCAGCACCGGCCATCATCACCTCCTCAGCTCCTGGTCCTCCAGTATCTGCGCGGTGTCCTCTCCTGGTGCCATTGTGTGACTCCTACCCCAGCACCCGCCATCATCACCTCCTCAGCTCCTGGTCCTCCAGTATCTGCGCTGTGTCCTCTCCTGGTGCCATTGTGTGACTCCTACCCCAGCACCCACCATCATCACCTCCTCAGCTCCTGCTCCTCCAGTACCTGCGCTGTGTCCTCTCCTGGTGCCATTGTGTGACTCCTACCCCAGCACCCGCCATCATCACCTCCTCAGCTCCTGGTCCTCCAGTATCTGCGCTGTGTCCTCTCCTGGTGCCATTGTGTGACTCCTACCCCAGCACCCGCCATCATCACCCCCTCAGCTCCTGTTCCTCCAGTATCTGCGCTGTGTCCTCTCCTGGTGCCATTCTGTGACTCCTACCCCAGCACCCGCCATCATCACCTCCTCAGCTCCTGCTCCTCCAGTATCTGCGCTGTGTCCTGTCCTGGTGCCATTGTGTGACTCCTTCCCCCGCACCCGCCATCATCACCTCCTCAGCTCCTGGTCCTCCAGTATCTGCGCTGTGTCCTCTCCTGGTGCCATTGTGTGACTCCTACCCCAGCACCCGCCATCATCACCTCCTCAGCTCCTGCTCCTCCAGTATCTGCGCTGTGTCCTCTCCTGGTGCCATTGTGTGACACCTACCCCAGCACCCGCCATCATCACCTCCTCAGCTCCTGGTCCTCCAGTATCTGCGCTGTGTCCTCTCCTGGTGCCATTGTGTGACTCCTACCCCAGCACCCTCCCTCATCACCTCCTCTGCTCCTGGTCCTCCAGTACCTGCGCTGTGTCCTCTCCTGGTGCCATTGTGTGACTCCTACCCCAGCACCCGCCATCATCACCTCCTCAGCTCCTGGTCCTCCAGTATCTGCGCTGTGTCCTCTCCTGGTGCCATTGTGTGACTCCTACCCCAGCACCGGCCATCATCACCTCCTCAGCTCCTGCTCCTCCAGTATCTGTGCTGTGTCCTCTCCTGGTGCCATTGTGTGACTCCTACCCCAGCACCCGCCATCATCACCCCCTCAGCTCCTGGTGCTCCAGTATCTGCGCTGTGTCCTCTCCTGGTGCCATTGTGTGACTCCTACCCCAGCACCGGCCATCATCACCTCCTCAGCTCCTGGTCCTCCAGTATCTGCTCTGTGTCCTCTCCTGGTGCCATTGTGTGACTCCTACCCCAGCACCCACCATCATCACCTCCTCAGCTCCTGGTCCTCCAGTATCTGCGCTGTGTCCTCTCCTGGTGCCATTGTGTGACTCCTACCCCAGCACCCGCCATCATCACCTCCTCAGCTCCTGCTCCTCCAGTATCTGCGCTGTGTCCTCTCCTGGTGCCATTGTGTGACTCCTACCCCAGCACCCGCCATCATCACCTCCTCAGCTCCTGGTCCTCCAGTATCTGCGCTGTGTCCTCTCCTGGTGCCATTGTGTGACTCCTACCCCAGCACCCGCCATCATCACCTCCTCAGCTCCTGGTCCTCCAGTATCTGCGCTGTGTCCTCTCCTGGTGCCATTGTGTGACTCCTACCCCAGCACCCACCATCATCACCTCCTCAGCTCCTGCTCCTCCAGTATCTGCGCTGTGTCCTCTCCTGGTGCCATTGTGTGACTCCTACCCCAGCACCCGCCATCATCACCCCTTCAGCTCCTGGTGCTCCAGTATCTGCGCTGTGTCCTCTCCTGGTGCCATTGTGTGACTCCTACCCCAGCACCCGCCATCATCACCCCCTAAGCTCCTGGTCCTCCAGTACCTGCGCTGTGTCCTCTCCTGGTGCCATTGTGTGACTCCTACCCCAGCACCCTCCTCCATCATCACCTCCTCAGCTCCTGGTCCTCCAGTATCTGCGCTGTGTCCTCTCCTGGTGCCATTGTGTGTCTCCTACCCCAGCTCCCGCCATCATCACCTCCTCAGCTCCTGGTCCTCCAGTACCTGCGCTGTGTCCTCTCCTGGTGCCATTGTGTGACTCCTACCCCAGCACCCACCATCATCACCTCCTCAGCTCCTGGTGCTCCAGTATCTGCGCTGTGTCCTCTCCTGGTGCCATTGTGTGACTCCTACCCCAGCACCCGCCATCATCACCTCCTCAGCTCCTGGTCCTCCAGTATCTGCGCTGTGTCCTCTCCTGGTGCCATTGTGTGACACCTACCCCAGCACCCGCCATCATCACCTCCTCAGCTCCTGGTCCTCCAGTACCTGCGCTGTGTCCTCTCCTGGTGCCATTGTGTGACTCCTACCCCAGCACCCGCCATCATCACCTCCTCAGCTCCTGCTCCTCCAGTATCTGCGCTGTGTCCTCTCCTGGTGCCATTGTGTGACTCCTACCCCAGCACCCGCCATCATCACCTCCTCAGCTCCTGCTCCTCCAGTATCTGCGCTGTGTCCTCTCCTGGTGCCATTGTGTGACTCCTACCCCAGCACCCGCCATCATCACCTCCTCAGCTCCTGGTCCTCCAGTATCTGCGCTGTGTCCTCTCCTGGTGCCATTGTGTGACTCCTACCCCAGCACCCGCCATCATCACCTCCTCAGCTCCTGCTCCTCCAGTATCTGCGCTGTGTCCTCTCCTGGTGCCATTGTGTGACTCCTACCCCAGCACCCGCCATCATCACCTCCTCAGCTCCTGGTCCTCCAGTATCTGCGCTGTGTCCTCTCCTGGTGCCATTGTGTGACTCCTACCCCAGCACCCGCCATCATCACCTCCTCAGCTCCTGGTCCTCCAGTATCTGCGCTGTGTCCTCTCCTGGTGCCATTGTATGACTCCTACCCCAGCACCCGCCATCATCACCTCCTCAGCTCCTGGTCCTCCAGTATCTGCGCTGTGTCCTCTCCTGGTGCCATTGTGTGACTCCTACCCCAGCACCCACCATCATCACCTCCTCAGCTCCTGGTCCTCCAGTATCTGTGCTGTGTCCTCTCCTGGTGCCATTGTGTGACTCCTACCCCAGCACCCACCATCATCACCTCCTCAGCTCCTGGTCCTCCAGTATCTGCGCTGTGTCCTCTCCTGGTGCCATTGTGTGACTCCTACCCCAGCACCCGCCATCATCACCTCCTCAGCTCCTGCTCCTCCAGTATCTGCGCTGTGTCCTCTCCTGGTGCCATTGTGTGACTCCTACCCCAGCACCCGCCATCATCACCTCCTCAGCTCCTGGTCCTCCAGTATCTGCGCTGTGTCCTCTCCTGGTGCCATTGTGTGACTCCTACCCCAGCACCCGCCATCATCACCCCCTCAGCTCCTGCTCCTCCAGTATCTGCGCTGTGTCCTCTCCTGGTGCCATTGTGTGACTCCTACCCCAGCACCCGCCATCATCACCTCCTCAGCTCCTGGTCCTCCAGTATCTGCGCTGTGTCCTCTCCTGGTGCCATTGTGTGACTCCTACCCCAGCACCCGCCATCATCACCTCCTCAGCTCCTGCTCCTCCAGTATCTGCGCTGTGTCCTCTCCTGGTGCCATTGTGTGACTCCTACCCCAGCACCCGCCATCATCACCCCTTCAGCTCCTGGTGCTCCAGTATCTGCGCTGTGTCCTCTCCTGGTGCCATTGTGTGACTCCTACCCCAGCACCCGCCATCATCACCCCCTAAGCTCCTGGTCCTCCAGTACCTGCGCTGTGTCCTCTCCTGGTGCCATTGTGTGACTCCTACCCCAGCACCCTCCTCCATCATCACCTCCTCAGCTCCTGGTCCTCCAGTATCTGCGCTGTGTCCTCTCCTGGTGCCATTGTGTGTCTCCTACCCCAGCTCCCGCCATCATCACCTCCTCAGCTCCTGGTCCTCCAGTACCTGCGCTGTGTCCTCTCCTGGTGCCATTGTGTGACTCCTACCCCAGCACCCACCATCATCACCTCCTCAGCTCCTGGTGCTCCAGTATCTGCGCTGTGTCCTCTCCTGGTGCCATTGTGTGACTCCTACCCCAGCACCCGCCATCATCACCTCCTCAGCTCCTGGTCCTCCAGTATCTGCGCTGTGTCCTCTCCTGGTGCCATTGTGTGACACCTACCCCAGCACCCGCCATCATCACCTCCTCAGCTTCTGGTCCTCCAGTACCTGCGCTGTGTCCTCTCCTGGTGCCATTGTGTGACTCCTACCCCAGCACCCGCCATCATCACCTCCTCAGCTCCTGGTCCTCCAGTACCTGCGCTGTGTCCTCTCCTGGTGCCATTGTGTGACTCCTACCCCAGCACCCGCCATCATCACCTCCTCAGCTCCTGCTCCTCCAGTATCTGCGCTGTGTCCTCTCCTGGTGCCATTGTGTGACTCCTACCCCAGCACCCGCCATCATCACCTCCTCAGCTCCTGGTCCTCCAGTACCTGCGCTGTGTCCTCTCCTGGTGCCATTGTGTGACTCCTACCCCAGCACCGGCCATCATCACCTCCTCAGCTCCTGGTCCTCCAGTATCTGCGCTGTGTCCTCTCCTGGTGCCATTGTGTGACTCCTACCCCAGCACCCGCCATCATCACCTCCTCAGCTCCTGGTCCTCCAGTATCTGCGCTGTGTCCTCTCCTGGTGCCATTGTATGACTCCTACCCCAGCACCCGCCATCATCACCTCCTCAGCTCCTGGTCCTCCAGTATCTGCGCTGTGTCCTCTCCTGGTGCCATTGTGTGACTCCTACCCCAGCACCCGCCATCATCACCTCCTCAGCTCCTGGTCCTCCAGTATCTGCGC
The DNA here is from genome assembly GCF_040894005.1 of Engystomops pustulosus. NCBI lineage: Eukaryota > Metazoa > Chordata > Amphibia > Anura > Leptodactylidae > Engystomops > Engystomops pustulosus. Next base: position 3,062,402 of record NC_092414.1, on the reverse strand, counting down.
TGTGTCCTCTCCTGGTGCCATTGTGTGACTCCTACCCCAGCACCCGCCATCATCACCTCCTCAGCTCCTGGTCCTCCAGTATCTGCGCTGTGTCCTCTCCTGGCGCCATTGTGTGACTCCTACCCCAGCACCCGCCATCATCACCCCCTCAGCTCCTGCTCCTCCAGTACCTGCGCTGTGTCCTCTCCTGGTGCCATTGTGTGACTCCTACCCCAGCACCCGCCATCATCACCTCCTCAGCTCCTGGTCCTCCAGTACCTGCGCTGTGTCCTCTCCTGGTGCCATTGTGTGACTCCTACCCCAGCACCCGCCATCATCACCCCCTCAGCTCCTGCTCCTCCAGTACCTGCGCTGTGTCCTCTCCTGGTGCCATTGTGTGACTCCTACCCCAGCACCCGCCATCATCACCTCCTCAGCTCCTGGTCCTCCAGTACCTGCGCTGTGTCCTCTCCTGGTGCCATTGTGTGACTCCTACCCCAGCACCCGCCATCATCACCTCCTCAGCTCCTGGTCCTCCAGTATCTGCGCTGTGTCCTCTCCTGGTGCCATTGTGTGACTCCTACCCCAGCACCCGCCATCATCACCTCCTCAGCTCCTGGTCCTCCAGTATCTGCGCTGTGTCCTCTCCTGGTGCCATTGTATGACTCCTACCCCAGCACCCGCCATCATCACCTCCTCAGCTCCTGGTCCTCCAGTATCTGCGCTGTGTCCTCTCCTGGTGCCATTGTGTGACTCCTACCCCAGCACCCGCCATCATCACCTCCTCAGCTCCTGGTCCTCCAGTATCTGCGCTGTGTCCTCTCCTGGTGCCATTGTGTGACTCCTACCCCAGCACCCGCCATCATCACCTCCTCAGCTCCTGGTCCTCCAGTATCTGCGCTGTGTCCTCTCCTGGCGCCATTGTGTGACTCCTACCCCAGCACCCGCCATCATCACCCCCTCAGCTCCTGCTCCTCCAGTACCTGCGCTGTGTCCTCTCCTGGTGCCATTGTGTGACTCCTACCCCAGCACCCGCCATCATCACCTCCTCAGCTCCTGGTCCTCCAGTACCTGCGCTGTGTCCTCTCCTGGTGCCATTGTGTGACTCCTACCCCAGCACCCGCCATCATCACCCCCTCAGCTCCTGCTCCTCCAGTACCTGCGCTGTGTCCTCTCCTGGTGCCATTGTGTGACACCTACCCCAGCACCCGCCATCATCACCTCCTCAGCTCCTGGTCCTCCAGTATCTGCGCTGTGTCCTCTCCTGGTGCCATTGTGTGACTCCTACCCCAGCACCCGCCATCATCACCTCCTCAGCTCCTGCTCCTCCAGTATCTGTGCTGTGTCCTCTCCTGGTGCCATTGTGTGACTCCTACCCCAGCACCCGCCATCATCACCTCCTCAGCTCCTGGTCCTCCAGTACCTGCGCTGTGTCCTCTCCTGGTGCCATTGTGTGACTCCTACCCCAGCACCCGCCATCATCACCTCCTCAGCTCCTGGTCCTCCAGTATCTGTGCTGTGTCCTCTCCTGGTGCCATTGTGTGACTCCTACCCCAGCACCCGCCATCATCACCTCCTCAGCTCCTGCTCCTCCAGTATCTGCGCTGTGCCCTCTCCTGGTGCCATTGTGTGACTCCTACCCCAGCACCCACCATCATCACCTCCTCAGCTCCTGGTCCTCCAGTATCTGCGCTGTGTCCTCTCCTGCTGCCATTTTGTGACTCCTACCCCAGCACCCGCCATCATCACCTCCTCAGCTCCTGCTCCTCCAGTATCTGCGCTGTGTCCTCTCCTGGTGCCATTGTGTGACACCTACCCCAGCACCCGCCATCATCACCTCCTCAGCTCCTGGTCCTCCAGTATCTGCGCTGTGTCCTCTCCTGGTGCCATTGTGTGACTCCTACCCCAGCACCCTCCCTCATCACCTCCTCTGCTCCTGGTCCTCCAGTACCTGCGCTGTGTCCTCTCCTGGTGCCATTGTGTGACTCCTACCCCAGCACCCGCCATCATCACCTCCTCAGCTCCTGGTCCTCCAGTATCTGCGCTGTGTCCTCTCCTGGTGCCATTGTGTGACTCCTACCCCAGCACCGGCCATCATCACCTCCTCAGCTCCTGCTCCTCCAGTATCTGTGCTGTGTCCTCTCCTGGTGCCATTGTGTGACTCCTACCCCAGCACCCGCCATCATCACCTCCTCAGCTCCTGGTCCTCCAGTATCTGCGCTGTGTCCTCTCCTGGTGCCATTGTGTGACTCCTACCCCAGCACCGGCCATCATCACCTCCTCAGCTCCTGGTCCTCCAGTATCTGCGCTGTGTCCTCTCCTGGTGCCATTGTATGACTCCTACCCCAGCACCCGCCATCATCACCTCCTCAGCTCCTGGTCCTCCAGTATCTGCGCTGTGTCCTCTCCTGGTGCCATTGTGTGACTCCTACCCCAGCACCCGCCATCATCACCCCCTCAGCTCCTGGTGCTCCAGTATCTGCGCTGTGTCCTCTCCTGGTGCCATTGTGTGACTCCTACCCCAGCACCGGCCATCATCACCTCCTCAGCTCCTGGTCCTCCAGTATCTGCTCTGTGTCCTCTCCTGGTGCCATTGTGTGACTCCTACCCCAGCACCCGCCATCATCACCTCCTCAGCTCCTGGTCCTCCAGTATCTGCGCTGTGTCCTCTCCTGGTGCCATTGTGTGACTCCTACCCCAGCACCCGCCATCATCACCTCCTCAGCTCCTGCTCCTCCAGTATCTGCGCTGTGTCCTCTCCTGGTGCCATTGTGTGACTCCTACCCCAGCACCCGCCATCATCACCTCCTCAGCTCCTGGTCCTCCAGTATCTGCGCTGTGTCCTCTCCTGGTGCCATTGTGTGACTCCTACCCCAGCACCCGCCATCATCACCTCCTCAGCTCCTGGTCCTCCAGTATCTGCGCTGTGTCCTCTCCTGGTGCCATTGTGTGACTCCTACCCCAGCACCCACCATCATCACCTCCTCAGCTCCTGCTCCTCCAGTATCTGCGCTGTGTCCTCTCCTGGTGCCATTGTGTGACTCCTACCCCAGCACCCGCCATCATCACCCCTTCAGCTCCTGGTGCTCCAGTATCTGCGCTGTGTCCTCTCCTGGTGCCATTGTGTGACTCCTACCCCAGCACCCGCCATCATCACCCCCTAAGCTCCTGGTCCTCCAGTACCTGCGCTGTGTCCTCTCCTGGTGCCATTGTGTGACTCCTACCCCAGCACCCTCCTCCATCATCACCTCCTCAGCTCCTGGTCCTCCAGTATCTGCGCTGTGTCCTCTCCTGGTGCCATTGTGTGTCTCCTACCCCAGCTCCCGCCATCATCACCTCCTCAGCTCCTGGTCCTCCAGTACCTGCGCTGTGTCCTCTCCTGGTGCCATTGTGTGACTCCTACCCCAGCACCCACCATCATCACCTCCTCAGCTCCTGGTGCTCCAGTATCTGCGCTGTGTCCTCTCCTGGTGCCATTGTGTGACTCCTACCCCAGCACCCGCCATCATCACCTCCTCAGCTCCTGGTCCTCCAGTATCTGCGCTGTGTCCTCTCCTGGTGCCATTGTGTGACACCTACCCCAGCACCCGCCATCATCACCTCCTCAGCTCCTGGTCCTCCAGTACCTGCGCTGTGTCCTCTCCTGGTGCCATTGTGTGACTCCTACCCCAGCACCCGCCATCATCACCTCCTCAGCTCCTGCTCCTCCAGTATCTGCGCTGTGTCCTCTCCTGGTGCCATTGTGTGACTCCTACCCCAGCACCCGCCATCATCACCTCCTCAGCTCCTGGTCCTCCAGTATCTGCGCTGTGTCCTCTCCTGGTGCCATTGTGTGACTCCTACCCCAGCACCCGCCATCATCACCTCCTCAGCTCCTGGTCCTCCAGTATCTGCGCTGTGTCCTCTCCTGGTGCCATTGTATGACTCCTACCCCAGCACCCGCCATCATCACCTCCTCAGCTCCTGGTCCTCCAGTATCTGCGCTGTGTCCTCTCCTGGTGCCATTGTGTGACTCCTACCCCAGCACCCGCCATCATCACCTCCTCAGCTCCTGGTCCTCCAGTATCTGCGCTGTGTCCTCTCCTGGTGCCATTGTGTGACTCCTACCCCAGCACCCGCCATCATCACCTCCTCAGCTCCTGGTCCTCCAGTATCTGCGCTGTGTCCTCTCCTGGCGCCATTGTGTGACTCCTACCCCAGCACCCGCCATCATCACCCCCTCAGCTCCTGCTCCTCCAGTACCTGCGCTGTGTCCTCTCCTGGTGCCATTGTGTGACTCCTACCCCAGCACCCGCCATCATCACCTCCTCAGCTCCTGGTCCTCCAGTACCTGCGCTGTGTCCTCTCCTGGTGCCATTGTGTGACTCCTACCCCAGCACCCGCCATCATCACCCCCTCAGCTCCTGCTCCTCCAGTACCTGCGCTGTGTCCTCTCCTGGTGCCATTGTGTGACTCCTACCCCAGCACCCGCCATCATCACCTCCTCAGCTCCTGGTCCTCCAGTACCTGCGCTGTGTCCTCTCCTGGTGCCATTGTGTGACTCCTACCCCAGCACCCGCCATCATCACCTCCTCAGCTCCTGGTCCTCCAGTATCTGTGCTGTGTCCTCTCCTGGTGCCATTGTGTGACTCCTACCCCAGCACCCGCCATCATCACCTCCTCAGCTCCTGCTCCTCCAGTATCTGCGCTGTGCCCTCTCCTGGTGCCATTGTGTGACTCCTACCCCAGCACCCACCATCATCACCTCCTCAGCTCCTGGTCCTCCAGTATCTGCGCTGTGTCCTCTCCTGCTGCCATTTTGTGACTCCTACCCCAGCACCCGCCATCATCACCTCCTCAGCTCCTGGTCCTCCAGTATCTGCGCAGTGTCCTCCCCTGGTGCCATTGTGTGACTCCTACCCCAGCACCGGCCATCATCACCTCCTTAGCTCCTGGTCCTACAGTATCTGCGCTGTGTCCTCTCCTGGTGCCATTGTGTGACTCCTTCCCCCGCACCCACCATCATCACCTCCTCAGCTCCTGGTCCTCCAGTATCTGCGCTGTGTCCTCTCCTGGTGCCATTGTGTGACACCTACCCCAGCACCCGCCATCATCACCTCCTCAGCTCCTGGTCCTCCAGTATCTGCGCTGTGTCCTCTCCTGGTGCCATTGTGTGACTCCTACCCCAGCACCCGCCATCATCACCTCCTCAGCTCCTGGTCCTCCAGTATCTGCGCTGTGTCCTCTCCTGGTGCCATTGTGTGACTCCTACCCCAGCACCGGCCATCATCACCTCCTCAGCTCCTGCTCCTCCAGTATCTGCGCTGTGTCCTCTCCTGGTGCCATTGTGTGACTCCTACCCCAGCACCCGCCATCATCACCTCCTCAGCTCCTGGTCCTCCAGTATCTGCGCTGTGTCCTCTCCTGGTGCCATTGTGTGACTCCTACCCCAGCACCCGCCATCATCACCTCCTCAGCTCCTGGTCCTCCAGTATCTGCGCTGTGTCCTCTCCTGGTGCCATTGTATGACTCCTACCCCAGCACCCGCCATCATCACCTCCTTAGCTCCTGGTCCTCCAGTATCTGCGCTGTGTCCTCTCCTGGTGCCATTGTGTGACTCCTACCCCAGCACCCGCCATCATCACCTCCTCAGCTCCTGGTCCTCCAGTATCTGCGCTGTGTCCTCTCCTGGCGCCATTGTGTGACTCCTACCCCAGCACCCGCCATCATCACCCCCTCAGCTCCTGCTCCTCCAGTACCTGCGCTGTGTCCTCTCCTGGTGCCATTGTGTGACTCCTACCCCAGCACCCGCCATCATCACCTCCTCAGCTCCTGGTCCTCCAGTACCTGCGCTGTGTCCTCTCCTGGTGCCATTGTGTGACTCCTACCCCAGCACCCGCCATCATCACCCCCTCAGCTCCTGCTCCTCCAGTACCTGCGCTGTGTCCTCTCCTGGTGCCATTGTGTGACACCTACCCCAGCACCCGCCATCATCACCTCCTCAGCTCCTGGTCCTCCAGTATCTGCGCTGTGTCCTCTCCTGGTGCCATTGTGTGACTCCTACCCCAGCACCCGCCATCATCACCTCCTCAGCTCCTGCTCCTCCAGTATCTGTGCTGTGTCCTCTCCTGGTGCCATTGTGTGACTCCTACCCCAGCACCCGCCATCATCACCTCCTCAGCTCCTGGTCCTCCAGTACCTGCGCTGTGTCCTCTCCTGGTGCCATTGTGTGACTCCTACCCCAGCACCCGCCATCATCACCTCCTCAGCTCCTGGTCCTCCAGTATCTGTGCTGTGTCCTCTCCTGGTGCCATTGTGTGACTCCTACCCCAGCACCCGCCATCATCACCTCCTCAGCTCCTGCTCCTCCAGTATCTGCGCTGTGCCCTCTCCTGGTGCCATTGTGTGACTCCTACCCCAGCACCCACCATCATCACCTCCTCAGCTCCTGGTCCTCCAGTATCTGCGCTGTGTCCTCTCCTGCTGCCATTTTGTGACTCCTACCCCAGCACCCGCCATCATCACCTCCTCAGCTCCTGGTCCTCCAGTATCTGCGCAGTGTCCTCCCCTGGTGCCATTGTGTGACTCCTACCCCAGCACCCGCCATCATCACCTCCTCAGCTCCTGGTGCTCCAGTACCTGCGCTGTGTCCTCTCCTGGTGCCATTGTGTGACTCCTACCCCAGCACCGGCCATCATCACCTCCTTAGCTCCTGGTCCTACAGTATCTGCGCTGTGTCCTCTCCTGGTGCCATTGTGTGACTCCTTCCCCCGCACCCACCATCATCACCTCCTCAGCTCCTGGTCCTCCAGTATCTGCGCTGTGTCCTCTCCTGGTGCCATTGTGTGACACCTACCCCAGCACCCGCCATCATCACCTCCTCAGCTCCTGGTCCTCCAGTATCTGCGCTGTGTCCTCTCCTGGTGCCATTGTGTGACTCCTACCCCAGCACCCGCCATCATCACCTCCTCAGCTCCTGGTCCTCCAGTATCTGCGCTGTGTCCTCTCCTGGTGCCATTGTGTGACTCCTGCCCCAGCACCCGCCATCATCACCTCCTCAGCTCCTGCTCCTCCAGTATCTGCGCTGTGTCCTCTCCTGGTGCCATTGTGTGACTCCTACCCCAGCACCCGCCATCATCACCTCCTCAGCTCCTGGTCCTCCAGTATCTGCGCTGTGTCCTCTCCTGGTGCCATTGTATGACTCCTACCCCAGCACCGGCCATCATCACCTCCTCAGCTCCTGGTGCTCCAGTATCTGCGCTGTGTCCTCTCCTGGTGCCATTGTATGACTCCTACCCCAGCACCCTCCGCCATCATCACCTCCTCAGCTCCTGCTCCTCCAGTATCTGCGCTGTGTCCTCTCCTGGTGCCATTGTATGACTCCTACCCCAGCACCGGCCATCATCACCTCCTCAGCTCCTGGTGCTCCAGTATCTGCGCTGTGTCCTCTCCTGGTGCCATTGTGTGACTCCTACCCCAGCACCCGCCATCATCACCTCCTCAGCTCCTGGTCCTCCAGTATCTGCGCTGTGTCCTCTCCTGGTGCCATTGTGTGACTCCTACCCCAGCACCCTCCCTCATCACCTCCTCAGCTCCTGGTCCTCCAGTATCTGCGCTGTGTCCTCTCCTGGTGCCATTGTGTGACTCCTACCCCAGCACCCGCCATCATCACCTCCTCAGCTCCTGGTCCTCCAGTATCTGCGCTGTGTCCTCTCCTGGTGCCATTGTGTGACTCCTACCCCAGCACCCGCCATCATCACCTCCTCAGCTCCTGGTCCTCCAGTATCTGCGCTGTGTCCTGTCCTGGTGCCATTGTGTGACTCCTACCCCAGCACCCGCCATCATCACCTCCTCAGCTCCTGGTGCTCCAGTATCTGCGCTGTGTCCTCTCCTGGTACCATTGTGTGACTCCTACCCCAGCACCCGCCATCATCACCTCCTCAGCTCCTGGTGCTCCAGTATCTGCGCTGTGTCCTCTCCTGGTGCCATTGTGTGACTCCTACCCCAGCACCCGCCATCATCACCTCCTCAGCTCCTGGTCCTCCAGTATCTGTGCTGTGTCCTCTCCTGGTGCCATTGTGTGACTCCTACCCCAGCACCCGCCATCATCACCTCCTCAGCTCCTGGTCCTCCAGTATCTGCGCTGTGTCCTCTCCTGGTGCCATTGTGTGACTCCTACCCCAGCACCCGCCATCATCACCTCCTCAGCTCCTGCTCCTCCAGTACCTGCGCTGTGTCCTCTCCTGGTGCCATTGTGTGACTCCTACCCCAGCACCCGCCATCATCACCTCCTCAGCTCCTGGTCCTCCAGTACCTGCGCTGTGTCCTCTCCGAGTGCCATTGTGTGACTCCTACCCCAGCACCCGCCATCATCACCTCCTCAGCTCCTGGTCCTCCAGTATCTGCGCTGTGTCCTCTCCTGGTGCCATTGTGTGACTCCTACCCCAGCACCCGCCATCATCACCTCCTCAGCTCCTGGTCCTCCAGTATCTGTGCTGTGTCCTCTCCTGGTGCCATTGTGTGGCTCCTATCCCAGCACCCGCCATCATCACCTCCTCAGCTCCTGCTCCTCCAGTACCTGCGCTGTGTCCTCTCCTGGTGCCATTGTGTGACTCCTACCCCAGCACCCGCCATCATCACCTCCTCAGCTCCTGCTCCTCCAGTATCTGCGCTGTGTCCTCTCCTGGTGCCATTGTGTGACTCCTACCCCAGCACCCGCCATCATCACCTCCTTAGCTCCTGCTCCTCCAGTATCTGCGCTGTGTCCTCTCCTGGTGCCATTGTGTGACTCCTACCCCAGCACCCGCCATCATCACCTCCTCAGCTCCTGGTCCTCCAGTATCTGCGCTGTGTCCTCTCCTGGTGCCATTGTGTGACTCCTACCCCAGCACCCGCCATCATCACCTCCTCAGCTCCTGCTCCTCCAGTATCTGCGCTGTGTCCTCTCCTGGTGCCATTGTGTGACTCCTGCCCCAGCACCCGCCATCATCACCTCCTCAGCTCCTGCTCCTCCAGTATCTGCGCTGTGTCCTCTCCTGGTGCCATTGTGTGACTCCTACCCCAGCACCCGCCATCATAACCTCCTCAGCTCCTGTTCCTCCAGTATCTGCGCTGTGTCCTCTCCTGGTGCCATTGTGTGACTCCTACCCCAGCACCCACCATCATCACCTCCTCAGCTCCTGCTCCTCCAGTATCTGCGCTGTGTCCTCTCCTGGTGCCATTGTGTGACTCCTACCCCAGCATCCGCCATCATCACCTCCTCAGCTCCTGGTCCTCCAGTATCTGCGTTGTGTCCTCTCCTGGCGCCATTGTGTGACTCCTACCCCAGCACCCTCCCTCATCACCTCCTCAGCTCCTGGTCCTCCAGTATCTGCGCTGTGTCCTCTCCTGGTGCCATTGTGTGACTCCTACCCCAGCACCCGCCATCATCACCTCCTCAGCTCCTGGTCCTCCAGTATCTGCGCTGTGTCCTCTCCTGGTGCCATTGTGTGACTCCTACCCCAGCACCCGCCATCATCACCTCCTCAGCTCCTGCTCCTCCAGTATCTGCGCTGTGTCCTCTCCTGGTGCCATTGTGTGACTCCTACCCCAGCACCCGCCATCATCACCTCCTCAGCTCCTGGTCCTCCAGTATCTGCGCTGTGTCCTCTCCTGGTGCCATTGTGTGACTCCTACCCCAGCACCCACCATCATCACCTCCTCAGCTCCTGGTCCTCCAGTATCTGCGCTGTGTCCTCTCCTGGTGCCATTGTGTGACTCCTACCCCAGCACCCGCCATCATCACCTCCTCAGCTCCTGGTCCTCCAGTACCTGCGCTGTGTCCTCTCCTGGTGCCATTGTATGACTCCTACCCCAGCACCCGCCATCATCACCCCCTCAGCTCCTGGTCCTCCAGTATCTGCGCTGTGTCCTCTCCTGGTGCCATTGTGTGACTCCTACCCCAGCATCCGCCATCATCACCCCCTCAGCTCCTGGTCCTCCAGTATCTGTGCTGTGTCCTCTCCTGGTGCCATTGTGTGACTCCTACCCCAGCACCCGCCATCATCACCTCCTCAGCTCCTGCTCCTCCAGTATCTGCGCTGTGTCCTCTCCTGGTGCCATTGTGTGACTCCTACCCCAGCACCCGCCATCATCACCTCCTCAGCTCCTGGTCCTCCAGTATCTGCGCTGTGTCCTCTCCTGGTGCCATTGTGTGACTCCTACCCCAGCACCCGCCATCATCACCTCCTCAGCTCCTGGTCCTCCAGTACCTGCGCTGTGTCCTCTCCTGGTGCCATTGTGTGACTCCTACCCCAGCACCCTCCCTCATCACCTCCTCAGCTCCTGGTCCTCCAGTATCTGCGCTGTGTCCTCTCCTGGCGCCATTGTGTGACTCCTACCCCAGCACCGGCCATCATCACCTCCTCAGCTCCTGGTCCTCCAGTATCTGCGCTGTGTCCTCTCCTGGCGCCATTGATTGACTCCTACCCCAGCACCCTCCATCATCACCTCCTCAGCTCCTGGTCCTCCAGTATCTGTGCTGTGTCCTCTCCTGGTGCCATTGTGTGACTCCTACCCCAGCACCGGCCATCATCACCTCCTTAGCTCCTGGTCCTCCGGTATCTGCGCTGTGTCCTCTCCTGGTGCCATTGTGTGACTCCTACCCCAGCACCCTCCCTCATCACCTCCTCAGCTCCTGGTCCTCCAGTATCTGCGCTGTGTCCTCTCCTGGCGCCATTGTGTGACTCCTACCCCAGCACCCGCCATCATCACCTCCTCAGCTCCTGGTCCTCCAGAATCTGCGCTGTGTCCTCTCCTGGTGCCATTGTGTGACTCCTACCCCAGCACCCGCCATCATCACCTCCTCAGCTCCTAGTCCTCCAGTATCTGCGCTGTGTCCTCTCCTGGTGCCATTGTGTGACTCCTACCCCAGCACCCGCCATCATCACCTTCTCAGCTCCTGGTCCTCCAGTATCTGCGCTGTGTCCTCTCCTGGTGCCATTGTATGACTCCTACCCCAGCACCGGCCATCATCACCTCCTCAGCTCCTGGTCCTCCAGTATCTGCGCTGTGTCCTCTCCTGGCGCCATTGTGTGACTCCTACCCCAGCACCCGCCATCATCACCCCTTCAGCTCCCGGTCCTCCGGTATCTGCTCTGTGTCCTCTCCTGGTGCCATTGTGTGACTCCTACCCCAGCACCCGCCATCATCACCTCCTCAGCTCCTGGTCCTCCAGTATCTGCGCTGTGTCCTCTCCTGGTGCCATTGTGTGACTCCTACCCCAGCACCCGCCATCATCACCTCCTCAGCTCCTGGTCCTCCAGTATCTGCGCTGTGTCCTCTCCTGGTGCCATTGTGTGACTCCTACCCCAGCACCCGCCATCATCACCTCCTCAGCTCCTGGTCCTCCGGTATCTGCGCTGTGTCCTCTCCTGGTGCCATTGTGTGACTCCTACCCCAGCACCGGCCATCATCACCTCCTCAGCTCCTGGTCCTCCAGTATCTGCGCTGTGTCCTCTCCTGGTGCCATTGTGTGACTCCTACCCCAGCACCCTCCCTCATCACCTCCTCAGCTCCTGGTCCTCCAGTATCTGCGCTGTGTCCTCTCCTGGTGCCATTGTGTGACTCCTACCCCAGCACCCGCCATCATCACCTCCTCAGCTCCTGGTCCTCCAGTATCTGCGCTGTGTCCTCTCCTGGTGCCATTGTGTGACTCCTACCCCAGCACCCGCCATCATCACCTCCTCAGCTCCTGGTCCTCCAGTATCTGCGCTGTGTCCTCTCCTGGTGCCATTGTGTGACTCCTACCCCAGCACCCGCCATCATCACCTCCTCAGCTCCTGGTCCTCCAGTATCTGCGCTGTGTCCTCTCCTGGTGCCATTGTGTGACTCCTACCCCAGCACCCGCCATCATCACCTCCTCAGCTCCTGGTCCTCCAGTATCTGCGCTGTGTCCTCTCCTGGTGCCATTGTGTGACTCCTACCCCAGCACCCGCTATCATCACCCCCTCAGCTCCTGCTCCTCCAGTATCTGCGCTGTGTCCTCTCCTGGTGCCATTGTGTGACTCCTACCCCAGCACCCGCCATCATCACCTCCTCAGCTCCTGGTCCTCCAGTATCTGCGCTGTGTCCTCTCCTGGTGCCATTGTGTGACTCCTACCCCAGCACCCGCCATCATCACCTCCTCAGCTCCTGCTCCTCCAGTACCTGCGCTGTGTCCTCTCCTGGTGCCATTGTGTGACTCCTACCCCAGCACCCGCCATCATCACCTCCTCAGCTCCTGCTCCTCCAGTATCTGCGCTGTGTCCTCTCCTGGTGCCATTGTGTGACTCCTACCCCAGCACCCGCCATCATCACCTCCTCAGCTCCTGTTCCTCCAGTATCTGCGCTGTGTCCTCTCCTGGTGCCATTGTGTGACTCCTACCCCAGCACCCACCATCATCACCTCCTCAGCTCCTGCTCCTCCAGTATCTGCGCTGTGTCCTCTCCTGGTGCCATTGTGTGACTCCTACCCCAGCACCGGCCATCATCACCTCCTCAGCTCCTGGTCCTCCAGTATCTGCGCTGTGTCCTCTCCTGGCGCCATTGTGTGACTCCTACCCCAGCACCCGCCATCATCACCTCCTCAGCTCCTGCTCCTCCAGTATCTGCGCTGTGTCCTCTCCTGGTGCCATTGTGTGACTCCTACCCCAGCACCCACCATCATCACCCCCTCAGCTCCTGGTCCTCCAGTATCTGCGCTGTGTCCTCTCCTGGTGCCATTGTATGACTCCTACCCCAGCACCCGCCATCATCACCCCCTCAGCTCCTGGTCCTCCAGTATCTGCGCTGTGTCCTCTCCTGGTGCCATTGTGTGACTCCTACCCCAGCACCCGCCATCATCACCTCCTCAGCTCCTGGTCCTCCAGTACCTGCGCTGTGTCCTCTCCTGGTGCCATTGTGTGACTCCTACCCCAGCACCCGCCATCATCACCTCCTCAGCTCCTGGTCCTCCAGTACCTGCGCTGTGTCCTCTCCTGGTGCCATTGTGTGACTCCTACCCCAGCACCCGCCATCATCACCTCCTCAGCTTCTGGTCCTCCAGTATCTGCGCTGTGTCCTCTCCTGGTGCCATTGTGTGACTCCTACCCCAGCACCCGCCATCATCACCTCCTCAGCTCCTGGTCCTCCAGTACCTGCGCTGTGTCCTCTCCTGGTGCCATTGTGTGACTCCTACCCCAGCACCCGCCATCATCACCTCCTCAGCTCCTGGTCCTCCAGTACCTGCGCTGTGTCCTCTCCTGGTGCCATTGTGTGACTCCTACCCCAGCACCCGCCATCATCACCCCCTCAGCTCCTGGTCCTCCAGTATCTGCGCTGTGTCCTCTCCTGGTGCCATTGTGTGACTCCTACCCCAGCACCCGCCATCATCACCTCCTCAGCTCCTGGTCCTCCAGTATCTGTGCTGTGTCCTCTCCTGGTGCCATTGTGTGACACCTACCCCAGCACCCGCCATCATCACCTCCTCAGCTCCTGGTCCTCCAGTACCTGCGCTGTGTCCTCTCCTGGTGCCATTGTGTGACTCCTACCCCAGCACCCGCCATCATCACCTCCTCTGCTCCTGGTCCTCCAGTATCTGCGCTGTGTCCTCTCCTGGTGCCATTGTATGACTCCTACCCCAGCACCCGCCATCATCACCTCCTCAGCTCCTGGTCCTCCAGTATCTGCGCTGTGTCCTCTCCTGGTGCCATTGTGTGACTCCTACCCCAGCACCGGCCATCATCACCTCCTCAGCTCCTGGTCCTCCAGTATCTGCGCTGTGTCCTCTCCTGGTGCCATTGTGTGACTCCTACCCCAGCACCCTCCCTCATCACCTCCTCAGCTCCTGGTCCTCCGGTATCTGCGCTGTGTCCTCTCCTGGCGCCATTGTGTGACTCCTACCCCAGCACCCTCCCTCATCACCTCCTCAGCTCCTGGTCCTCCGGTATCTGCGCTGTGTCCTCCCCTGGTGCCATTGTGTGACTCCTACCCCAGCACCCTCCCTCATCACCTCCTCAGCTCCTGCTCCTCCAGTATCTGCGCTGTGTCCTCTCCTGGCGCCATTGTGTGACTTCTACCCCAGCACCCGCCATCATCACCTCCTCAGCTCCTGCTCCTCCAGTATCTGCGCTGTGTCCTCTCCTGGTGCCATTGTGTGACTCCTACCCCAGCACCCTCCATCATCACCTCCTCAGCTTCTGGTCCTCCAGTATCTGCGCTGTGTCCTCTCCTGGTGCCATTGTGTGACTCCTACCCCAGCACCGGCCATCATCACCTCCTCAGCTCCTGCTCCTCCAGTATCTGCGCTGTGTCCTCTCCTGGTGCCATTGTGTGACTCCTACCCCAGCACCCGCCATCATCACCTCCTCAGCTCCTGGTCCTCCAGTATCTGCGCTGTGTCCTCTCCTGGTGCCATTGTGTGACTCCTACCCCAGCACCCTCCCTCATCACCTCCTCAGCTCCTGGTCCTCCAGTATCTGCGCTGTGTCCTCTCCTGGCGCCATTGTGTGACTCCTACCCCAGCACCGGCCATCATCACCTCCTCAGCTCCTGGTCCTCCAGTATCTGCGCTGTGTCCTCTCCTGGCGCCATTGTGTGACTCCTACCCCAGCACCCGCCATCATCACCTCCTCAGCTCCTGGTCCTCCAGTATCTGCGCTGTGTCCTCTCCTGGCGCCATTGATTGACTCCTACCCCAGCACCCTCCATCATCACCCCCTCAGCTCCCGGTCCTCCGGTATCTGCGCTGTGTCCTCTCCTGGTGCCATTGTGTGACTCCTACCCCAGCACCCTCCCTCATCACCTCCTCAGCTCCTGGTCCTCCAGTATCTGCGCTGTGTCCTCTCCTGGCGCCATTGTGTGACTCCTACCCCAGCACCCGCCATCATCACCTCCTCAGCTCCTGGTCCTCCAGTATCTGCGCTGTGTCCTCTCCTGGTGCCATTGTGTGACTCCTACCCCAGCACCGGCCATCATCACCTCCTCAGCTCCTGGTCCTCCAGTATCTGCGCTGTGTCCTCTCCTGGTGCCATTGTGTGACTCCTACCCCAGCACCCGCCATCATCACCTCCTCAGCTCCTAGTCCTCCAGTATCTGCGCTGTGTCCTCTCCTGGTGCCATTGTGTGACTCCTACCCCAGCACCCGCCATCATCACCTTCTCAGCTCCTGGTCCTCCAGTATCTGCGCTGTGTCCTCTCCTGGTGCCATTGTATGACTCCTACCCCAGCACCGGCCATCATCACCTCCTCAGCTCCTGGTCCTCCAGTATCTGCGCTGTGTCCTCTCCTGGCGCCATTGTGTGACTCCTACCCCAGCACCCGCCATCATCACCACCTCAGCTCCCGGTCCTCCGGTATCTGCTCTGTGTCCTCTCCTGGTGCCATTGTGTGACTCCTACCCCAGCACCCGCCATCATCACCTCCTCAGCTCCTGGTCCTCCGGTATCTGCGCTGTGTCCTCTCCTGGTGCCATTGTGTGACTCCTACCCCAGCACCCTCCCTCATCTCCTCCTCAGCTCCTGGTCCTCCAGTATCTGCGCTGTGTCCTCTCCTGGTGCCATTGTGTGACTCCTACCCCAGCACCCGCCATCATCACCTCCTCAGCTCCTGGTCCTCCAGTATCTGCGCTGTGTCCTCTCCTGGTGCCATTGTGTGACTCCTACCCCAGCATCCGCCATCATCACCTCCTCAGCTCCTGGTCCTCCAGTATCTGCGCTGTGTCCTCTCCTGGCGCCATTGTGTGACTCCTACCCCAGCACCCTCCCTCATCACCTCCTCAGCTCCTGGTCCTCCAGTATCTGCGCTGTGTCCTCTCCTGGTGCCATTGTGTGACTCCTACCCCAGCACCCACCATCATCACCCCCTCAGCTCCTGGTCCTCCAGTATCTGCGCTGTGTCCTCTCCTAATGCCATTGTATGACTCCTACCCCAGCACCCGCCATCATCACCCCCTCAGCTCCTGGTCCTCCAGTATCTGCGCTGTGTCCTCTCCTGGTGCCATTGTGTGACTCCTACCCCAGCATCCGCCATCATCACCCCCTCAGCTCCTGGTCCTCCAGTATCTGTGCTGTGTCCTCTCCTGGTGCCATTGTGTGACTCCTACCCCAGCACCCGCCATCATCACCTCCTCAGCTCCTGCTCCTCCAGTATCTGCGCTGTGTCCTCTCCTGGTGCCATTGTGTGACTCCTACCCCAGCACCCGCCATCATCACCTCCTCAGCTCCTGGTCCTCCAGTATCTGCGCTGTGTCCTCTCCTGGTGCCATTGTGTGACTCCTACCCCAGCACCGGCCATCATCACCTCCTCAGCTCCTGGTCCTCCAGTATCTGCGCTGTGTCCTCTCCTGGCGCCATTGATTGACTCCTACCCCAGCACCCTCCATCATCACCCCCTCAGCTCCCGGTCCTCCGGTATCTGCGCTGTGTCCTCTCCTGGTGCCATTGTGTGACTCCTACCCCAGCACCCTCCCTCATCACCTCCTCAGCTCCTGGTCCTCCAGTATCTGCGCTGTGTCCTCTCCTGGCGCCATTGTGTGACTCCTACCCCAGCACCCGCCATCATCACCTCCTCAGCTCCTGGTCCTCCAGTATCTGCGCTGTGTCCTCTCCTGGTGCCATTGTGTGACTCCTACCCCAGCACCCGCCATCATCACCTCCTCAGCTCCTAGTCCTCCAGTATCTGCGCTGTGTCCTCTCCTGGTGCCATTGTGTGACTCCTACCCCAGCACCCGCCATCATCACCTTCTCAGCTCCTGGTCCTCCAGTATCTGCGCTGTGTCCTCTCCTGGTGCCATTGTGTGACTCCTACCCCAGCACCCGCCATCATCACCTCCTCAGCTCCTGGTCCTCCAGTATCTGCGCTGTGTCCTCTCCTGGTGCCATTGTGTGACTCCTACCCCAGCACCCGCCATCATCACCTCCTCAGCTCCTGGTCCTCCAGTATCTGCACTGTGTCCTCTCCTGGTGCCATTGTGTGACACCTACCCCAGCACCCGCCATCATCACCTCCTCAGCTCCTGGTCCTCCAGTATCTGCGCTGTGTCCTCTCCTGGTGCCATTGTGTGACTCCTACCCCAGCACCCGCCATCATCACCCCCTCAGCTCCTGGTCCTCCAGTATCTGTGCTGTGTCCTCTCCTGGTGCCATTGTGTGACTCCTACCCCAGCACCCGCCATCATCACCTCCTCAGCTCCTGCTCCTCCAGTATCTGCGCTGTGTCCTCTCCTGGTGCCATTGTGTGACTCCTACCCCAGCACCGGCCATCATCACCTCCTCAGCTCCTGGTCCTCCAGTACCTGCGCTGTGTCCTCTCCTGGTGCCATTGTGTGACTCCTACCCCAGCACCCACCATCATCACCTCCTCAGCTCCTGCTCCTCCAGTATCTGCGCTGTGTCCTCTCCTGGTGCCATTGTGTGACTCCTACCCCAGCACCCGCCATCATCACCTCCTCAGCTCCTGCTCCTCCAGTGTCTGCGCTGTGTCCTCTCCTGGTGCCATTGTGTGACTCCTACCCCAGCACCCGCCATCATCACCTCCTCAGCTCCTGGTCCTCCAGTATCTGCGCTGTGTCCTCTCCTGGTGCCATTGTGTGACTCCTACCCCAGCACCCGCCATCATCACCTCCTCAGCTCCTGGTCCTCCAGTATCTGCGCTGTGTCCTCTCCTGGTGCCATTGTGTGACTCCTACCCCAGCACCCGCCATCATCACCCCCTCAGCTCCTGGTCCTCCAGTATCTGCGCTGTGTCCTCTCCTGGTGCCATTGTGTGACTCCTACCCCAGCACCCGCCATCATCACCTCCTCAGCTCCTGGTCCTCCAGTATCTGCGCTGTGTCCTCTCCTGGTGCCATTGTGTGACTCCTACCCCAGCACCCGCCATCATCACCTCCTCAGCTCCTGGTCCTCCAGTATCTGCGCTGTGTCCTCTCCTGGTGCCATTGTGTGACTCCTACCCCAGCACCCGCCATCATCACCTCCTCAGCCCCTGGTCCTCCAGTATCTGCGCTGTGTCCTCTCCTGGTGCCATTGTGTGACTCTTCCCCAGTGATTTGTGATTATTTGCTAAATTACTAGAATTCAATGACACAAATTAAAACTCCCTGACAGTTCCCGTATTTGTTTACGAGGTCGCTGAGCGCAGTTTTCGCCGTTAAAAGCGTGATTTCTAATACACAGGAAAAAATCACAAATTAAAGACATTGGAGCAGAAAATTGTGCGCTATTGTGTCCAGAGCGTCTGCTGGAAGGAGCCGGCATTATTTGTTGCACGTTGCGATGCTCTGCGGCGGCGGCTCTGCACGGGATCTCAGCTGTGAAGCGTCTCTGTCTGTAACCTGTAAACAGATGAAGGCGCAGAGTAACGGGGACCCGCGGTGCCCCCCAAAACCTGCACACAGACAATGCACCAGCGCTCTATCCGGGAGAACGCGTCCATTCACCGGAAAATCAACACAACTTCAATTCCAAATGTATCTCCAGCGCTCGGCTGATCCAAGAGGAGGGAGAATAATCGCTGCACAGGATCCGCAGGGGTGTGACCTTCTCCCACTACCCTCTCCCATAGAAGTCTATAGGTGATGTCACAGCTCCCCCTTCCTGCATAGGTCTCAGAGCATGCCCATTACGCTCTCCCATAGAAGTCTATAGGTGATGTCACAGCTCCCCCTTCCTGCATAGGTCTCAGAGCATGCCCACTACCCTCTCCCATAGAAGTCTATAAGTGATGTCACAGCTCCCCCTTCCTGCATAGGTCTCAGAGCATGCCCACTACCCTCTCCCATAGAAGTCTATAGGTGATGTTACAGCTCATCTCCCAGTACAGGTCACAGAGCATGCCCACTACCCTCTCCCATAGAAGTCTATAAGTGATGTCACAGCTCCCCCTTCCTGCATAGGTCTCAGAGCATGCCCACTACCCTCTCCCAAAGAAGTCTATAGGTGATGTCACAGCTCCCCCTTCCTGCATAGGTCTCAGAGCATGCCCATTACGCTCTCCCATAGATGTCTATAGGTGATGTTACCGCTCATCTCCCAGTACAGATCACAGAGCATGCCCACTACACTCTCCCATAGAAGTCTATAGGTGATGTTACAGCTCATCTCCCAGTACAGGTCACAGAGCATGCCCACTACACTCTCCCATAGAAGTCTATAGGTGATGTTACAGCTCATCTCCCAGTACAGGTCACAGAGCATGCCCACTACACTATCCCATAGAAGTCTATAGGTGATGTTACAGCTTATCTCCCAGTACAGGTCACAGAGCATGCCCACTACCCTCTCCCATAGAAGTCTATAAGTGATGTCACAGCTCCCCCTTCCTGCATAGGTCTCAGAGCATGCCCACTACCCTCTCCCATAGAAGTCTATAGGTGATGTTACAGCTCATCTCCCAGTACAGGTCACAGAGCATGCCCACTACACTCTCCCATAGAAGTCTATAAGTGATGTCACAGCTCCCCCTTCCTGCATAGGTCTCAGAGCATGCCCACTACCCTCTCCCATAGAAGTCTATAAGTGATGTCACAGCTCCCCCTTCCTGCATAGGTCTCAGAGCATGCCCACTACCCTCTCCCAAAGAAGTCTATAGGTGATGTCACAGCTCCCCCTTCCTGCATAGGTCTCAGAGCATGCCCATTACGCTCTCCCATAGAAGTCTATAGGTGATGTCACAGCTCATCTCCCAGTACAGGTCACAGAGCATGCCCACTACACTCTCCCATAGAAGTCTATAGGTGATGTCACAGCTCCCCCTTCCTGCATAGGTCTCAGAGTATGCCCACTACACTCTCTCATAGAAGTCTATAGGTGATGTCACAGCTCCCCCTTCCTGCATAGGTCTCAGAGCATGCCCATTACGCTCTCCCATAGAAGTCTATAGGTGATGTCACAGCTCCCCCTTCCTGCATAGGTCTCAGAGCATGCCCACTACACTCTCTCATAGAAGTCTATCACACAGTAAGATTTGTTGTCCTGTGCTGTCAGGGGTCGGGGCCATCATGTGGCTTTGTAGGATTTCCAGGATCTTGCAGGACACACTAGCATCTGGAAAGTATAAGACTCCGGGCCGGGGTCATTTGGGGAGGGGGTCCTGTCTGTCTGGCCCATGTTTGATTGTAGAGCATCAAGTTTCCTGTAATGAAGGTGAACTCGACAATGAGGCTATTGTTATATCACACAGCCGGGAGGTCAGAGGTCGGGAACAAAACCTTCACACTTCCAGGGCAGACACAGGGCGGCCTCAAGCTCACCCACTGATGTTATACAAGAGCGAGCATGCCCTAAGTATGTGCCCCCCATGTTATATCTATATGGGATCTGAAAGGGGCGCACAAGGCGGCAGTCATTACACACAGAGGGAGGAGGGGTAGCCACAGGCAGAGGATACAACAAGGGAGAAGAGACTCCATAACACATAAGTGGTGCCCGGATGACCCTACACACTATAAGTACCAACCTTACCCAAGATTATAGTGGGGTACTACTGTATGGAGCACTACGGTGGAGTATTGCTGTATGGAGCACTATGGTGGAGTACTGCTTTATGGAGCACTATGGTGGAGTACTGCTGTATGGGGCACTATGGTGGAGTACTGCTGTATGGGGCACTATGGTGGAGTACTGCTGTATGGGGCACTATGGTGGAGTACTGCTGTATGGAGCACTATGGTGGAGTATTGCTGTATGGGGCACTATGGTGGAGTACTGCTGTATGGAGCACTATGGTGGAGTATTGCTGTATGGAGCACTATGGTGGAGTACTGCTGTATGGAGCACTATGGTGGAGTATTGCTGTATGGAGCACTATGGTGGAGTACTGCTGTATGGAGCACTATGGTGGAGTACTGCTGTATGGAGCACTATGGTGGAGTACTGCTGTATGGGGCACTATGGTGGAGTACTGCTGTATGGAGCGCTATGGTGGAGTACTGCTGTATGGAGCACTATGGTGGAGTACTGCTGTATGGAGCACTATGGTGGAGTGTGGAGCACTATGGTGGAGTACTGCTGTATGGAGCACTATGGTGGAGTATTGCTGTATGGGGCACTATGGTGGAGTACTGCTGTATGGGGCACTATAGTGGAGTACTGCTGTATGGAGCACTATGGTGCAGTACTGCTGTATGGGGCACTATGGTGGAGTGTGGAGCACTATGGTGGAGTACTGCTGTATGGAGCACTATGGTGGAGTATTGCTGTATGGGGCACTATGGTGGAGTACTGCTGTATGGGGCACTATGGTGGAGTACTGCTGTATGGAGCACTATGGTGCAGTACTGCTGTATGGGGCACTATGGTGGAGTACTGCTGTATGGAGCACTATGGTGCAGTACTGCTGTATGGGGCACTATGATAGAGTACTACTGTATGGGGCACTATGGTGGAGTACTGCTGTATGGAGCACTATGGTGGAGTACTGCTGTATGGGGCACTATGGTGGAGTATTGCTGTATGAGGCACTATGGTGGAGTACTGCTGTATGGAGCACTATGGTGGAGTACTGCTGTATGTAGCACTATGGTGGAGTACTACTGTATGGAGCGCTATGGTGGAGTACTGCTGTATGGAGCACTATGGTGGAGTACTGCTGTATGGAGCACTATGGTGGAGTACTGCTGTATGGAGCACTATGGTGGAGTACTGCTGTATGGAGCACTATGGTGGAGTACTGCTGTATGGGTCACTATGGTGGAGTACTGCTGTATGGAGTACTATGGTGGAGTACTGCTGTATGGAGCACTATGGTGGAGTATTGCTGTATGGGGCACTATGGTGGAGTACTGCTGTATGGAGCACTATGGTGGAGTACTGCTGCATAAAGCACTATGGTGGAGTACTGCTGCATGGAGCACTATGGTGGAGTACTGCTGTATGGAGCACTATGGTGGAGTACTGCTGTATGGAGCACTATGGTGGAGTACTGCTGTATGGAGCACTATGGTGGAGTACTGCTGTATGGAGCACTATGGTGGAGTACTGCTGTATGGAGCGCTATGGTGGAGTACTGCTGTATGGAGCGCTATGGTGGAGTACTGCTGTATGGAGCACTATGGTGGAGTACTGCTGTATGGGGCACTAAGGTGGAGTACTGCTGTATGGGGCACTATGGTGGAGTACTGCTGTATGGAGCACTATGGTGGAGTATTGCTGTATGGGGCACTATGGTGGAGTATTGCTGTATGGGGCACTATGGTGGAGTATTGCTGTATGAGGCACTATGGTGGAGTACTGCTGTATGGAGCACTATGGTGTAGTACTACTGTATGGGGCACTATGGTGCAGCACTGCTGTATGGGGCACTATGGTAGAGTACTGCTGTATGGGGCACTATGGTGGAGTACTGCTGTATGGAGCACTATGGTGGAGTACTGCTGTATGGAGCACTATGGTGGAGTACTGCTGTATGGAGCACTATGGTGGAGTACTGCTGTATGGAGCACTATGGTGGAGTATTGCTGTATGGAGCACTATGGTGGAGTACTGCTGTGTGGGGCACTATGGTGGAGTACTGCTGTATGGAGCACTATGGTGGAGTACTGCTGTATGGAGCACTATGGTGGAGTACTGCTGTATGGAGCACTATGGTGGAGTACTGCTGTATGGAGCACTATGGTGGAGTATTGCTGTATGAGGCACTATGGTGGAGTACTGCTGTATGGAGCACTATGGTGGAGTACTGCTGTATGGAGCACTATGGTGGAGTACTGCTGTATGGAGCACTATGGTGGAGTACTGCTGTATGGAGCACTGTGGTGGAGTACTGCTGTGTGGAGCACTATGGTGGAGTATTGCTGTATGGAGCACTATGGTGGAGTACTGCTGTATGGAGCACTATGGTGTAGTACTACTGTATGGGGCACTATGGTGCAGCACTGCTGTATGGGGCACTATGGTAGAGTACTGCTGTATGGAGCACTATGCTGGAGTACTGCTGTATGGAGCACTATGGTGGAGTACTGATATATGGAGCACTATGGTGGAGTACTGCTGTATGGGGCACTATGGTGGAGTACTGCTGTATGGGGCACTATGGTGGAGTACTGCTGTATGGAGCTCTATGGTGGAGTACTGCTGTATAGAGCACTATGGTGGAGTACTGCTGTATGGGGCACTATGGTAAAGTACTGCTGTATGGAGCACTATGGTGGAGTACTACTGTATGGAGCACTATGGAGGAGTACTGCTGTATGGAGCACTATGGTGGAGTACTGCTGTATGGAGCACTATGGTGGAGTACTGCTGTATGGAGCACTATGGTGGAGTACTGCTGTATGGAGCACTATGGTGGAGTACTGCTGTATGGAGCACTATGGTGGAGTACTGCTGTATGGAGCACTATGGAGGAGTACTGCTGTATGGAGCACTATGGAGGAGTACTGCTGTATGGAGCACTATGGTGCAGTACTGCTGTATGGGTCACTATGGTGGAGTACTGCTGTATGGAGCACTATGGTGGAGTACTGCTGTATGGAGCACTATGGTGGAGTACTGCTGTATGGAGCACTATGGTGGAGTACTGCTGTATGGAGCACTATGCTGGAGTACTGCTGTATGGGGCACTATGGTGGAGTACTGCTGTATGGAGCACTATGGTGGAGTATAGCTGTATGGAGCACTATGGTGGAGTACTGCTGTATGGAGCACAATGGTGGAGTACTGCTGTATGGAGCACTATGGTGGAGTACTGCTGTATGGAGCACTATGGTGGAGTACTGCTGTATGGAGCGCTATGCTGGAGTACTGCTGTATGGGGCACTATGGTGGAGTACTGCTGTATGGAGCACTATGGTGGAGTATTGCTGTATGGAGCACTATGGTGGAGTACTGCTGTATGGAGCACAATGGTGGAGTACTGCTGTATGGAGCACTATGGTGGAGTACTGCTGTATGGAGCACTATGGTGGAGTACTGCTGTATGGAGCACTATGGTGGAGTACTGCTGTATGGGGCACTATGGTGGAGTACTGCTGTATGGAGCACTATGGTGGAGTACTACGGTATGGAGCACTATGGTGGAGTACTGCTGTATGGAGCACTATGGTGGAGTACTGCTGTATGGAGCACTATGGTGGAGTGCTGCTGTATGGAGCACTATGGTGGAGTACTGCTGTATGAAGCACTATGGTGCAGTACTGCTGTATGGGGCACTATGGTGGAGTACTGCTGTATGGAGCACTATGGTGGAGTACTGCTGTATGGAGCACTATGGTGGAGTACTGCTGTATGGAGCACTATGGTGGAGTACTGCTGTATGGGGCACTTTGGTGGAGTACTGCTGTATGGAGCACTATGGTGGAGTACTGCTGTATGGGGCACTATGGTGGAGTACTGCTGTGTGGGGCACTATGGTGGAGTACTGCTGTGTGGGGCACTATGGTGGAGTACTGCTGTATGGGGCACTATGGTGGAGTACTGCTGTATGGGGCACTATGGTGGAGTACTGCTGTATGGAGCACTATGGTGGAGTACTGCTGTATGGAGCACTATGGTGGAGTACTGCTGTATGAAGCACTATGGTGGAGTACTGCTGTATGGAGCACTATGGTGGAGTACTGCTGTATGGAGCACTATGGTGCAGCACTGCTGTATGGGGCACTATGGTGGAGTATTGCTGTATGGGGCACTATGGTGGAGTACTGCTGTATGGTGCGCTATGGTGGAGTACTGCTGTATGGAGCAAGCACTATGTTGGAGTACTGCTTTATGGGGCACTATGGTGGAGCACTGCTGTATGGAGCGCTATGGTGGAGTACTGCTGTATGGAGCACTATGGTGGAGTACTGCTGTATGGGGCACTATGGTGGAGTGTGGGGCACTATGGTGGAGAACTGCTGTGTGGGGCACTATGGTGGAGTACTGCTGTATGGAGCACTATGGTGGAGTACTGCTGTATGGAGCACTATAGTGGAGTGTGGGGCACTATGGTGGAGAACTGCTGTGTGGGGCACTATGGTGGAGTACTGCTGTATGGAGCACTATGGTGGAGTACTGCTGTATGGAGCACTATGGTGGAGTACTGCTGTATGGGGCACTATGGTGGAGTACTGCTGTATGGAGCACTATGGTGGAGTACTGCTGTATGGAGCACTATGGTGGAGTACTGCTGTATGGAGCACTATGGTGGAGTGCTGCTGTATGGAGCACTATGGTGGTGTACTGCTGTATGAAGCACTATGGTGCAGTACTTCTGTATGGGGCACTATGGTGGAGTACTGCTGTATGGAGCACTATGGTGGAGTACTGCTGTATGGAGCACTATGGTGGAGTACTGCTGGATGGAGCACTATGGTGGAGTACTGCTGTATGGGGCACTTTGGTGGAGTACTGCTGTATGGAGCACTATGGTGGAGTACTGCTGTATGGGGCACTATGGTGGAGTACTGCTGTGTGGGGCACTATGGTGGAGTACTGCTGTGTGGGGCACTATGGTGGAGTACTGCTGTATGGGGCACTATGGTGGAGTACTGCTCTATGGGGCACTATGGTGGAGTACTGCTGTATGGAGCACTATGGTGGAGTACTGCTGTATGGAGCACTATGGTGGAGTCCTGCTCTATGAAGCACTATGGTGGAGTACTGCTGTATGGAGCACTATGGTGGAGTACTGCTGTATGGAGCACTATGGTGCAGCACTGCTGTATGGGGCACTATGGTGGAGCATTGCTGTATGGGGCACTATGGTGGAGTACTGCTGTATGGTGCGCTATGGTGGAGTACTGCTGTATGGAGCACTATGGTGGAGTACTGCTGTATGGAGCAAGCACTATGTTGGAGTACTGCTTTATGGGGCACTATGGTGGAGCACTGCTGTATGGAGCGCTATGGTGGAGTACTGCTGTATGGGGCACTATGGTGGAGTACTGCTGTATGGGGCACTATGGTGGAGTGTGGGGCACTATGGTGGAGAACTTCTGTGTGGGGCACTATGGTGGAGTACTGCTGTATGGAGCACTATGGTGGAGTACTGCTGTATGGAGCACTATGGTGGAGTGTGGGGCACTATGGTGGAGAACTGCTGTGTGGGGCACTATGGTGGAGTACTGCTGTATGGAGCACTATGGTGGAGTACTGCTGTATGGAGCACTATGGTGGAGTACTGCTGTATGGAGCACTATGGTGGAGTACTACTGTATGGGGCACTATGGTGGAGTACTGCTGTATGGGGCGCTATGGTGGAGTACTGCTGTATGGAGCACTATGGTGGAGAATTGCTGTATGGGGCACTATGGTGGAGTACTGCTGTATGGAGCACTATGGTGGAGTACTGCTGTATGGAGCACTATGGTGGAGTACTGCTGTATAGAGCGCTATGGTGGAGTACTGCTGTATGGAGTACTATGGTGGAGTACTGCTGTATGGGTCACTATGGTGGAGTACTGCTGTATGGAGCACTATGGTGGAGTACTGCTGTATGGAGCACTATGGTGGAGTACTGCTGTATGGAGCACTATGGTGGAGTAATGCTGTATGGGGCACTATGGTGGAGTATTGCTGTATGGAGCACTATGGTGGAGTACTGCTGTATGGGGCACTATGGTGGAGTACTGCTGTATGGGGCACTATGGTGGAGTACTGCTGTATGGGGCACTATGGTGGAGTACTGCTGTATGGAGCACTATGGTGGAGTACTGCTGTATGGGTCACTATGGTGGAGTACTGCTGTATGGAGCACTATGGTGGAGTACTGCTGTATGGAGCACTATGGTGGAGTACTGCTGTATGGAGCACTATGGTGGAGTACTGCTGTATGGAGCACTATGGTGGAGTACTGCTGTATGGAGCATTATGGTGGAGTACTGCTGTATGGAGCACTATGGTGGAGTACTGCTGTATGGAGCACTATGGTGGAGTACTGCTGTATGGAACGCTATGGTGGAGTACTGCTGTATGGAGCACTATGGTGGAGTACTGCTGTATGGAGCACTATGGTGGAGTACTACTGTATGGTGCACTATGGTGGAGTACTGCTGTATGAAGCACTATGGTGGAGTACTACTGTATGGGGCACTATGTGGAGTACTGCTGTATGGAGCACTATGGTGGAGAATTGCTGTATGGGGCACTATGGTGGAGTACTGCTGTATGGAGCACTATGTTGGAGTACTGCTTTATGGGGCACTATGGTGGAGCACTGCTGTATGGAGCGCTATGGTGGAGTACTGCTGTATGGGGCACTATGGTTGAGTACTGCTGTATGGGGCACTATGGTGGAGTGTGGGGCACTATGGTGGAGAACTGCTGTGTGGGGCACTATGGTGGAGTACTGCTGTATGGAGCACTATGGTGGAGTACTGCTGTATGGAGCACTATGGTGGAGTACTGCTGTAAGGGGCACTATGGTGGAGTACTGCTGTATGGGGCGCTATGGTGGAGTACTGCTGTATGGAGCACTATGGTGGAGAATTGCTGTATGGGGCACTATGGTGGAGTACTGCTGTATGGAGCACTATGGTGGAGTACTGCTGTATGGAGCACTATGGTGGAGTACTGCTGTATGGAGCACTATGGTGGAGTACTGCTGTATAGAGCGCTATGGTGGGGTACTGCTGTATGGAGTACTATGGTGGAGTACTGCTGTATGGGTCACTATGGTGGAGAACTGCTGTATGGAGCACTATGGTGGAGTACTGCTGTATGGAGCACTATGGTGGAGTACTGCTGTATGGAGCACTATGGTGGAGTAATGCTGTATGGGGCACTATGGTGGAGTATTGCTGTATGGAGCACTATGGTGGAGTACTGCTGTATGGGGCACTATGGTGGAGAACTGCTGTGTGGGGCACTATGGTGGAGTACTGCTGTATGGGGCACTATGGTGGAGTACTGCTGTATGGAGCACTATGGTGGAGTACTGCTGTATGGAGCACTATGGTGGAGTACTGCTGTATGGAGCACTGTGGTGGAGTACTGCTGTGTGGAGCACTATGGTGGAGTATTGCTGTATGGAGCACTATGGTGGAGTACTGCTGTATGGAGCACTATGGTGGAGTACTGCTGTATGGAACACTATGGTGGAGTACTGCTGTATGGAGCACTATGGTGGAGTACTGCTGTATGGAGCACTATGGTGGAGTACTACTGTATGATGCACTATGGTGGAGTACTGCTGTATGAAGCACTATGGTGGAGTACTGCTGTATGGAGCACTATGGTGGAGTATTGCTGTATGGAGCACTATGGTGGAGTACTGCTGTATGGAGCACTATGGTGGAATACTGCTCTATGGAGTACTATGGTGGAGTACTGCTGTATGGAGCACTATGGTGGAGTACTGCTGTATGGAGCACTGTGGTGGAGTACTGATGTATGGGGCACTATGGTGGAGTACTGCTGTATGGAGTACTATGGTGGAGTACTGCTGTATGGGGCACTATGGCGGAGTACTGCTGTATGGGGCACTATGGTGGAGTACTGCTGTATGGAGCACTATGGTGGAGTACTGCTGTATGGAGCGCTATGGTGGAGTACTGCTGTATGGAGCACTATGGTGGAGTACTGCTGTATGGAGCACTGTGGTGGAGTACTGCTGTATGGAGCACTATGGTGGAGTACTGCTGTATGGAGCGCTGTGGTGGAGTACTGCTGTATGGAGCACTATGGTGGAGTATTGCTGTATGAAGCACTATGGTGGAGTACTGCTGTATGGGGCACTATGGTGGAGTTCTGCTGTTTGGGGCACTATGGTGGAGTACTGCTGTATGGAGCACTATGGTGGAGTACTGCTGTATGGGGCACTATGGTGGAGTACTGCTGTATGGAGCACTATGGTGGAGTACTGCTGTATGGAGCACTATGGTGGAGTACTGCTGTATGGGGCACTATGGTGGAGTACTGCTGTATGGAGCACTATGGTGGAGTACTGCTGTATGGAGCACTATGGTGGAGTACTGCTGTATGGAGCACTATGGTGGAGTACTGCTGTATGGGGCACTATGGTGGAGTACTGCTGTATGGAGCACTATGGTGGAGTACTGCTGTATGGGGCACTATGGTGGAGTACTGCTGTATTGAGCACTATGGTGGTGTACTGCTGTATGGAGCACTATGGTGGAGTACTGCTGTATGGGGCACTATGGTGGAGTACTGCTGTATGGGTCACTATGGTGGAGAACTGCTGTATGGAGCACTATGGTGGAGTACTGCTGTATGGAGCACTATGGTGGAGTACTGCTGTATGGGGCACTATGGTGGAGTATAGCTGTATGGGTCACTATGGTGGAGAACTGCTGTATGGAGCACTATGGTGGAGTACTGCTGTATGGAGCACTATGGTGGAGTACTGCTGTATGGGGCACTATGGTGGAGTTCTCCTGTATGGAGCACTATGGTGGAGTACTGCTGTATGGAGCACTATGGTGGAGTACTGCTGTATGGAGCACTATGGTGGAGTACTGCTGTATGGGGCACTATGGTGGAGTACTGCTGTATGGAGCACTATGGTGGAGTACTGCTGTATGGGGCACTATGGTGGAGTACTGCTGTATTGAGCACTATGGTGGAGTATTACTACTATATGGGGTTTTTTGGTGTAATTTTGGTGCATGGGGCAGGATGATGGACCCCGACTTGTACCGGTGGTCACCAGTTGCTTCCATCGTCACCCTAATAACGTCCCTTTAAAAGTTGCTGAACCTTAACGTAATTGTGGAGCCTCTGACGATCCCCGTGGACATGAAAGTCGGACTGCGCCCCGGCAGACGGCTGATTAGGAGCGGCGGCCGGACCCTCCATGTTGTGCTTCATTACCGGAGCCTCATTATAGCGGTTGGCGTCGCCCTCATTATATCACATTTACGTTTTTCAGATCCTTTGTATTAGACGCCCCCCGCGCTCCTCCCTGAAAGGAACAGCAGCCCAAAAACTCCCCCGGAGGCTGCAAAAGTGGCAACAAAGCCTCTAATGAGACTAATATGCAGATGAGGGACTCAGACTGCGGGGGAGGTGCAAGACGTTACCCCAAGAGCACGACAGAGACCAGGCGGACCCTCGCCAGACGAAAACTACTGCAAATATTGAAAATCTTCTGTGGTAACTTTCCAAAAAAGTTCCATTCTGGAAAACGGAAACCAATATTAGGAACAAACCTTTACTACAGACAGAGACCCCTGTGTCATCACAACATGATAGGAGGATCTGGTATATAACCTTATCATAAAGAGAACTGTGCAGTGGTACAGTCACAGCTGCACAGTCCTCTCTATCCTCTCCCTACAGTCACAGCTGCACAGTCCTCTCTATCCTCTCCCTACAGTCACAGCTGTACAGTCCTCTCTATCCCCTCCCTACAGTCACAAATGCACAGTCCTCTCTATCCCCTACCTACAGTCACAGCTGCACAATCCTCTCTATCCCCTCCCTACAGTCACAGCTGCACAATCCTCTCTATCCTCTACCTACAGTCACAGCTGCACAGTCCTCTCTATCCCTCCCTACAGTCACAGCTGTACAGTCCTCTCTATCCCCTACCTACAGTCACAGCTGCACAATTCTCTATATCCTCTACCTACAGTCACAGCTGCACAGTCCTCTCTATCCCTCCCTACAGTCACAGCTGTACAGTCCTCTCTATCCTCTACCTACAGTCACAGCTGTACAGTCCTCTCTATCCCCTCCCTACAGTCACAGCTGCACAGTCCTCTCTATCCCCTCCCTACAGTCACAGCTGCACAATCCTCTCTATCCTCTACCTACAGTCACAAATGCACAGTCCTCTCTATCCCCTCCCTACAGTCACAGCTGCACAATCCTCTCTATCCTCTACCTACAGTCACAAATGCACAGTCCTCTCTATCCCCTCCCTACAGTCACAGCTGCACAATCCTCTCTATCCTCTACCTACAGTCACAGCTGCACAGTCCTCTCTATCCCTCCCTACAGTCACAGCTGCACAGTCCTCTCTATCACTCCCTACAGTCACAGCTGCACAGTCCTCTCTATCCCCTCCCTACAGTCACAGCTGCACAATCCTCTCTATCCTCTACCTACAGTCACAAATGCACAGTCCCCTCTATCCCCTCCCTACAGTCACAGCTGCACAATCCTCTCTATCCTCTACCTACAGTCACAGCTGCACAGTCCTCTCTATCCCTCCCTACAGTCACAGCTGCACAGTCCTCTCTATCCCCTCCCTACAGTCACAGCTGCACAGTCCTCTCTATCCCCTCGCTACAGTCACCACTGCACATTCCTCTGTATTCCTTCCCTACAGTCCCAGCTGCACAATCCTCTCTAATTCTCCCTACAGAGTCACAGCTGCACAGTGCTCTCTATCCCTCCCTACAGTCTCAGCTGCACAGTCCTCTGTCCCTCCCTACAGTCACAGCTGCACAGTCCTCTCTATCCCGCTTCCTGCAGTCACAGCTGCATAGTCCTCTCTATTCCTCCCTACAGTCACAGTTGCGCAGTCCTCTCTATCCCTCCCTACAGTCACAGCTGCACAGTTCTCTCTATTCCCTCCCTACAGAGTCCCAGATGCGCAGTCCTCTCTATCCTCTCCCTACAGTCACAGCTGCACAGTTCTCTCTATCTCACCCTACAGTCACAGCTGCACAGTCCTCTCTGTCCCTCCCTACAGTCACAGCTGCACAGTCCTCTCTATCCCCTCCCTACAGTCACTGCTGCAAAGTCCTTTCTATCCCATTCCTAAAGTCATAGCGGCACAGTCCTCTCTGTCGCCACTGTCCAGTAACATCTGCACTGTCCTCACTATTGCTCCCTAAAGTGACAGCTTCACAGTCCTCTACATCGCTCCATACAGTCACAGCTGCACTGCCCTCTCTATGCTCTCCCTTCAGTCACAGCTGCACAGTCCTCTCTATCCCCTCCCTACAGTCACAGCTGCACAGTCCTCTCTCTTCCATCCC
Source organism: Engystomops pustulosus (assembly GCF_040894005.1). NCBI lineage: Eukaryota > Metazoa > Chordata > Amphibia > Anura > Leptodactylidae > Engystomops > Engystomops pustulosus. The sequence continues at coordinate 3,030,586 of NC_092414.1, read as the reverse complement.
TAAAATCACAACTATACAGTCCTCTGTATACTCTCCCTACAGTCACAGCTGCACTGCCTTCTCTATGCTCTCCCTTCAGTAACAGCTGCACAGTCCTCTCTATCCCCTCCCTACAGTCACAGCTGCACAATCCTCTCTCTTCCATCCCTAAAGTCACAGCTTTACAGTCCTCTGTATCCCCTCCCTACAGTCACTGCTGCATAGTCCTCTCTTTCCCCTCACTACATTCATGGCTGTACAGTTCTCTCTCTTCCATTCCTACAGTCACAGCTGCACAGTCCTCTCTATCCTTTCCCTACAGTCACAGCTGCACAATCCTCTCTAACATCTAAACAAAGTTACAGTTGCACAGTCCTATCTATTCCCTCCCTACAGTCAGATACAAAGTACTCTATATCCTTGGCCAACAGTCACAGCTTCTCAGTCCTCTCTATCCCCTCCCCACAATCACAAATGTACAGTCCTCTGTAAACCCTAAGTCAATACTGCAGAGTCCTCTTTACTCAATTTCTACAGTCACAGCTGCACAATTCTCTTTATTTCCTCCTTATAGCATAGAATTTCCTCACTGTCCCTTCCATAGAATCACAGCAGCAAATTCCTGTATATCCCCTCTCAGCTGTACACACAGTAAGTCACAGTAGCACTGGCCTCCATATTCCCTCCCAGTAGCCACAATGACACAATTCTCTCTACTCCTTCCCTAAAGTTACAGTTGCACAAGCCTCCCTATCCTCACACTGTAGTCACAATGACTCTATCCTCCCCCACCAGTCACAGCTGTACAGTCCTCTCTACCCTCCCCCACCAGTCACAGCTGCACAGTCCTCTCCATCTGCTGCTTATAATCACAGCTATGCAGCCCCAACTATCCTGTCCCTACAGTAATAACTAGAATTTCCTTTATATCCACTCTTTATTATCACAGCTGCACAGTCCTCTCTATCCCCTCCCTACAGTCACAGCTGCACAGTCCTCTCTATGTGCTGCTTACAATCACAGCTGCAGAGTTCTCTCATTCCCCTCCCTACAGTCACAGCTGCACAGTCCTCTCTATTTACTTCTTACAGTCACAGCTGCAAAGTCCTATCTATCCTTTCCCTACAGTCATAACTAGAATGTCCTCTCTATCCCATCTTTACAGTCACAGCTGCACAGTCCTCTCTATACCCTTCCTACAGTCACAGCTGCATAGTCCTCTATATGACCTCCCCACAATCACAGCTGCACAGTCCTCTCTATATCCTCCCTACAGTCACAGCTGCACAGTCCTCTCTATATCCTCCCTACAGTCACAGCTGCAGAGTCCTCTCTATATCCTCCCTACAGTCACAGCTGCACAGTCCTCTCTATATCCTCCCTACAGTCACAGCTGCAGAGTCCTCTCTATATCCTCCCTACAGTCACAGCTGAACAGTTCTCATTATTACATCTCTATAGTCACATTTGAGTCCTATTCTTCACCTCGTTATAGTTACAGCAACTGTCCTCTCTATCCTTTCTCTACAGTCACAGTGGCACAGTTCTCTCTATCCTTTCTCCCAGCCCGATAATAACAGCTGCCTTTCTCTCCTCCCTTTAGTAACAGCTTCACAGTCACATCTATCATCTGGCTAAAGTCACAGCTGCACAGTTCTCTCTATTCCTTGTACAGTCACAGAAACGAAGTCCTCTTTATCTCTTCCCCACAGTTGCAGCTGCACAGTTCTCATAGTCAAGGTTGTATCGTTTGCTCTGTCTTTTCCATACAGTCACAGTGACAGTTCTCTCTATCCCTCCTTACAATCACATTTGTACAGTCTTCTCTTTCTTCTCCCCAAATTCACAGATCCACAGGTGTCTCTATCTCCTCCCTACAGTCACACGTGCACAGCCCCCTATATCCTACTCTAAAGTCACAGCTGTACAGTCCTCTCTATCCCCTGCCTGCAGCCACAGATGCACAGCACAAACTTTCCTCTCCCTAAAGTCTCATCTGCACAGTCCTCTCTACAGACACAGGTGCACAATCCCCTCTACGCCATCACTACAGTCACAGCTGCAAGTCTTCTCTTCTCTCCTTATAGTCACAGCTGTGCAGTCACTTATATCCACTACAGTCAAAGCTGCACAGTCCTCTCTGGCCTCCTTACAGTTGCAGCTACACAGTTCTCTCTATCCCCTCCCTACAGTCAAAGCTGCACAGTCCTCTCTATCCCCTCCCTACAGTCACAACTGCACAGTCCTCTGTATCCCCTCCCTACAGTCAAAGCTGCACAGTCCTCTCTATCCATCCCTACAGTCACAGCTGCACAGTCCTCTCTATTCCCTCCCTACCGTCACAGCTGCACAGTCCTCTATCCACTTCCTACATTCCCAGCTTCACAGTCCTCTCTATCCCCTCCCTACAGTCAAAGCTGCACAGTCCTCTCTATCCCCTCCCTAAAGTCACAGCTGCATAGTTTTCTCTATTCTTTCATACAGTCACAGCTGCACAGTCCTCTCTCTCTCCTCCCTACAGTCACAGCTGCACAATCCTCTCTATCCTCTACCTACAGTCACAAATGCACAGTCCTCTCTATCCATCCCTACAGTCACAGCTGCACAGTCCTCTCTATTCCCTCCCTACAGTCACAGCTGCACAGTCCTCTATCCACTTCCTACATTCCCAGCTTCACAGTCCTCTCTATCCCCTCCCTACAGTCAAAGCTGCACAGTCCTCTCTATCCCCTCCCTAAAATCACAGCTGCATAGTTTTCTCTATTCTTTCCTACAGTCACAGCTGCACAGTCCTCTCTCTCTCCTCCCTACTATTACAGCTGCACAGTTCTCTCTATCCCTTCCCTACAGTCACAGCTTCACAGTCCTCTCTATCCCGTTCCTACACACACAGCTGCACAGTTCCCTCTATCCCCACCCTACAGTCACAGCTGAACAGTCCTCTCTATCCCCTCAATACAGTCACAGCTGCACAGTTCTCTCTATCTCGTCCCTATAGTCACAGCTGCACAGTTCTCTCGATCTCTTCCCTACAGTCATAGCTGCACAGTCCTCTCTATCCCATCCCTATACTCACAGCTGCACAGTTCCCTCTATCCCCTCCCTGCAGTCACAGCTGCACAGTCATCTCTATCCTCTCCCTACAGTCACAGTTGCACAGTTCTCTCTATCTGCCCCTACAGTCACAGCTGCACAGTCCTCTCTATCCCCTCCCTACAGGCACAGCTGCAAAGTTTTCTCTATCCATCCCAACGGTCACAGCTGCAAAGTCCTCTCTATCCGTCCCTACAGTCACAGTTGCACAGTTCTCTCTATCCGTCCCTACAGTCACAGCTGCACAGTCCTCTCTATCCCTCCCTACAGTCACAGCTGCACAGTTCTATCTATACCTCCCTACTGTCACAGCTGCACAGTCCTCTCTATCCCTCCCTACAGTCACAGCTGCACAGTTCTATCTATCCCTCCCTACAGTCACAACTGCACAGTCCTCTCTTTCCTCTCCCTGAAGTCACAGCTTCACATTTCCCTCTATCCCTTCCTACTGTCACAACTGCACAGTCCTCTGTATCACGTCCCTACAGTCACAGCTGCACAGTCCCCTCTATCCCCCTCCATTCAGTCACAGCTGCACAGTCCTGTCTATCCATTCCCTACAGTCACAGCTGCAAAGTCCTCTCTATCCCTCCTTACAGTCACAGCTGCTTAGTCCTCTCCCCACTCCCTACATTCCCATCTTCACAGTCCTCTCTATCCCCTCCCTACAGTAACAGCTGCACAGTCCTCTCTATCCTCTCCTTACAGTCGAAGCTGCATAGTCCTCTCTATCCCCTCCCTAAAGTCACAGCTGCATAGTTCTCTCTATTCTTTCCTACAGTCACAGCTGCACAGATCTCTCTCTCCTCCCTACTGTCACAGCTGCACAGTTCTTTCTATCCCCTCCCTACAGTCACAGCTTCACAGTCCTCTCTATCCTGTCCCTACAGTCACAGCTGCACAGTTCTCTCTATCCCCTCACTACAGTCACAGCTGAACAGTCCTCTCTTTCCCCTCTCTACAGTAACAGCTGCACAATTCTCTCTATCTCATCCCTATATCCCGTCCCTTTAGTCACAGGTCACAGCTGCACAGTTCTCTCTATCCCCTCACTACAGTCACAGCTGAACAGTCCTCTCTTTCCCCTCTCTACAGTAACAGCTGCACAATCCTCTCTATCTCATCCCTATATCCCGTCCCTACAATCACAGCTGCACAGTTCTCTCTATCCCCTCACTACAGTCACAGCTTCACAGTCCTCTCTATCCCCTCCCTATAGTAACAGCTGCACAGTCCTCTCTATCCTCTCCCTACAGTCGAAGCTGCACAGTCCTCTCTATCCCCTCCCTAAAGTCACAGCTGCATATTTCTCTCTATTCTTTCCTACAGTCACAGCTGCATAGTTCTCTCTCTCCTGCCTACTGTCACAGCTGCACAGTTCCCTCTATCCCTCCCTACAGTCACAACTGCACAGTCCTCTCTATCCTCTCCGTACAGTCACAGTTGCATAGTTCTCTCTTTCCGTCCCTACAGTCACAGCTGCACAGTTCTCTCTATCCTCTCCCTACAGTCACAGCTGCACAGTCCTCTCTATCCATCCCTACAGTCACAGCTGCACAGTCCTCTCTATCCTCTCCCTACAGTCACAGTTGCACAGTCCTGCACAATTAGACAGAAATCATTGTCTGGATTAAATCATTAACAGCTCTACATCCCGCATACTTTCATCATCTAGATTGGCTTTGTGTATCTATTGTAAAGTAATAGGAGAGCAATAATAATTAAGATTGGTATAACTGAAGTTATAAGACAATATTGAACAGCAGAATTGTGAGTACAGCTCTGGATATAATCACAGTTCAGCAGATGTGGAGTACAGGGAATGGTGAGTCCACAGGAAGACCTGATGGAGCAGCAGCTTTGGTTGTGACTAGAGGATGAAACCTTCTGGTCAGACGTGGATCTTTGTTCTTGAAGTTGTGCATCTGCCTCCCTGACAGGTGGCGCCTCCAGGTGGCCATCCAGACATTATTATCATGTATGTAGTGTGCGTCCAGGGATACGCCGGCTCCTTCATGTGTCTTTCTGATGGAAGAACAATCCTCCTGATTCTGCTATTAATATATCGCTATGGGAGACTGCGAGCGGCAGACACGTACGTGGCATCAGGTGACACCAGCAGCTGCCACATAACCAGCAAAATACAAAGTCACCGCAAATGTCAAATCTGTAAGGTAAAAACACAACGACCGACTCATCTCCACCACAACTCCTAGCTAGAGGTGGCGGGGCTGTGACTACCTCCCCCACAGGATATACAGGCAGGGGGCGGGGCTGTGACTATCTCTCACACAGGATATACAGGCAGGGGGCGGGGCTGTGACTACCTCTCACACAGGATATACAGGCAGGGGGCGGGGCTGTGACTACCTCCCACACAGGATATACAGGCAGGGGGCGGGGCTGTGACTACCTCCCACACAGGATATACAGGCAGAGGGCGGGGCTGTGACTACCTCCCACACAGGATATACAGGCAGGGGGCGGGGCTGTGACTACCTCCCACACAGGATATACAGGCAGGGGGCGGGGCTGTGACTACCTCTCACACAGGATATACAGGCAGGGGGCGGGGCTGTGACTACCTCTCACACAGGATATACAGGCAGGGGGCGGGGCTGTGACTACCTCTCACACAGGATATACAGGCAGGGGGCGGGGCTGTGACCACCTCTCACACAGGATATAAAGGCAGGGGGCGGGGCTGTGACCACCTCTCACACAGGATATACAGGCAGGGGGCGGGGCTGTGACTACCTCTCACACAGGATATACAGGCAGGGGGCGGGGCTGTGACTACCTCTCACACAGGATATACAGGCAGGGGGCGGGGCTGTGACTACCTCTCACACAGGATATACAGGAAGGGGGCGGGGCTGTGACTACCTCTCACACAGGATATACAGGCAGGGGGCGGGGCTGTGACCACCTCTCACACAGGATATACAGGCAGGGGGCGGGCTGTGACTACCTCTCACACAGGATATACAGGCAGGGGGCGGGGCTGTGACTACAATCACACAGGATATACAGGCAAGGGGCGGGGCTATGACTACCCCTCACACAGGATATACAGGCAGGGGGCGGGGCTGTGACTACCTCTCACACAGGATATACAGGCAGGGGGCGGGGCTGTGACTACCTCCCACACAGGATATACAGGCAGGGGGCGGGGCTGTGACTACCTCTCACACAGGATATACAGGCAGGGGGCGGGGCTGTGACTACCTCTCACACAGGATATACAGGCAGGGGGCGGGGCTGTGACTACCTCTCACACAGGATATACAGGCAGGGGGCGGGGCTGTGACTACCTCTCACACAGGATATACAGGCAGGGGGCGGGGCTGTGACTACCTCACACAGGATATACAGGCAGGGGGCGGGGCTGTGACTACCTCTCACACAGGATATACAGGCAGGGGGCGGGCTGTGACTACCTCTCACACAGGATATACAGGCAGGGGCCGGGGCTGTGACTACCTCTCACACAGGATATACAGGCAGGGGGCGGGCTGTGACTACCTCTCACACAGGATATACAGGCAGGGGCCGGGGCTGTGACTACCTCTCACACAGGATATACAGGCAGGGGGCGGGGCTGTGACTACCTCTCACACAGGATATACAGGCAGGGGGCGGGGCTGTGACTACCTCTCACACAGGACATACAGGCAGGGGGCGGGGCTGTGACTACCTCTCACACAGGATATACAGGCAGGGGGCGGGGCTGTGACTACCTCCCACACAGGATATACAGGCAGGGGGCGGGGCTGTGACTACCTCTCACACAGGATATACAGGCAGGGGGCGGGGCTGTGACTACCTCTCACACAGGATATACAGGCAGGGGGCGGGGCTGTGACTACCTCCCACACAGGATATACAGGCAGGGGGCGGGGCTGTGACTACCTCTCACACAGGATATACAGGCAGGGGGCGGGGCTGTGACTACCTCTCACACAGGATATACAGGCAGGGGGCGGGGCTGTGACTACCTCCCACACAGGATATACAGGCAGGGGGCGGGGCTGTGACTACCTCTCACACAGGATATACAGGCAGGGGGCGGGGCTGTGACTACCTCTCACACAGGATATACAGGAAGGGGGCGGGGCTGTGACTACCTCTCACACAGGATATACAGGCAGGGGGAGTGGCTGGGACTACCTCTCACACAGGATATACAGGCAGGGGGCGGGGCTGTGACCACCTCTCACACAGGATATACAGGCAGGGGGCGGGCTGTGACTACCTCTCACACAGGATATACAGGCAGGGGCCGGGGCTGTGACTACCTCTCACACAGGATATACAGGCAGGGGGCGGGGCTGTGACTACCTCTCACACAGGATATACAGGCAGGGGCGGGGCTGTGACTACCTCTCACACAGGATATACAGGCAGGGGGCGGGGCTGTGACTACCTCTCACACAGGATATACAGGCAGGGGGTGGGGCTGTGACTACCTGTCACACAGGATATACAGGCAGGGGGCGGGGCTGTGACTACCTCTCACACAGGATATACAGGCAGGGGGCGGGGCTACCTCTCACACAGGATATACAGGCAGGGGGCGGGGCTGTGACTACCTCTCACAGGATATACAGGCAGGGGGCGGGGCTGTGACTACCTCTCACACAGGATATACAGGCAGGGGGCGGGGCTGTGACTACCTCTCACACAGGATATACAGGCAGGGGGTGGGGCTGTGACTACCTCTCACATTTCCTATCTATCTATCTCCTATCTATCTATCTATCTATCTATCTCCTATCTATCTCCTATCTATCTATCTATCTATCTATCTATCTATCAATCTATCTATCTCCTATCTATCTATCTCCTATCTATCTATCTCCTATCTATCTATCTATCTATCTCCTATCTATCTATCTATCTATCTATCTCCTATCTATCTATCTATCTATCTCCTATCTATCTATCTATCTATCTATCTCCTATCTATCTATCTATCTATCTATCTCCTATCTATCTATCTATCTATCTCCTATCTATCTATCTATCTATCTATCTCCTATCTATCTATCTATCTATCTATCTCCTATCTATCTATCTATCTTCTATCTATCTATCTATCTATCTATCTATCTATCTCCTATCTATCTATCATTCGGAGTGCTGCCAGTTTTTGAAACTTTATCTATCTATCTATCTATCTCCTATCTATCTATCTCCTATCTATCTATCTCCTATCTATCTATCTATCTATCTATCTCCTATCTATCTCCTATCTATCTATCTCCTATCTATCTCCTATCTATCTATCTCTCTCCTATCTATCTATCTATCTATCTATCTATCTATCTCCTATCTATCTATCTATCTATCTCCTATCTATCTATCTCCTGTCTATCTATCTCCTATCTATCTATCTATCTATCTCCTATCTATCTTCTATCTATCTATCTATCTATCTATCTATCTATCTATCTATCTATCTATCTATCTCCTATCTATCTATCTATCTCCTATCTATCTATCTATCTATCTATCTATCTATCTATCTCCTATCTATCTATCTATCTATCTATCTATCTATCTATCTATCTATCTATCTATCTCCTATCTATCTATCTCCTATCTATCTATCTCCTATCTATCTATCTCCTATCTATCTATCTATCTATCTATCTCATATCTATCTATCTATCTCCTATCTATCTCTCTCCTATCTATCTATCTATCTATCTATCTATCTATCTATCTATCTATCTATCTATCTATCTATCTCCTATCTATCTATCTATCTATCTATCTATCTATCTCCTATCTATCTATCTCCTGTCTATCTATCTATCTATCTCCTATCTATCTATCTCCTATCTATCTATCTATCTATCTATCTTCTATCTATCTATCTCCTATCTCCTATCTCCTATCTATCTCCTATCTATCTATCTATCTATCTATCCATCTATCTCCTATCTATCTATCTATCTATCTATCTCCTATCTATCTATCTATCTATCTATCTCCTATCTATCTATCTCCTATCTATCTATCTCCTATCTATCTATCTATCTATCTATCTATCTCCTATCTATCTATCTCCTATCTATCTATCTATCTCCTATCTATCCATCTATCTATCTCCTATCTATCTATCTCCTATCTATCTATCTCCTATCTCTCTCTCTTGTTGGGGGTCTCCTCCTGCCCCCTTGTCCTGTGTTTGGCACATAGTGGGTGCAGGATATTCTTTGCTCTTGTCCGGAGGGCGCAGGACTGAGCGTCACCTTCCTGCTGCCAATTCTCCGCCGCTCGCAGTTCTGCCAGATGATAATTGTCGCAGCCCCGGCAGCTGATCAACCAAGACTGGGGAGGGAGCGCTGCCAAATCCAGGGGAACAATGAGCCCGCACCCCTCATCTGCTGCAGCACCGGGGCACCAGGTCCAGGACGGGGGGCATCATGTCCAGGGGGGGGGCATCATGTCCAGGAGGGGGGGCACCATGTCCAGGAGGGGGGGGCACCGTGTCCAGGAGGGGGGGCACCATGTGCAGGAGGGGGGGCACCATGTCCAGGAGGAGGGGCATCATGTCCAGGAGGGGGGGCACCATGTCCAGGAGGGGGGGCACCATGTCCAGGAGGGGGCACCATATCCAGGAGAAGGGCACCATGTGCAGGAGGGGGGGCACCATGTCCAGGAGGGGGGGCACCATGTGCAGGAAGGGGGGCACCGTGTCCAGGAGGGGGGGCATCATGTCCAGGAGGAGGGGGAGCACCATGTCCAGGAGGGGGGGCACCAGGTCCAGGAGGGGGGGCACCAGGTCCAGGAGGGGAGGGCACCATGTCCAGGAGGGGGGGTACCATGTCCAGGAGGGGAGTGCACCATGTCCAGGGGGGGGGGGGGGGGGGCACCAGGTCCAGGGGGGGGGCAACATGTCCAGGAGGCGCACCAGGTCCAGGAGGGGAGGGCACCAGGTCCAGGAGGGGGGGCACCATGTCCAGGAGGGGGGGTACCATGTCCAGGAGGGGAGGGCACCATGTCCAGGGGGGGGGGGCACCAGGTCCAGGGGGGGGCAACATGTCCAGGAGGCGCACCATGTCCAGGAGGAGGGCACCATGTCCAGGAGGAGGGCACCATGTCCAGGAGGAGGGCACTATGTCCAGGAGGGGGCACCGTGTGCAGCAGGAGGGCACCATGTCCAGGAGGAGGGGGCACCATGTCCAGGAGGAGGGGGGGCACCATGTCCAGGAGGGGGGGCACCATGTCCAGGAGGAGGGGCACCATGTCCAGGAGGAGGGCACCATGTGCAGGAGAGGGGGGCACCGTGTCCAGGAGGGGGGGCACCGTGTGCAGGAGGAGGGCACCATGTCCAGGAGGAGGGCACCATGTGCAGGAGAGGGGAGCACCGTGTCCAGGAGGGGGGGGCACAGTGTGCAGAAGGGGGGGGCACCTTGTGCAGGAGGGGGGCGCCATGTGCAGGAGGGGGGCACCATGTGCAGGAGAGGGGAGCACCGTGTCCAGGAGGGGGGGGCACAGTGTGCAGAAGGGGGGGGCACCTTGTGCAGGAGGGGGGCGCCATGTGCAGGAGGGGGGGCACCATGTCCAGGAGGGGGGGCATCAGATCCAGGAGCGGCACCATGTGCAGGAGGGGGGGCACCATGTCCAGGAGGGGGGGCATCAGATCCAGGAGCGGCACCATGTCCGGGAGGGGGGGCACCATGTGTAGAGACTCACCCGCCTTGTCTAGGCTCAGCTCCTCCCCCATACCCGCCTTGTCTAGGCTCAGCTCCTCCCCCACACTCGCCTTGTCTAGGCTCAGCTCCTCCCCCATTCCCGCCTTGTCTAGTCTCAGCTCCTCCCCCATTCCCGCCTTGTCTAGGCTCAGCTCCTCCCCCACACCCGCCTTGTCTTGGCTCAGCTCCTCCCCCACACCCGCCTTGTCTAGGCTCAGCTCCTCCCCCACACCCGCCTTGTCTAGGCTCAGCTCCTCCCCCACACCCGCCTTGTCTCGGCTCAGCTCCTCCCCCACACCCGCCTTGTCTCGGCTCAGCTCCTCCCCCACACCCGCCTTGTCTAGGCTCAGCTCCTCCCCCACACCCGCCTTGTCTAGGCTCAGCTCCTCCCCCACACCCGCCTTGTCTAGGCTCAGCTCCTCCCCCTTACCCGCCTTGTCTAGGCTCAGCTCCTCCCCCATACCCGCCTTGTCTAGGCTCAGCTCCTCCCCCACACCCGCCTTGTCTAGGCTCAGCTCCTCCCCCACACCCGCCTTGTCTAGGCTCAGCTCCTCCCCCACACCCGCCTTGTCTAGGCTCAGCTCCTCCCCCACACCCTCCTTGTCTAGGCTCAGCTCCTCCCCCACACCCGCCTTGTCTAGGCTCAGCTCCTCCCTCACACCCGCCTTGTCTAGGCTCAGCTCCTCCCCCACACCCGCCTTGTCTAGGCTCAGCTCCTCCCCCACTCCCCGCCTTGTCTAGGCTCAGCTCCTCCCCCACACCCGCCTTGTCTAGGCTCAGCTCCTCCCCCACACCCGCCTTGTCTAGGCTCAGCTCCTCCCCCACACCCGCCTTGTCTAGGCTCAGCTCCTCCCCCACACCCGCCTTGTCTAGGCTCAGCTCCTCCCCCACACCCGCCTTGTCTAGGCTCAGCTCCTCCCCCACACCCGCCTTGTCTAGGCTCAGCTCCTCCCTCACACCCGCCTTGTCTAGGCTCAGCTCCTCCCTCACACCCGCCTTGTCTAGGCTCAGCTCCTCCCCCACACCCTCCTTGTCTAGGCTCAGCTCCTCCCTCACACCCGCCTTGTCTAGGCTCAGCTCCTCCCCCACACCCGCCTTGTCTAGGCTCAGCTCCTCCCCCACACCCTCCTTGTCTAGGCTCAGCTCCTCCCCCACACCCGCCTTGTCTAGGCTCAGCTCCTCCCCCACACCCGCCTTGTCTAGGCTCAGCTCCTCCCTCACACCCGCCTTGTCTAGGCTCAGCTCCTCCCCCACACCCTCCTTGTCTAGGCTCAGCTCCTCCCTCTAGACTCTCTTTTAAAACTTGATACAAAGAAAGTGCATAAACCGTGATCAAGAGATGAGACAAGTGGGAGGAGTCGCAGGACACAAGGGGCGGAGCCTTGTGAAGCAGAAACTTTCATTAATGGAAACTTTTCCCGATTCGGAGGTTTTTTTCTCAGATTTTCGTCGCTCGTAGAATTTACATTTCTTTTACCTTAAAAAAATAAAAATACAAAAAAATTCTCTGTGCAGATTGGATGCGGAGTCGGGACGCGGTTACGGAGCCATCAATTTGTCAGCCCTAACGAGTCCTGCGATCAGCGAGAGGACGGAAATAATAAAATACGCGCTTTGCCAGATTCTTGATATAAATAAAGTCAGAATGAATGATAATTTATCCGCGGATCCTGCAGGACTACGATCCTCATCATTTATCGGATTAGCGCTGTCACATTCCGCTCATTAGCTCCGGAACTACCAAAACTTTGGGCAGTTTGTGTCTGCGCTCAGCTCATTGCTGCCATCTAGAGGCCGGCGGAGGGAGCGCGCCCAACAACCCAACTCCTACCATGTAACTCCGAGCCGCCGCTGCTGCTGCTGCCTGCTGGGGGTTGTAGTGCCCCTGGACCCCACATGACCCGGCGCACTCTATAGCCCCTGTGGATGATATCTACCCACAGATGATGGGTGTCCCAGTCCAGATCAATGCTCTCAGTCCGCTGGGAGTTGTAGTCTCCACTACATATAGTGCCCCGAGGACCTGGTGTCTCACCCAGCGATGGATACCTACATATAGATGATGGGCGGCCCAGTCCTCACCAATGCTCAGTCTGCTGGGAGTTGTAGTGTCCACCACTAATGGGCCCCCCCATGACTCAGGACCTAGGTACACCCCCCTGGACAGCACAGGACACCCTATGATAGATATGTATGTGTAAATGATGGGCGGCCTGGTCCTGATCAATGCTCTCAGTCTGCTGGGAGTTGTAGTGCCCTCCCGAACCTGGTGGATATCTATGTGTGGATGATGGGAGTTGTAGTGCCCTCCCGCACCTGGTGCCACTCTATAGCTATACCCCCTCCGGGCAGCGCCAGGGCCGATATCTATGTGTGGATGATGGGAGTAGTAGTGCCCTCCAGGACCTGGTGCCTCTCTGTAGCTACACCCCCTCCGGGCAGCGCCAGGGCGGATATCTATAGGTGGATGATGGGAGTAGTAGTGCCCTCCCGCACCTGGTGCCACTCTATAGCTATACCCCCTCCGGGCAGCGCCAGGGCGGATATTTATGTATGGATGATGGGAGTAGTAGTGCCCTCCCGCACCTGGTGCCGCTCTGTAGCTATACCCCCTCCGGGCAGCGCCAGGGCCGATATCTATGTGTGGATGATGGGAGTAGTAGTGCCCTCCAGGACCTGGTGCCGCTCTATAGGTACACCCCCTCCGGGCAGCGCCAGGGCGGATATCTATGTGTGGATGATGGGAGTAGTAGTGCCCTCCAGGACCTGGTGCCGCTCTATAGGTACACCCCCTCCGGGCAGCGCCAGGGCGGATATCTATGTGTGGATGATGGGAGTAGTAGTGCCCTCCAGGACCTGGTGCCGCTCTATAGGTACACCCCCTCCGGGCAGCGCCAGGGCGGATATCTATGTGTGGATGATGGAAGTAGTAGTGCCCTCCAGGACCTGGTGCCGCTCTATAGGTACACCCCCTCCGGGCAGCGCCAGGGCGGATATCTATGTGTGGATGATGGGAGTAGTAGTGCCCTCCAGGACCTGGTGCCTCTCTGTATCTACATCCCCTGTGGGCAGCGCCAGGGCGGATATCTATGTGTGGATGATGGAAGTAGTAGTGCCCTCCTGGACCTGGTGCCGCTCTGTATCTACACCCCCTATAGGCAGCGCCAGGGCGGATATCTATGTGTGGATGATGGGAGTAGTAGTGCCCCCCCCTAACCTGCTGGATATCTATGTGTGGATGATGGGAGTGCTCATACTCCTATCCCTGGGAGTTGTAGTTGGGGGTGCTCCTCCATGGGCTGATGATGGGGGGGTCTGCGCCCCGTTTCCTGGGAGCTTCTCCCGGTGTCCTGTGATTGGAGGAGACGCGGCGTCTCAATAATCGCTTTCACCTTTAATAAATGATTCTCCGGTGATTTGGCGGCGGCCGTGTGACCCGTGGCTCCGGTGACCGCCCTGACCACGATGTGCTCGCCGCGTTATTGCAGCCATAATGTGAGCGACACTGGGGTCACCGGGGTAAAGGTCCGGTCACCCGCCGCCGCCCCAATAATTCATGGAAATACCGAGACGGCGCTGGAATTGATCTGGACAATTTTCTGCTCAGATTTCGCTTTTACGGCTGCGACGATTTGAATATTTATTGCATCGCGGATATTTTGGGCGATTTCCGAGGATGGGAAACATTCCATCAGTGGAGGATTGTGGGAAGTGCGGGATTCAGGGGTCTTACGCTGCCATCTAGTGGCCACATCACCTTACAGGCTGGAGGTAGGTGCTGCGCTGAGAATACGTGATTATCATGATATCTAGCGGAGGTACAGGACCAGAACCAAGATAACTACATACATACAGGACCAGAACCAAGATGACTACATACATACAGGACCAGAACCAAGATGACTACATACATACAGGACCAGAACCAAGATGACTACATACATACAGGACCAGAACCAAGATAACTACATACATACAGGACCAGAACCAAGATGACTGCATACAGTACCAGAACCAAGATAACTACATACATACAGGACCAGAACCAAGATTACTACATACATACAGGACCAGAACCAAGATGACTACATACATACAGGACCAGAACCAAGATGACTACATACATACAGGACCAGAACCAAGTTGAATACATACATACAGGACCAGAACCAAGATGACTGCATACATACAGGACCAGAACCAAGATGACTACATACATACAGGACCAGAACCAAGATGACTACATACATACAGGACCAGAACCAAGTTGAATACATACATACAGGACCAGAACCAAGATGACTACATACATACAGGACCAGAACCAAGATGACTGCATACATACAGGACCAGAACCAAGATGACTGCATACATACAGGACCAGAACCAAGATGACTGCATACATACAGGACCAGAACCAAGATGACTGCATACATACAGGACCAGAACCAAGATTACTACATACATACAGGACCAGAACCAAGATGACTACATACATACAGGACCAGAACCAAGATGACTACATACATACAGGACCAGAACCAAGTTGAATACATACATACAGGACCAGAACCAAGATGACTGCATACATACAGGACCAGAACCAAGATTACTACATACATACAGGACCAGAACCAAGATGACTGCATACATACAGGACCAGAACCAAGATGACTACATACATACAGGACCAGAACCAAGATGACTACATACATACAGGACCAGAACCAAGTTGAATACATACATACAGGACCAGAACCAAGATGACTACATACATACAGGACCAGAACCAAGATGACTGCATACATACAGGACCAGAACCAAGATGACTGCATACATACAGGACCAGAACCAAGATGACTGCATACATACAGGACCAGAACCAAGATGACTGCATACATACAGGACCAGAACCAAGATTACTACATACATACAGGACCAGAACCAAGATTACTACATACATACAGGACCAGAACCAAGATGACTGCATACATACAGGACCAGAACCAAGATGACTGCATACATACAGGACCAGAACCAAGCTTACTACATACATACATGACCAGAACCAAGATGACTGCATACATACAGGACCAGAACCAAGATGACTACATACATACAGGACCAGAACCAAGATGACTGCATACATACAGGACCAGAACCAAGATTACTACATACATACAGGACCAGAACCAAGATGACTTCATACATACAGGACCAGAACCAAGATGACTGCATACATACAGGACCAGAACCAAGATTACTGCATACATACAGGACCAGAACCAAGATGACTGCATACATACAGGACCAGAACCAAGACGACTACATACATACTGGACCAGATCCAAGATGACTGCATACATACAGGACCAGAACCAAGATTACTACATACATACATGACCAGAACCAAGATTACTACATACATACAGGACCAGAACCAAGATGACTGCATACATACAGGACCAGAACCAAGATGACTACATACATACAGGACCAGAACCAAGATGACTGCATACATACAGGACCAGAACCAAGATTACTACATACATACAGGACCAGAACCAAGATGACTGCATACATACAGGACCAGAACCAAGATGACTGCATACATACAGGACCAGAACCAAGATGACTGCATACATACAGGACCAGAACCAAGATGACTACATACATACAGGACCAGAACCAAGATGACTACATACATACAGGACCAGAACCAAGTTGAATACATACATACAGGACCAGAACCAAGATGACTGCATACATACAGGACCAGAACCAAGATTACTACATACATACAGGACCAGAACCAAGATGACTGCATACATACAGGACCAGAACCAAGATGACTACATACATACAGGACCAGAACCAAGATGACTACATACATACAGGACCAGAACCAAGATTACTACATACATACAGGACCAGAACCAAGATGACTGCATACATACAGGACCAGAACCAAGATGACTGCATACATACAGGACCAGAACCAAGATTACTACATAGATACAGGACCAGAACCAACATTACTATATAGATACAAGACCAAAACTATGATTACTACATACATATAGGACCAGAACCAGGATTACTACATACATACAGGACCAGAACCAAGATGACTTCATACATACAGGACCAGAACCAAGATGACTTCATACATACAGGACCAGAACCAAGATGACTGCATACATACAGGACCAGAACCAAGATGACTGCATACATACAGGACCAGAACCAAGATGACTTCATACATACAGGACCAGAACCAAGATGACTGCATACATACAGGACCAGAACCAAGATGACTGCATACATACAGGACCAGAACCAAGATGACTTCATACATACAGGACCAGAACCAAGATGACTGCATACATACAGGACCAGAACCAAGATGACTTCATACATACAGGACCAGAACCAAGATGACTGCATACATACAGGACCAGAACCAAGATGACTGCATACATACATGACCAGAACCAAGATGACTGCATACATACAGGACCAGAACCAAAATGACTACATACATACAGGACCAGAACCAAGATGACTACATACATACAGGACCAGAACCAAGATTACTACATACATACAGGACCAGAACCAAGATGACTACATACATACAGGACCAGAACCAAGATGACTGCATACATACAGGACCAGAACCAAGATGACTGCATACATACAGGACCAGAACCAAGATGACTACATACATACAGGACCAGAACCAAGATTACTACATACATACAGGACCAGAACCAAGATGACTGCATACATACAGGACCAGAACCAAGATGACTGCATACATACAGGACCAGAACCAAGATGACTGCATACATACAGGACCAGAACCAAGATAACTACATACATACAGGACCAGAACCAAGATTACTACATACATACAGGACCAGAACCAATATGACTGCATATATACAGGACCAGAACCAAGATGACTGCATACATACAGTACCAGAACCAAGATGACTTCATACATACAGGACTAGAACCAAGATGACTGCATACATACAGGACCAGAACCAAGATGACTGCATACATA
Source organism: Engystomops pustulosus (assembly GCF_040894005.1). Lineage (NCBI taxonomy): Eukaryota > Metazoa > Chordata > Amphibia > Anura > Leptodactylidae > Engystomops > Engystomops pustulosus. The sequence continues at coordinate 3,012,736 of NC_092414.1, read as the reverse complement.
CAGGACCAGAACCAAAATGACTACATACATACAGGACCAGAACCAAGATGACTACATACATACAGGACCAGAACCAAGATGACTGCATACATACAGGACCAGAACCAAGATGACTGCATACATACAGGACCAGAACCAAGATGACTGCATACATACAGGACCAGAACCAAGATTACTACATACATACAGGACCAGAACCAAGATGACTGCATACATACAGGACCAGAACCAAGATGACTACATAAATACAGGACCAGAACCAAGATGACTACATACATACAGGACCAGAACCAAGATGACTACATACATACAGGACCAGAACCAAGATTACTACATACATACAGGACCAGAACCAGGATTACTACATACATACAGGACCAGAACCAAGATGACTACATACATACAGGACCAGAACCAAGATGACTACATACATACAGGACCAGAACCAAGATTACTACATACATACAGGACCAGAACCAAGATGACTGCATACATACAGGACCAGAACCAAGATAACTACATACATACAGGACCAGAACCAAGATTACTACATACATACAGGACCAGAACCAAGATTACTATAGATATTAGATAACTAGATGTAGCAGCAGAACCAATATTACTCGGATTTCTCGGCTGTCCCTCGGATACAGACAGATTTATCCTGCAGCAGATTTATCTCCGGGTCTGATGCTGGATCATAAATCTGGCGCAGTATAAGACGCCATCATGTGGCTCCTTCTCATAGGAGCAGATAACAGAGAGTAACAGAGAGGAGAAGCTGCAGGAGTGTCAGCTCTTGGATAACAACAGCTTTTTCTGTAAGCTTGTCGTCTGGCAGATCACATCTCACGTCTTCTTTGCTTCTCCACCCTGGCCGCCATGTCAGCTTCTTCCAGCCAGGGCTCATCTCTGCAGATAAAGAAACACAAAAACAATCCAACGTAATACATTTCCTCTAGTAATGAATATTCTGCCCCGAAAGAAACCAGTACAGGAACACTGCACCCCAAATAGTGTGACCGCTACAAGACGGCAATCAGTACCCGGATATCTGCAAATATAACTGTCACCCACAATGTACACAAAATAATATCACTCATACCACCCCCACCACACCATGGTGCCACTCATACCACCCCCACCACACCATGGTGCCACTCATACCACCCCCACCACACCATAGTGCCACTCATACCACCCCCACCACACCATAGTGCCACTCATACCACCCCCACCACACCATGGTGCCACTCATACCACCCCCACCACACCATGGTGCCACTCATACCACCCCACCACACCATGGTGCCACTCATACCACCCCCACCACACCATGGTGCCACTCATACCCCCACCACACCATGGTGCCACTCATACCACCCCCACCACACCATGGTGCCACTCATACCACCCCCACCACACCATCGTGCCACTCATACCACCCCCACCACACCATAGTGCCACTCATAGCCCCAACCACACCATAGTGCCACTCATACCACCCCCACCACACCATAGTGCCACTCATACCTCCCCCACCACACCATAGTGCCACTCATACCCCCACCAGAGCATACCATACCATTACCATCACACTATACCTCTTAGCAATCCCAGGATAAGATTGGAGCAGATTGATAACCAGCAACAGACATGACAGCAGGAGGAGCCAATGGATCTTTATAACCCCGACCCTTTATTACTGACTCCACCCCTCAACTGGGACCCCCTATAATACATTTAACAGGGAGTCTTCTGGAGCCAGAGGAGCGGGACTTGCCATCTCTAGCAGCTGCTGAGGAGAGGAAGACGTATACGGAAAGTGGGACTGGAGAGCAGACGGCCGTGCTCAGCAATCTCCGTCAGCTCCATAGAGATGAATGGAGCAGACAGCCGTGCTCAGCAATCTCCGTCAGCTCCATAGAGATGAATGGAGCAGACAGCCGTGCTCAGCAATCTCCGTCAGCTCCATAGAGATGAATGGAGCAGACAGCTGTGCTCAGCAATCTCCGTCAGCTCTATAGAGATGAATGTGGTGTACTCCTGACCAATTAGGGAAGGTGCACCTGGACTGGTGAATGCTGCTTCTAGGTTAGTCTCTGCACTACAGGGATAACTTGGCACTTTATTGAGCTGGGTGTTGCTAGAGTGTTTTCTCCTCCCCTCTGCTTCCTGTTTCCTGGTTTTATAAGGGGCTGTCAGCTCCTCCTCTTCCTCTTTGATCTGCGGCACCAAAGCCGCCCCCCCTCCCTCCCTACAAGTTGCAGTTTTATGTTGTACTGTTAATATTTTCCATGTTTTATGGCCCTGAAGTCACAGATGGCGGAAAGAAATGGAGAGAGGATGGATGTGCTGCTCGTCTGTCCGACTTGTCATCTGGGAGTCTGGATGGGCATAGTGCAGTCTGAGCCGTTTTTCTTACAGAGATTTACCTAAAAATGTGTATGATGAGATTTCCAGGTTTTATAAAGAAGTGAAAAATGGAGAGATAATGGAATACTGCTTTGCTCGTCTGGCCGACTTGTCATCTGGGAGTCCGGATGGGCATAGTGCAGTACGAGCCATTTTTCTTATGGAGATTTACCTAAAAATGTCTATGATGCTGAGATTACCGCTTTTATAAGTAAGTGAGAAATGGAGAAATAATGGTGTCATCTGGGAGTCCGGATGTGCATTTGAGCCATGTTTGTCACCGTGGAGATTTACTTTGGAAGGTGTATGATGAGATTTCCGGGTTTCATAACGAAGTCACAGCTGGCAGTGAGAAATGGAGAGATAATGGAATACTGCTTTGCTCGTCTGGCCGACTTGTCATCTGGGAGTCCGGATGGCCATAGTGCAGTCGAGCCGTTTTCTTCGCTGTGGCGATTTACATTAAAATGTGTATAATGCTGAAATTTGAGTTTTATAACTATTTATATCAAGATATGTGATAGTAAAGCTGTGACCGGTCTCCACCTCCCAACATGAGCCCCAGGGGCAATTATTTCAGGAAAATGGTGTTTTATATGGGTTATTCAAGAAAGTGCCCCGGGGGTATAAGGAGAATGTGCTTATGCATTTCGCCAGTCTGGAGCAGACAGCCGTGCTCAGCAATCTCCATCAGCTCCATAGAGATGAATGGAGCAGACAGCTGTGCTCAGCAATCTCCGCCAGCACCATAGAGATGAATGGAGCAGACAGCTGTGCTCAGCAATCTCCATCAGGTCCATAGAGATGAATGGAGCAGACAGCTGTGCTCAGCAATCTCCGTCAGCTCCATAGAGATGAATGGAGCAGACAGCTGTGCTCAGCAATCTCCGTCAGCTCCATAGAGATGAATGGAGCAGACAGCTGTGCTCAGCAATCTCCGTCAGCTCCATAGAGATGAATGGAGCAGACAGCTGTGCTCAGCAATCTCCATCAGGTCCATAGAGATGAATGGAGCAGACAGCTGTGCTCAGCAATCTCCGTCAGCTCCATAGAGATGAATGGAGCAGACAGCTGTGCTCAGCAATCTCCATCAGGTCCATAGAGATGAATGGAGCAGACAGCTGTGCTCAGCAATCTCCGTCAGCTCCATAGAGATGAATGGAGCAGACAGCTGTGCTCAGCAATCTCCGTCAGCTCCATAGAGATGAATGGAGCAGACAGCTGTGCTCAGCAATCTCCGTCAGCTCCATAGAGATGAATGGAGCAGACGGCCGTGCTCAGCAATCTCCGTCAGCTCCATAGAGATGAATGGAGCAGACAGCTTTGCTCAGCAATCTCAGTCAGCTCCATAGAGATGAATGGAGCAGACAGCTGTGCTAAGCAATCTCTGTCACTCCATAGAGATGAATGGAGCAGACGGCCGTGCTCAGCAATCTCCATCAGCTCCATAGAGATGAATGGAGCAGGTAACTGTGCTCAGCAATCTCCATCAGCTCCATAGAGATCAATGGAGCAGGTAGGTGTGCTTAGCAATCTCTGTCAGCTCCATAGAAATGAATGGAGCAGATGGCCGTGCTCAGCAATCTCCGTCACTCCATAGAGATGAATAGAGCAGACAGCTGTGCTCAGCAATCTCCGTCAGCTCCATAGAGATAAATAGAGCAGGTAGCTGTGCTCAGCAATCTCCGTCAGCTCCATAGAGATAAATAGAGCAGGTAGCTGTGCTCAGCAATCTCCGTCAGCTCCATAGAGATGAATGGAGCAGACAGCTGTGCTCAGCAATCTCCGTCAGCTCCATAGAGATGAATAGAGCAGACGGCCGTGCTCAGCAATCTCCGTCAGCTCCATAGAGATGAATAGAGCAGGTAACTGTGCTCAGCAATCTCCGTCAGCTCCATAGAGATGAATGGAGCAGACGGCCGTGCTCAGCAATCTCCGTCAGCACCATAGAGATGAATGGAGCAGATGGTCGTGCTCAGCAATCTCCGTCACTCCATAGAGATAAATAGAGCAGGTAGCTGTGCTCAGCAATCTCCGTCAGCTCCATAGAGATGAATGGAGCAGACAGCTGTGCTCAGCAATCTCCGTCAGCTCCATAGAGATGAATAGAGCAGACGGCCGTGCTCAGCAATCTCCGTCAGCTCCATAGAGATGAATAGAGCAGGTAACTGTGCTCAGCAATCTCCGTCAGCACCATAGAGATGAATGGAGCAGACAGCTGTGCTCAGCAATCTCCGTCACTCCATAGAGATGAATAGAGCAGGTAGCTGTGCTCAGCAATCTCCGTCAGCTCCATAGAGATGAATGGAGCAGACAGCCGTGCTCAGCAATCGCCGCCAGATCCATAGAGATGAATGGAGCAGACAGCCGTGCTCAGCAATCTCCATCAGCTCCATAGAGATGAATGGAGCAGAAGGCCGTGCTCAGCAATCACCGTCAGCACCATAGAGATGAATAGAGCAGACAGCTGTGCTCAGCAATCACCATCAGCTCCATAGAGATGAATAGAGCAGACAGCTGTACTCAGCAATCTCCGTAAGCTCCATAGAGATGAATGCAGCAGACAGCTGTGCTCAGCAATCGCCGCCAGATCCATAGAGATGAATGGAGCAGACAGCTGTGCTCAGCAATCTCCGCCAGATCCATAGAGATGAATGGAGCAGACAGCTGTGCTCAGCAATCGCCGCCAGATCCATAGAGATGAATAGAGCAGACAGCTGTGCTCAGCAATCGCCGCCAGATCCATAGAGATGAATGGAGCAGACAGCTGTGCTCAGCAATCTCCGCCAGATCCATAGAGATGAATGGAGCAGACAGCTGTGCTCAGCAATCTCCGCCAGCTCCATAGAGATGAATGGAGCAGACAGCTGTACTCAGCAATCTCCGTCAGCTCCATAGAGATGAATGGAGCAGACAGCCGTGCTCAGCAATCTCCGCCAGATCCATAGAGATGAATGGAGCAGACAGCTGTGCTCAGCAATCTCCGCCAGATCCATAGAGATGAATGGAGCAGACGGCCGTGCTCAGCAATCTCCGCCAGATCTATAGAGATGAATGGAGCAGACAGCCGTGCTCAGCAATCTCCGCCAGATCCATAGAGATGAATGGAGCAGACAGCTGTGCTCAGCAATCTCCGCCAGATCCATAGAGATGAATGGAGCAGACGGCCGTGCTCAGCAATCTCCGTCAGCTCCATAGAGATGAATGGAGCAGACAGCTGTGCTCAGCAATCTCCGCCAGATCCATAGAGATGAATGGAGCAGACAGCTGTGCTCAGCAATCTCCGCCAGATCCATAGAGATGAATGGAGCAGACGGCCGTGCTCAGCAATCTCCGCCAGATCCATAGAGATGAATGGAGCAGACAGTTGTGCTCAGCAATCTCCGCCAGATCCATAGAGATGAATGGAGCAGACAGCTGTGCTCAGCAATCTCCGCCAGATCCATAGAGATGAATGGAGCAGACAGCTGTGCTCAGCAATCTCCGCCAGATCCATAGAGATGAATGGAGCAGACAGCCGTGCTCAGCAATCTCCGCCAGATCCATAGAGATGAATGGAGCAGACAGCTGTGCTCAGCAATCTCCGTCAGCACCATAGAGATGAATGCAGCAGACAGCTGTGCTCAGCAATCTCCGCCAGATCCATAGAGATGAATGGAGCAGACAGCTGTGCTCAGCAATCTCCGTCAGCACCATAGAGATGAATGCAGCAGACAGCTGTGCTCAGCAATCTCCGCCAGATCCATAGAGATGAATGGAGCAGACAGCTGTGCTCAGCAATCTCCGTCAGATCCATAGAGATGAATGGAGCAGACAGCTGTGCTCAGCAATCTCCTCCAGCTCCATTCATCTCGAGAAGCAATGAGTGGTCCAACGGAGGTACCTGGGACCCCATGTTCTTGTGATTTGGGGGTGTCTCAACACTGAAACCCCCATCATCTCTTCCTGTTGATAGGGCCTAACCTGCTTGGTTGGAAAGCCCCTTCAATAGACATCTACCACCAGGGTAAAGGATTATAAACCAAGCACTGACATACTGGTGTGCGCCCGCTCTGCCAGGATCTGCTAAACATTTAGCTTTTTATGCCCTTATTATTTGCCCTGGTTTTTTTAAAATGATGCAAATGAGCCTGAGGGGCTCCAGGCTTCATAGTTTTTAATGGAGCTTGGAGCCCCTCAGGGTCATTTGCATCATTTTAAAGCTTTTTTTCCTAAAAAAACAAGAGCAGAGAAAGCTTAAAAAATAGTAGGTTCTACCAGAGAGGACATACACTAGTATGTCAGAGTACTTGGTTTATAATCCTTCATCCTGGTGGTAAATGTCCTTAAATCAAAGAAAGCTCATTAGCTCAAAAGAAGTGAAAGCTGTAGATAAAACAGTGGCATTTAGGAGGGAGGGAATACTACAACTCAGGGTGTAGAGGTGATTAGGGTTATAGGCTGAGGTCAGGGTGTAGAGGTGATTAGGGTATAGGCTGAGGTCATGGTGTAGAGTGATTAGGATTATAGGCTGAGGTCAGGGTGTAGGGGTGATTAGGGTTATAGGCTGAGGTCAGGGTGTAGAGGTGATTAGGGTATAGGCTGAGGTCAGGGTGTAGAGGTGATTAGGGTATAGGCTGAGGTCAGGGTGTAGAGGTGATTAGGGTATAGACTGAGGTCAGGGTGTAGGGGTGATTAGGGTATAGGCTGAGGTCAGGGTGTAGAGGTGATTAGGGTATAGGCTGAGGTCAGGGTGTAGGGGTGATTAGGGTATAGGCTGAGGTCAGGGTGTAGAGGTGATTAGGGTATAGGCTGAGGTCAGGGTGTAGAGGTGATTAGGGTATAGGCTGAGGTCAGGGTGTAGAGGTGATTAGGGTTATAGGCTGAGGTCAGGGTGTAGGGGTGATTAGGGTATAGGCTGAGGTCAGGGTGTAGAGGTGATTAGGGTATAGGCTGAGGTCAGGGTGTAGAGGTGATTAGGGTATAGGCTGAGGTCAGGGTGTAGGGGTGATTAGGGTTATAGGCTGAGGTCAGGGTGTAGAGGTAATTAGGGTATAGGCTGAGGTCAGGGTGTAGAGGTGATTAGGGTATAGGCTGAGGTCAGGGTGTAGGGGTGATTAGGGTTATAGGCTGAGGTCAGGGTGTAGAGGTGATTAGGGTTATAGGCTGAGGTCAGGGTGTAGAGGTGATTAGGGTATAGGCTGAGGTCAGGGTGTAGGGGTGATTAGGGTATTGGCTGAGGTCAGGGTGTAGAGGTGATTAGGGTATAGGTTGAGGTCAGGGTGTAGGGGTGATTAGGGTATAGGCTGAGGTCAGGGTGTAGAGGTGATTAGGGTATAGGCTGAGGTCAGGGGGTAGAGGTGATTAGGGTATAGGCTGAGGTCAGGGGGTAGAGGTGATTAGGGTATAGGCTGAGGTCAGGGTGTAGAGGTGATTAGGGTATAGGCTGAGGTCAGGGTGTAGGGGTGATTAGGGTATAGGCTGAGGTCAGGGTGTAGAGGTGATTAGGGTATAGGCTGAGGTCAGGGTGTAGAGGTGATTAGAGTATAGGCTGAGGTCAGGGTGTAGAGGTGATTAGGGTATAGGCTGAGGTCAGGGTGTAGAGGTGATTAGGGTATAGGCTGAGGTCAGGGTGTAGGGGAGATTAGGGTATAGGCTGAGGTCAGGGTGTAGAGGTGATTAGAGTATAGGCTGAGGTCAGTGTGTAGAGGTGATTAGGGTATAGGCTGAGGTCAGGGGGTAGGGGTGATTAGGGTATAGGCTGAGGTCAGGGTGTAGGGGTGATTAGGGTTATAGGCTGAGGTCAGGGTGTAGGGGTGATTAGAGTATAGGCTGAGGTCAGGGTGTAGAGGTGATTAGGGTATAGGCTGAGGTCAGGGGGTAGGGGTGATTAGGGTATAGGCTGAGGTCAGGGTGTAGAGGTGATTAGGGTATAGGCTGAGGTCAGGGTGTAGAGGTGATTAGAGTATAGGCTGAGGTCAGGGTGTAGAGGTGATTAGGGTATAGGCTGAGGTCAGGGGGTAGGGGTGATTAGGGTATAGGCTGAGGTCAGGGTGTAGGGGTGATTAGGGTTATAGGCTGAGGTCAGGGTGTAGGGGTGATTAGGGTATAGGCTGAGGTCAGGGTGTAGAGGTGATTAGGGTATAGGCGGAGGTCAGGGTGTAGGGGTGATTAGGGTTATAGGCTGAGGTCAGGGTGTAGAGGTGATTAGGGTTATAGGCTGAGGTCAGGGTGTAGGGGTGATTAGGGTTATAGGCTGAGGTCAGGGTGTAGGGGTGATTAGGGTATAGGCTGAGGTCAGGGGGTAGAGGTGATTAGGGTATAGGCTGAGGTCAGGGTGTAGGGGTGATTAGGGTATAGGCTGAGGTCAGGGTGTAGAGGTGATTAGGGTATAGGCTGAGGTCAGGGTGTAGAGGTAATTAGGGTATAGGCTGAGGTCAGGGTGTAGAGGTGATTAGGGTATAGGCTGAGGTCAGGGTGTAAGGGTTATTAGGGTATAGGCTGACGTCAGGGTGTAAAGGTGATTAGGGTATAGGCTGAGGTCAGGGTGTAGAGGTGATTAGGGTATAGGCTGAGGACAGGGGGTAGAGGTGATTAGGGTATAGGCTGAGGTCAGGGTGTAGAGGTGATTAGGGTATAGGCTGAGGTCAGGGTGTAGAGGTGATTAGGGTATAGGCTGAGGTCAGGGTGTAGAGGTGATTAGGGTATAGGCTGAGGTCAGGGTGTAGAGGTGATTAGGGTATAGGCTGAGGTCAGGGTGTAGAGGTGATTAGGGTATAGGCTGAGGTCAGGGTGTAGAGGTGATTAGGGTATAGGCTGAGGTCAGGGTGTAGAGGTGATTAGGGTATAGGCTGAGGTCAGGGTGTAGAGGTGATTAGGGTATAGGCTGAGGTCAGGGTGTAGAGGTGATTAGGGTTATAGGCTGAGGTCAGGGTGTAGAGGTGATTAGGGTATAGGCTGAGGTCAGGGTGTAAAGGTGATTAGGGTATAGGCTGAGGTCAGGGTGTAGAGGTGATTAGGGTATAGGCGGAGGTCAGGGTGTAGAGGTGATTAGGGTATAGGCTGAGGTCAGGGTGTAAAGGTGATTAGGGTATAGGCTGAGGTCAGGGGGTAGAGGTGATTACGGTATAGGCTGAGGTCAGGGTGTAGAGGTGATTAGGGTATAGGCTGAGGTCAGGGTGTAGGGGTGATTAGCGTATAGGCTGAGGTCAGGGTGTAGAGGTGATTAGGGTATAGGCTGAGGTCAGGGTGTAGGGGTGATTAGGGTTATAGGCTGAGGTCAGGGTGTAGAGGTGATTAGGGTATAGGCTGAGGTCAGGGTGTAGAGGTGATTAGGGTATAGGCTGAGGTCAGGGTGTAGAGGTGATTAGGGTATAGGCTGAGGTCAGGGGTAGAGGTGATTAGGGTTATAGGCTGAGGTCAGGGGGTAGAGGTGATTAGGGTATAGGCTGAGGTCAGGGTGTAGAGGTGATTAGGGTATAGGCTGAGGTCAGGGGTAGAGGTGATTAGGGTTATAGGCTAAGGTCAGGGTGTAGGGGTGATTAGGGTATAGGCTGAGGTCAGGGGGTAGAGGTGATTAGGGTTATAGGCTGAGGTCAGGGTGTAGGGGTGATTAGGGTTATAGGCTGAGGTCAGGGTGTAGGGGTGATTAGGGTATTGGCTGAGGTCAGGGTGTAGAGGTGATTAGGGTATAGGTTGAGGTCAGGGTGTAGAGGTGATTAGGGTATAGGTTGAGGTCAGGGTGTAGAGGTGATTAGGGTATAGGCTGAGGTCAGGGTGTAGGGGTGATTAGGGTATAGGCTGAGGTCAGGGTGTAGAGGTGATTAGGGTATAGGCTGAGGACAGGGTGTAGAGGTGATTAGGGTATAGGCTGAGGTCAGGGTGTAGGGGTGATTAGGGTATTGGCTGAGGTCAGGGTGTAGAGGTGATTAGGGTATAGGCTGAGGTCAGGGTGTAGGGGTGATTAGCGTATAGGCTGAGGTCAGGGTGTAGAGGTGATTAGGGTATAGGCTGAGGTCAGGGTGTAGGGGTGATTAGGGTTATAGGCTGAGGTCAGGGTGTAGAGGTGATTAGGGTATAGGCTGAGGTCAGGGTGTAGAGGTGATTAGGGTATAGGCTGAGGTCAGGGTGTAGAGGTGATTAGGGTATAGGCTGAGGTCAGGGGTAGAGGTGATTAGGGTTATAGGCTGAGGTCAGGGGGTAGAGGTGATTAGGGTATAGGCTGAGGTCAGGGTGTAGAGGTGATTAGGGTATAGGCTGAGGTCAGGGGTAGAGGTGATTAGGGTTATAGGCTAAGGTCAGGGTGTAGGGGTGATTAGGGTATAGGCTGAGGTCAGGGGGTAGAGGTGATTAGGGTTATAGGCTGAGGTCAGGGTGTAGGGGTGATTAGGGTTATAGGCTGAGGTCAGGGTGTAGGGGTGATTAGGGTATTGGCTGAGGTCAGGGTGTAGAGGTGATTAGGGTATAGGTTGAGGTCAGGGTGTAGAGGTGATTAGGGTATAGGTTGAGGTCAGGGTGTAGAGGTGATTAGGGTATAGGCTGAGGTCAGGGTGTAGGGGTGATTAGGGTATAGGCTGAGGTCAGGGTGTAGAGGTGATTAGGGTATAGGCTGAGGACAGGGTGTAGAGGTGATTAGGGTATAGGCTGAGGTCAGGGTGTAGGGGTGATTAGGGTATTGGCTGAGGTCAGGGTGTAGAGGTGATTAGGGTATAGGCTGAGGTCAGGGTGTAGAGGTGATTAGGGTATAGGCTGAGGTCAGGGTGTAGAGGTGATTAGGGTTATAGGCTGAGGTCAGGGTGTAGAGGTGATTAGGGTATATGCTGAGGTCAGGGTGTAGGGGTGATTAGGGTATAGGCTGAGGTCAGGGTGTAGAGGTGATTAGGGTTATAGGCTGAGGTCAGGGTGTAGAGGTGATTAGGGTATAGGCTGAGGTCAGGGTGTAGGGGTGATTAGGGTATAGGCTGAGGTCAGGGTGTAGAGGTGATTAGGGTATAGGCTGAGGACAGGGTGTAGAGGTGATTAGGGTATAGGCTGAGGTCAGGGTGTAGGGGTGATTAGGGTATAGGCTGAGGTCAGGGTGTAGAGGTGATTAGGGTATAGGCTGAGGTCAGGATGTAGAGGTGATTAGGGTATAGGCTGAGGTCAGGGTGTAGGGGTGATTAGGGTATTGGCTGAGGTCAGGGTGTAGAGGTGATTAGGGTATAGGTTGAGGTCAGGGTGTAGAGGTGATTAGGGTATAGGCTGAGGTCAGGGTGTAGGGGTGATTAGGGTATTGGCTGAGGTCAGGGTGTAGGGGTGATTAGGGTATAGGCTGAGGTCAGGGTGTAGGGGTGATTAGGATATTGGCTGAGGTCAGGGTGTAGAGGTGATTAGGGTATAGGCTGAGGTCAGGGTGTAGAGGTGATTAGGGTTATAGGCTGAGGTCAGGGTGTAGGGGTGATTAGGGTTATAGGCTGAGGTCAGGGTGTAGAGGTGATTAGGGTTATAGGCTGAGGTCAGGGTGTAGAGGTGATTAGGGTATAGGCTGAGGTCAGGGTGTAGGGGTGATTAGGGTATAGGCTGAGGTCAGGGGGTAGAGGTGATTAGGGTATAGGCTGAGGTCAGGGGGTAGAGGTGATTAGGGTATAGGCTGAGGTCAGGGTGTAGAGGTGATTAGGGTATAGGCTGAGGTCAGGGTGTAGGGGTGATTAGGGTATAGGCTGAGGTCAGGGTGTAGAGGTGATTAGGGTATAGGCTGAGGTCAGGGTGTAGGGGTGATTAGGGTATAGGCTGAGGTCAGGGGGTAGAGGTGATTAGGGTTATAGGCTGAGGTCAGGGTGTAGAGGTGATTAGGGTATAGGCTGAGGTCAGGGTGTAGAGGTGATTAGGGTATAGGCTGAGGTCAGGGTGTAGGGGTGATTAGGATTATAGGCTGAGGTCAGGGTGTAGGGGTGATTAGGGTATAGGCTGAGGTCAGGGTGTAGAGGTGATTAGGGTATAGGCTGAGGTCAGGGTGTAGGGGTGATTAGGGTATTGGCTGAGGTCAGGGTGTAGAGGTGATTAGGGTATAGGCTGAGGTCAGGGTGTAGAGGTGATTAGGGTATAGGCTGAGGTCAGGGTGTAGAGGTGATTAGGGTATAGGCTGAGGTCAGGGTGTAGAGGTGATTAGGGTTATAGGCTGAGGTCAGGGTGTAGAGGTGATTAGGGTATAGGCTGAGGTCAGGGTGTAGAGGTGATTAGGGTATAGGCTGAGGTCAGGGTGGAGAGGTGATTAGGGTATAGGCTGAGGTCAGGGTGTAGGGGTGATTAGGGTATAGGCAGAGGTCAGGGGGTAGAGGTGATTAGGGTATAGGCTGAGGTCAGGGTGTAGGGGTGATTAGGGTATAGGCAGAGGTCAGGGGGTAGAGGTGATTAGGATATTGGGTTATAGGCATGAGCTGCGGGTCATACTGTATCTGTCAGGGTCTTGCACTGGATGGGGGCTTGTAGCCTGTGCACAGCTGCGGCTTTGGTACAGTAGCAGTAGATGACGCCTCCATAGATCTTTGTACAATCTCCACTATTCATCAGATAAGATTAATGAGGTGAGACTGCGGCTAATTAGTGTTTCCTCCAGAAGTAATTAGCTGGCATTACTAATGAGGATGAATAAGTGACCGTCTCGTCTTGTGGCCGCACGTCCCCCCTGCGGGGCCCCCCCCCCCCCCCCTCTATCTGCCGCGCGTTTCTTCTTGTTCATTTTGTTGTCGCTCTGGAAAAACAAATGTCGCAGAGAAAGAATTAGTCCTGAGTAATTAAGACTGAAGAACAAAGAGATGCGGGGGGTCCCCGGTAACACACTGCTCAGCACTGACCCCAATAGTCACAGCATGGTCTGCACTGGGGGGACAGGTGGGGGGGTCACTGGTAACACACTGCTCAGCACTGACCCCAATAGTCACAGCATGGTCTGCACTGGGGGGACAGGTGGGGGGGTCACTGGTAACACACTGCTCAGCACTGACCCCAATAGTCACAGCACGGTCTGCACTGGGGGGACAGGTGGGGGGGTCACTGGTAACACACTGCTCAGCACTGACCCCAATAGTCACAGCATGGTCTGCACTGGGGGGACAGGTGGGGGGTCACTGGTAACACACTGCTCAGCACTGACCCCAATAGTCACAGCATGGTCTGCACTGGGGGGACAGGTGGGAGGGTCACTGGTAACACACTGCTCAGCACTGACCCCAATAGTCACAGCATCGTCTGCACTGGGGGGGACAGGTGGGGGGGTCACTGGTAACACACTGCTCAGCACTGACCCCAATAGTCACAGCATGGTCTGCACTGGGGGGACAGGTGGGGGGTCACTGGTAACACACTGCTCAGCACTGACCCCAATAGTCACAGCATGGTCTGCACTGGGGGGACAGGTGGGGGGGGGGGTCACTGGTAACACACTGCTCAGCACTGACCCCAATAGTCACAGCATGGTCTGCACTGGGGGGACAGGTGGGAGGGTCACTGGTAACACACTGCTCAGCACTGACCCCAATAGTCACAGCATGGTCTGCACTGGGGGGACAGGTGGGGGGGTCACTGGTAACACACTGCTCAGCACTGACCCCAATAGTCACAGCATCGTCTGCACTGGGGGGACAGGTGGGGGGGGTCACTGGTAACACACTGCTCAGCACTGACCCCAATAGTCACAGCATGGTCTGCACTGGGGGGACAGGTGGGGGGGTCACTGGTAACACACTGCTCAGCACTGACCCCAATAGTCACAGCATGGTCTGCACTGGGGGGACAGGTGGGGGGGGGTCACTGGTAACACACTGCTCAGCACTGACCCCAATAGTCACAGCATGGTCTGCACTGGGGGGACAGGTGGGGGGTCACTGGTAACACACTGCTCAGCACTGACCCCAATAGTCACAGCATGGTCTGCACTGGGGGGACAGGTGGGGGGGTCCCCGGTAACACACTGCTCAGCACTGACCCCAATAGTCACAGCACGGTCTGCACTGGGGGGACAGGTGGGGGGGTCACTGGTAACACACTGCTCAGCACTGACCCCAATAGTCACAGCATGGTCTGCACTGGGGGGACAGGTGGGGGGGTCACTGGTAACACACTGCTCAGCACTGACCCCAATAGTCACAGCATGGTCTGCACTGGGGGGACAGGTGGGGGAGTCACTGGTAACACACTGCTCAGCACTGACCCCAATAGTCACAGCATCGTCTGCACTGGGGGGACAGGTGGGGGGGTGACTGGTAACACACTGCTCAGCACTGACCCCAATAGTCACAGCATCGTCTGCACTGGGGGGACAGGTGGGAGGGTCCCCGGTAACACACTGCTCAGCACTGACCCCAATAGTCACAGCATGGTCTGCACTGGGGGGACAGGTGGGGGGGTCCCCGGTAACACACTGCTCAGCACTGACCCCAATAGTCACAGCATTGTCTGCACTGGGGGGACAGGTGGGGGGGTCACTGGTAACACACTGCTCAGCACTGACCCCAATAGTCACAGCATGGTCTGCACTGGGGGGACAGGTGGGGGGTCACTGGTAACACACTGCTCAGCACTGACCCCAATAGTCACAGCATGGTCTGCACTGGGGGGACAGGTGGGGGGGTCACTGGTAACACACTGCTCAGCACTGACCCCAATAGTCACAGCATGGTCTGCACTGGGGGGACAGGTGGAGGGGTCACTGGTAACACTGCTCAGCACTGACCCCAATAGTCACAGCATCGTCTGCACTGGGGGGACAGCTGGGGGGTCACTGGTAACACACTGCTCAGCACTGACCCCAATAGTCACAGCATGGTCTGCACTGGGGGGACAGGTGGGGGGGGGGGTCACTGGTAACACACTGCTCAGCACTGACCCCAATAGTCACAGCATGGTCTGCACTGGGGGGACAGGTGGGGGGTCACTGGTAACACACTGCTCAGCACTGACCCCAATAGTCACAGCATGGTCTGCACTGGGGGGACAGGTGGGGGGGTCACTGGTAACACACTGCTCAGCACTGACCCCAATAGTCACAGCACGGTCTGCACTGGGGGGACAGGTGGGGGGTCCCCGGTAACACACTGCTCAGCACTGACCCCAATAGTCACAGCATGGTCTGCACTGGGGGGGACTGGTGGGGGGTCACTGGTAACACACTGCTCAGCACTGACCCCAATAGTCACAGCATGGTCTGCACTGGGGGGACAGGTGGGGGGGTCACTGGTAACACACTGCTCAGCACTGACCCCAATAGTCACAGCATGGTCTGCACTGGGGGGACAGGTGGGGGGGTCACTGGTAACACACTGCTCAGCACTGACCCCAATAGTCACAGCATGGTCTGCACTGGGGGGACAGGTGGGAGGGTCACTGGTAACACACTGCTCAGCACTGACCCCAATAGTCACAGCATGGTCTGCACTGGGGGGACAGGTGGGGGGGTCCCCGGTAACACACTGCTCAGCACTGACCCCAATAGTCACAGCATGGTCTGCACTGGGGGGACAGGTGGGGGGGGGTCACTGGTAACACACTGCTCAGCACTGACCCCAATAGTCACAGCATGGTCTGCACTGGGGGGACAGGTGGGGGGTCACTGGTAACACACTGCTCAGCACTGACCCCAATAGTCACAGCATGGTCTGCACTGGGGGGACAGGTGGGGGGGTCACTGGTAACACACTGCTCAGCACTGACCCCAATAGTCACAGCATGGTCTGCACTGGGGGGACAGGAGGGGGGGGTCACTGGTAACACACTGCTCAGCACTGACCCCAATAGTCACAGCATCGTCTGCACTGGGGGGGACAGGTGGGGGGGTCACTGGTAACACACTGCTCAGCACTGACCCCAATAGTCACAGCATGGTCTGCACTGGGGGGACAGGTGGGGGGTCACTGGTAACACACTGCTCAGCACTGACCCCAATAGTCACAGCATGGTCTGCACTGGGGGGACAGGTGGGGGGGTCACTGGTAACACACTGCTCAGCACTGACCCCAATAGTCACAGCATGGTCTGCACTGGGGGGACAGGTGGGGGGGTCACTGGTAACACACTGCTCAGCACTGACCCCAATAGTCACAGCATGGTCTGCACTGGGGGGACAGGTGGGGGGGGGGGGGGGTCACTGGTAACACACTGCTCAGCACTGACCCCAATAGTCACAGCATCGTCTGCACTGGGGGGACAGGTGGGGGGGTCACCGGTAACACACTGCTCAGCACTGACCCCAATAGTCACAGCATCGTCTGCACTGGGGGGACAGGAGGGGGGGTCACTGGTAACACACTGCTCAGCACTGACCCCAATAGACACAGCACGGTCTGCACTGGGGGGACAGGTGGGGGGGGTCACTGGTAACACACTGCTCAGCACTGACCCCAATAGTCACAGCATGGTCTGCACTGGGGGGACAGGTGGGGGGGTCACTGGTAACACACTGCTCAGCACTGACCCCAATAGTCACAGCATGGTCTGCACTGGGGGGACAGGTGGGGGGTCACTGGTAACACACTGCTCAGCACTGACCCCAATAGTCACAGCATGGTCTGCACTGGGGGCACAGGTGGGGGGGTCACTGGTAACACTGCTCAGCACTGACCCCAATAGTCACAGCATGGTCTGCACTGGGGGGACAGGTGGGGGGTCACTGGTAACACACTGCTCAGCACTGACCCCAATAGTCACAGCATGGTCTGCACTGGGGGGACAGGTGGGGGGGTCACTGGTAACACACTGCTCAGCACTGACCCCAATAGTCACAGCATGGTCTGCACTGGGGGGACAGGTGGGAGGGTCACTGGTAACACACTGCTCAGCACTGACCCCAATAGTCACAGCATGGTCTGCACTGGGGGGACAGGTGGGAGGGTCCCCGGTAACACACTGCTCAGCACTGACCCCAATAGTCACAGCATGGTCTGCACTGGGGGGACAGGTGGGGGGGTCACTGGTAACACACTGCTCAGCACTGACCCCAATAGTCACAGCATGGTCTGCACTGGGGGGGACAGGTGGGGGGTCACTGGTAACACACTGCTCAGCACTGACCCCAATAGTCACAGCATGGTCTGCACTGGGGGGACAGGTGGGGGGTCACTGGTAACACACTGCTCAGCACTGACCCCAATAGTCACAGCATGGTCTGCACTGGGGGGACAGGTGGGGGGGTCACTGGTAACACACTGCTCAGCACTGACCCCAATAGTCACAGCATGGTCTGCACTGGGGGGACAGGTGGGGGGGGGGGGTCACTGGTAACACATTGCTCAGCACTGACCCCAATAGGCACAGCATGGTCTGCACTGGGGGGACAGGTGGGGGGGGGGGGTCACTGGTAACACACTGCTCAGCACTGACCCCAATAGTCACAGCATGGTCTGCACTGGGGGCACAGGTGGGGGGGTCACTGGTAACACTGCTCAGCACTGACCCCAATAGTCACAGCATGGTCTGCACTGGGGGGACAGGTGGGGGGGTCCCCGGTAACACACTGCTCAGCACTGACCCCAATAGTCACAGCATGGTCTGCACTGGGGGGACAGGTGGGGGGGTCACTGGTAACACACTGCTCAGCACTGACCCCAATAGTCACAGCATGGTCTGCACTGGGGGGACAGGTGGGGGGGTCCCGGTAACACACTGCTCAGCACTGACCCCAATAGTCACAGCATGGTCTGCACTGGGGGGACAGGTGGGGGGTCACTGGTAACACACTGCTCAGCACTGACCCCAATAGTCACAGCATGGTCTGCACTGGGGGGACAGGTGGGGGGGTCACTGGTAACACACTGCTCAGCACTGACCCCAATAGTCACAGCATGGTCTGCACTGGGGGGACAGGTGGGGGGGTCACTGGTAACACACTGCTCAGCACTGACCCCAATAGTCACAGCATGGTCTGCACTGGGGGGACAGGTGGGGGGGTCACTGGTAACACACTGCTCAGCACTGACCCCAATAGTCACAGCATGGTCTGCACTGGGGGTACAGGTGGGGGGGTCACTGGTAACACACTGCTCAGCACTGACCCCAATAGTCACAGCATGGTCTGCACTGGGGGGACAGGAGGGGGGGGTCACTGGTAACACACTGCTCAGCACTGACCCCAATAGTCACAGCATGGTCTGCACTGGGGGGACAGGTGGGGGGGGGTCACTGGTAACACACTGCTCAGCACTGACCCCAATAGTCACAGCATGGTCTGCACTGGGGGGGACAGGTGGGGGGTCACTGGTAACACACTGCTCAGCACTGACCCCAATAGTCACAGCATGGTCTGCACTGGGGGGACAGGTGGGGGGGGGTCACTGGTAACACACTGCTCAGCACTGACCCCAATAGTCACAGCATGGTCTGCACTGGGGGGACAGGTGGTGGGGTCACTGGTAACACACTGCTCAGCACTGACCCCAATAGTCACAGCATGGTCTGCACTGGGGGGGACAGGTGGGGGGGGGGGGTCACTGGTAACACACTGCTCAGCACTGACCCCAATAGTCACAGCATGGTCTGCACTGGGGGGACAGGTGGGGGGTCCCCGGTAACACACTGCTCAGCACTGACCCCAATAGTCACAGCATGGTCTGCACTGGGGGGGACAGGTGGGGGGGGGTCCCCGGTAACACACTGCTCAGCACTGACCCCAATAGTCACAGCATGGTCTGCACTGGGGGGACAGGTGGGGGGGTCACTGGTAACACACTGCTCAGCACTGACCCCAATAGTCACAGCATGGTCTGCACTGGGGGGACAGGTGGGAGGGTCACTGGTAACACACTGCTCAGCACTGACCCCAATAGTCACAGCATGGTCTGCACTGGGGGGACAGGTGGGAGGGTCACTGGTAACACACTGCTCAGCACTGACCCCAATAGTCACAGCATGGTCTGCACTGGGGGGGATAGGTGGGGGGGTCACTGGTAACACACTGCTCAGCACTGACCCCCAATAGTCACAGCATGGTCTGCACTGGGGGGACAGGTGGGAGGGTCACTGGTAACACACTGCTCAGCACTGACCCCAATAGTCACAGCATGGTCTGCACTGGGGGGACAGGTGGGGGGGGTCACTGGTAACACACTGCTCAGCACTGACCCCAATAGTCACAGCATGGTCTGCACTGGGGGGACAGGTGGGGGGGTCACTGGTAACACACTGCTCAGCACTGACCCCAATAGTCACAGCATGGTCTGCACTGGGGGGACAGGTGGGGGGGTCACTGGTAACACACTGCTCAGCACTGACCCCAATAGTCACAGCATGGTCTGCACTGGGGGGACAGGTGGGGGGGTCACTGGTAACACACTGCTCAGCACTGACCCCAATAGTCACAGCATGGTCTGCACTGGGGGGACAGGTGGGGGGGGGTCACTGGTAACACACTGCTCAGCACTGACCCCAATAGTCACAGCATGGTCTGCACTGGGGGGACAGGTGGGAGGGTCACTGGTAACACACTGCTCAGCACTGACCCCAATAGTCACAGCATGGTCTGCACTGGGGGGACAGGTGGGGGGGTCACTGGTAACACACTGCTCAGCACTGACCCCAATAGTCACAGCATGGTCTGCACTGGGGGGGACAGGTGGGGGGGTCACTGGTAACACACTGCTCAGCACTGACCCCAATAGTCACAGCATGGTCTGCACTGGGGGGACAGGTGGGGGGGTCCCCGGTAACACACTGCTCAGCACTGACCCCAATAGTCACAGCATGGTCTGCACTGGGGGGACAGGTGGGGGGGTCACTGGTAACACACTGCTCAGCACTGACCCCAATAGTCACAGCATGGTCTGCACTGGGGGGACAGGTGGGAGGGTCACTGGTAACACTGCTCAGCACTGACCCCAATTGTCACAGCATGGTCTGCACTGGGGGGACAGGTGGGGGGGTCACTGGTAACACACTGCTCAGCACTGACCCCAATAGTCACAGCATGGTCTGCACTGGGGGACAGGTGGGAGGGGGGGGGTCACTGGTAACACACTGCTCAGCACTGACCCCAATAGTCACAGCATGGTCTGCACTGGGGGGAGAGGTGGGGGGGGTCACTGGTAACACACTGCTCAGCACTGACCCCAATAGTCACAGCATGGTCTGCACTGGGGGGACAGGTGGGGGGGTCCCCGGTAACACACTGCTCAGCACTGACCCCAATAGTCACAGCATGGTCTGCACTGGGGGGGACAGGTGGGAGGGTCACTGGTAACACACTGCTCAGCACTGACCCCAATAGTCACAGCATGGTCTGCACTGGGGGGACAGGAGGGGGGGTCACTGGTAACACTGCTCAGCACTGACCCCAATAGTCACAGCATGGTCTGCACTGGGGGGACAGGTGGGGGGGTCACTGGTAACACACTGCTCAGCACTGACCCCAATAGTCACAGCATGGTCTGCACTGGGGGGACAGGTGGGGGGGTCCCCGGTAACACACTGCTCAGCACTGACCCCAATAGTCACAGCATGGTCTGCACTGGGGGGACAGGTGGGGGGGTCACTGGTAACACACTGCTCAGCACTGACCCCAATAGTCACAGCATGGTCTGCACTGGGGGGACAGGTGGGGGGGTCACTGGTAACACACTGCTCAGCACTGACCCCAATAGTCACAGCATGGTCTGCACTGGGGGGACAGGTGGGGGGTCACTGGTAACACACTGCTCAGCACTGACCCCAATAGTCACAGCATCGTCTGCACTGGGGGGACAGGTGAGGGGGTCACTGGTAACACACTGCTCAGCACTGACCCCAATAGTCACAGCATGGTCTGCACTGGGGGGACAGGTGGGGGGGTCACTGGTAACACACTGCTCAGCACTGACCCCAATAGTCACAGCATGGTCTGCACTGGGGGCACAGGTGGGGGGGTCACTGGTAACACTGCTCAGCACTGACCCCAATAGTCACAGCATGGTCTGCACTGGGGGGACAGGTGGGGGGGTTACTGGTAACACACTGCTCAGCACTGACCCCAATAGTCACAGCATGGTCTGCACTGGGGGGACAGGTGGGGGATCACTGGTAACACACTGCTCAGCACTGACCCCAATAGTCACAGCATGGTCTGCACTGGGGGGACAGGTGGGGGGTCACTGGTAACACTGCTCAGCACTGACCCCAATAGTCACAGCATGGTCTGCACTGGGGGGACAGGAGGGGGGGTCACTGGTAACACACTGCTCAGCACTGACCCCAATAGTCACAGCATGGTCTGCACTGGGGGGACAGGTGGGGGGGTCACTGGTAACACACTGCTCAGCACTGACCCCAATAGTCACAGCATGGTCTGCACTGGGGGGACAGGTGGGGGGGTCACTGGTAACACACTGCTCAGCACTGACCCCAATAGTCACAGCATGGTCTGCACTGGGGGGACAGGTGGGGGGGTCACTGGTAACACACTGCTCAGCACTGACCCCAATAGTCACAGCATGGTCTGCACTGGGGGGACAGGTGGGGGGGGTCACTGGTAACACACTGCTCAGCACTGACCCCCATAGTCACAGCATGGTCTGCACTGGGGGGACAGGTGGGGGGGGTCACTGGTAACACACTGCTCAGCACTGACCCCAATAGTCACAGCATGGTCTGCACTGGGGGGACAGGAGGGGGGGTCACTGGTAACACACTGCTCAGCACTGACCCCAATAGTCACAGCATGGTCTGCACTGGGGGGACAGGTGGGGGGGTCACTGGTAACACACTGCTCAGCACTGACCCCAATAGTCACAGCATGGTCTGCACTGGGGGGACAGGTGGGGGGGGGTCACTGGTAACACACTGCTCAGCACTGACCCCCATAGTCACAGCATGGTCTGCACTAGGGGGACAGGTGGGGGGGTCACTGGTAACACACTGCTCAGCACTGACCCCAATAGTCACAGCATCGTCTGCACTGGGGGGACAGGTGGGGGGGTCACTGGTAACACACTGCTCAGCACTGACCCCAATAGTCACAGCATGGTCTGCACTGGGGGGACAGGTGGGAGGGTCACTGGTAACACACTGCTCAGCACTGACCCCAATAGTCACAGCATGGTCTGCACTGGGGGGACAGGTGGGGGGGTCACTGGTAACACACTGCTCAGCACTGACCCCAATAGTCACAGCATCGTCTGCACTGGGGGGACAGGTGGGGGGTCACTGGTAACACACTGCTCAGCACTGACCCCAATAGTCACAGCATGGTCTGCACTGGGGGGACAGGTGGGGGGGGGTCACTGGTAACACACTGCTCAGCACTGACCCCAATAGTCACAGCATCGTCTGCACTGGGGGGACAGGCGGGGGGGTCACTGGTAACACACTGCTCAGCACTGACCCCAATAGTCACAGCATCGTCTGCACTGGGGGGACAGGTGGGGGGTCACTGGTAACACACTGCTCAGCACTGACCCCAATAGTCACAGCATGGTCTGCACTGGGGGGGACTGGTGGGGGGTCACTGGTAACACACTGCTCAGCACTGACCCCAATAGTCACAGCATGGTCTGCACTGGGGGGACAGGTGGGGGGGGGTCACTGGTAACACACTGCTCAGCACTGACCCCAATAGTCACAGCATGGTCTGCACTGGGGGGACAGGTGGGGGGGTCACTGGTAACACACTGCTCAGCACTGACCCCAATAGTCACAGCATGGTCTGCACTGGGGGGACAGGTGGGGGGTCACTGGTAACACACTGCTCAGAACTGACCCCAATAGTCACAGCATGGTCTGCACTGGGGGGACAGGTGGGGGGTCACTGGTAACACACTGCTCAGCACTGACCCCAATAGTCACAGCATGGTCTGCACTGGGGGGACAGGTGGGAGGGTCACTGGTAACACACTGCTCAGCACTGACCCCAATAGTCACAGCATCGTCTGCACTGGGGGGACAGGTGGGGGGGTCACTGGTAACACACTGCTCAGCACTGACCCCAATAGTCACAGCATGGTCTGCACTGGGGGGACAGGTGGGAGGGTCACTGGTAACACACTGCTCAGCACTGACCCCCAATAGTCACAGCATGGTCTGCACTGGGGGGACAGGTGGGGGGGTCACTGGTAACACACTGCTCAGCACTGACCCCAATAGTCACAGCATGGTCTGCACTGGGGGGACAGGTGGGAGGGTCACTGGTAACACACTGCTCAGCACTGACCCCCAATAGTCACAGCATGGTCTGCACTGGGGGACAGGGGGGGGTCACTGGTAACACACTGCTCAGCACTGACCCCAATAGTCACAGCATGGTCTGCACTGGGGGGACAGGTGGGGGGGGCACTGGTAACACACTGCTCAGCACTGACCCCAATAGTCACAGCATGGTCTGCACTGGGGGGACAGGTGGGGGGGTCCCCGGTAACACACTGCTCAGCACTGACCCCAATAGTCACAGCATGGTCTGCACTGGGGGGACAGGTGGGGGGTCACTGGTACCACACTGCTCAGCACTGACCCCAATAGTCACAGCATGGTCTGCACTGGGGGGACAGGTGGGAGGGTCACTGGTAACACACTGCTCAGCACTGACCCCAATAGTCACAGCATCGTCTGCACTGGGGGGACAGGTGGGGGGTCACTGGTAACACACTGCTCAGCACTGACCCCAATAGTCACAGCATGGTCTGCACTGGGGGGACAGGTGGGGGGGTCACTGGTAACACACTGCTCAGCACTGACCCCAATAGTCACAGCATGGTCTGCACTGGGGGGACAGGTGGGGGGGTCACTGGTAACACACTGCTCAGCACTGACCCCAATAGTCACAGCATGGTCTGCACTGGGGGGACAGGTGGGGGGGTCACTGGTAACACACTGCTCAGCACTGACCCCAATAGTCACAGCACGGTCTGCACTGGGGGGACAGGTGGGGGGGTCACTGGTAACACACTGCTCAGCACTGACCCCAATAGTCACAGCATGGTCTGCACTGGGGGGACAGGTGGGGGGTCACTGGTAACACACTGCTCAGAACTGAACCCAATAGTCACAGCATGGTCTGCACTGGGGGGACAGGTGGGGGGGTCACTGGTAACACACTGCTCAGCACTGACCCCAATAGTCACAGCATGGTCTGCACTGGGGGACAGGTGGGGGGGTCACTGGTAACACACTGCTCAGCACTGACCCCAATAGTCACAGCATGGTCTGCACTGGGGGGACAGGTGGGGGGTCACTGGTAACACACTGCTCAGCACTGACCCCAATAGTCACAGCATGGTCTGCACTGGGGGGACAGGTGGGGGGGTCCCCGGTAACACACTGCTCAGCACTGACCCCAATAGTCACAGCACGGTCTGCACTGGGGGGACAGGAGGGGGGGGGGTCACTGGTAACACACTGCTCAGCACTGACCCCAATAGTCACAGCATCGTCTGCACTGGGGGGGACTGGTGGGGGGGTCACTGGTAACACACTGCTCAGCACTGACCCCAATAGTCACAGCATCGTCTGCACTGGGGGGACAGGTGGGGGGGTCCCCGGTAACACACTGCTCAGCACTGACCCCAATAGTCACAGCATCGTCTGCACTGGGGGGACAGGTGGGGGGGGGGGTCACTGGTAACACACTGCTCAGCACTGACCCCAATAGTCACAGCATGGTCTGCACTGGGGGGACAGGAGGGGGGGTCACTGGTAACACACTGCTCAGCACTGACCCCAATAGTCACAGCATGGTCTGCACTGGGGGGACAGGTGGGGGGGTCACTGGTAACACACTGCTCAGCACTGACCCCAATAGTCACAGCACGGTCTGCACTGGGGGGACAGGTGGGGGGTCACTGGTAACACACTGCTCAGCACTGACCCCAATAGTCACAGCATGGTCTGCACTGGGGGGACAGGTGGGGGGTCACTGGTAACACACTGCTCAGAACTGAACCCAATAGTCACAGCATGGTCTGCACTGGGGGGACAGGTGGGGGGGTCACTGGTAACACACTGCTCAGCACTGACCCCAATAGTCACAGCATCGTCTGCACTGGGGGACAGGTGGGGGGGTCACTGGTAACACACTGCTCAGCACTGACCCCAATAGTCACAGCATGGTCTGCACTGGGGGGACAGGTGGGGGGGTCCCCGGTAACACACTGCTCAGCACTGACCCCAATAGTCACAGCATGGTCTGCACTGGGGGGACAGGTGGGGGGGTCCCCGGTAACACACTGCTCAGCACTGACCCCAATAGTCACAGCATCGTCTGCACTGGGGGGGACTGGTGGGGGGTCACTGGTAACACACTGCTCAGCACTGACCCCAATAGTCACAGCATCGTCTGCACTGGGGGGACAGGTGGGGGGGTCCCCGGTAACACACTGCTCAGCACTGACCCCAATAGTCACAGCATGGTCTGCACTGGGGGGACAGGTGGGGGGGGGGGTCACTGGTAACACACTGCTCAGCACTGACCCCAATAGTCACAGCATGGTCTGCACTGGGGGGACAGGAGGGGGGTCACTGGTAACACACTGCTCAGCACTGACCCCAATAGTCACAGCATGGTCTGCACTGGGGGGACAGGTGGGGGGGTCACTGGTAACACACTGCTCAGCACTGACCCCAATAGTCACAGCATGGTCTGCACTGGGGGGACAGGTGGGAGGGTCCCAGGTAACACACTGCTCAGCACTGACCCCAATAGTCACAGCATCGTCTGCACTGGGGGGACAGGTGGGAGGGTCACTGGTAACACACTGCTCAGCACTGACCCCAATAGTCACAGCATCGTCTGCACTGGGGGGACAGGTGGGGGGGTCACTGGTAACACACTGCTCAGCACTGACCCCAATAGTCACAGCATGGTCTGCACTGGGGGCACAGGTGGGGGGGTCACTGGTAACACACTGCTCAACACTGACCCCAATAGTCACAGCATGGTCTGCACTGGGGGGGACAGGTGGGGGGGTCACTGGTAACACTGCTCAGCACTGACCCCAATAGTCACAGCATGGTCTGCACTGGGGGGACAGGTGGGGGGGTCACTGGTAACACACTGCTCAGCACTGACCCCAATAGTCACAGCATCGTCTGCACTGGGGGGGACAGGTGGGGGGGTCACTGGTAACACACTGCTCAGCACTGACCCCAATAGTCACAGCATGGTCTGCACTGGGGGGACAGGTGGGGGGGTCACTGGTAACACACTGCTCAGCACTGACCCCAATAGTCACAGCATGGTCTGCACTGGGGGCACAGGTGGGGGGGTCCCCGGTAACACACTGCTCAGCACTGACCCCAATAGTCACAGCATGGTCTGCACTGGGGGGACAGGTGGGGGGGTCACTGGTAACACACTGCTCAGCACTGACCCCAATAGTCACAGCATGGTCTGCACTGGGGGGACAGGTGGGGGGTCACTGGTAACACACTGCTCAGAACTGAACCCAATAGTCACAGCATGGTCTGCACTGGGGGGACAGGTGGGGGGTCACTGGTAACACACTGCTCAGCACTGACCCCAATAGTCACAGCATGGTCTGCACTGGGGGGACAGGTGGGGGGGTCACTGGTAACACACTGCTCAGCACTGACCCCAATAGTCACAGCATGGTCTGCACTGGGGGGACAGGTGGGGGGGTCACTGGTAACACACTGCTCAGCACTGACCCCAATAGTCACAGCATGGTCTGCACTGGGGGGACAGGTGGGGGAGTCACTGGTAACAAACTGCTCAGCACTGACCCCAATAGTCACAGCATGGTCTGCACTGGGGGGACAGGTGGGGGGGTCCCCGGTAACACACTGCTCAGCACTGACCCCAATAGTCACAGCATGGTCTGCACTGGGGGGACAGGTGGGGGGGGGGTCACTGGTAACACACTGCTCAGCACTGACCCCAATAGTCACAGCATGGTCTGCACTGGGGGGACAGGTGGGGGGTCACTGGTAACACACTGCTCAGCACTGACCCCAATAGTCACAGCATGGTCTGCACTGGGGGGACAGGTGGGGGAGGTCCCCGGTAACACACTGCTCAGAACTGAACCCAATAGTCACAGCATGGTCTGCACTGGGGGGACAGGTGGGGGGGTCACTGGTAACACACTGCTCAGCACTGACCCCAATAGTCACAGCATGGTCTGCACTGGGGGGACATGTGGGGGGGTCACTGGTAACACACTGCTCAGCACTGACCCCAATAGTCACAGCATGGTCTGCACTGGGGGGACAGGTGGGGGGGTCACTGGTAACACACTGCTCAGCACTGACCCCAATAGTCACAGCATGGTCTGCACTGGGGGGACAGGTGGGGGGTCACTGGTAACACACTGCTCAGCACTGACCCCAATAGTCACAGCATGGTCTGCACTGGGGGGACAGGTGGGGGGGTCACTGGTAACACACTGCTCAGCACTGACCCCAATAGTCACAGCATGGTCTGCACTGGGGGGGACAGGTGGGGGGGTCACTGGTAACACACTGCTCAGCACTGACCCCAATAGTCACAGCATCGTCTGCACTGGGGGTACAGGTGGGGGGGTCACTGGTAACACACTGCTCAGCACTGACCCCAATAGTCACAGCATGGTCTGCACTGGGGGGACAGGTGGGGGGGTCCCCGGTAACACACTGCTCAGCACTGACCCCAATAGTCACAGCATGGTCTGCACTGGGGGGACAGGAGGGGGGGTCACTGGTAACACACTGCTCAGCACTGACCCCAATAGTCACAGCATCGTCTGCACTGGGGGGACAGGTGGGGGGGTCCCCGGTAACACACTGCTCAGCACTGACCCCAATAGTCACAGCATGGTCTGCACTGGGGGCACAGGTGGGGGGGTCACTGGTAACACACTGCTCAACACTGACCCCAATAGTCACAGCATGGTCTGCACTGGGGGGGACAGGTGGGGGGTCACTAGTAACACACTGCTCAGCACTGACCCCAATAGTCACAGCATGGTCTGCACTGGGGGCACAGGTGGGGGGTCACTGGTAACACACTGCTCAACACTGAGCCCAATAGTCACAGCATGGTCTGCACTGGGGGGACAGGTGGGGGGGTCACTGGTAACACACTGCTCAGCACTGACCCCAATAGTCACAGCATGGTCTGCACTGGGGGGACAGGTGGGGGGGTCACTGGTAACACACTGCTCAGCACTGACCCCAATAGTCACAGCATGGTCTGCACTGGGGGCACAGGTGGGGGGGTCACTGGTAACACACTGCTCAGCACTGACCCCAATAGTCACAGCATGGTCTGCACTGGGGGGACAGGTGGGAGGGTCACTGGTAACACACTGCTCAGCACTGACCCCAATAGTCACAGCACGGTCTGCACTGGGGGGACAGGTGGGGGGGTCACTGGTAACACACTGCTCAGCACTGACCCCAATAGTCACAGCATGGTCTGCACTGGGGGGACAGGTGGGGGGTCACTGGTAACACACTGCTCAGCACTGACCCCAATAGTCACAGCATGGTCTGCACTGGGGGTACAGGTGGGGGGGTCACTGGTAACACACTGCTCAGCACTGACCCCAATAGTCACAGCATGGTCTGCACTGGGGGGACAGGTGGGGGGGTCACTGGTAACACACTGCTCAGCACTGACCCCAATAGTCACAGCATGGTCTGCACTGGGGGGACAGGAGGGGGGGGTCACTGGTAACACACTGCTCAGCACTGACCCCAATAGTCACAGCATGGTCTGCACTGGGGGGACAGGTGGGGGGGTCACTGGTAACACACTGCTCAGCACTGACCCCAATAGTCACAGCATGGTCTGCACTGGGGGGACAGGTGGGAGGGTCACTGGTAACACACTGCTCAGCACTGACCCCAATAGTCACAGCATGGTCTGCACTGGGGGGACAGGTGGGAGGGTCACTGGTAACACACTGCTCAGCACTGACCCCAATAGTCACAGCATGGTCTGCACTGGGGGGACAGGTGGGAGGGTCACTGGTAACACACTGCTCAGCACTGACCCCAATAGTCACAGCATCGTCTGCACTGGGGGGACAGGTGGGGGGTCACTGGTAACACACTGCTCAGCACTGACCCCAATAGTCACAGCATGGTCTGCACTGGGGGGACAGGTGGGGGGGTCACTGGTAACACACTGCTCAGCACTGACCCCAATAGTCACAGCATGGTCTGCACTGGGGGGACAGGTGGGGGGGGTCACTGGTAACACACTGCTCAGCACTGACCCCAATAGTCACAGCATGGTCTGCACTGGGGGGACAGGTGGGGGGGTCACTGGTAACACACTGCTCAGCACTGACCCCAATAGTCACAGCACGGTCTGCACTGGGGGGACAGGTGGGGGGGTCACTGGTAACACACTGCTCAGCACTGACCCCAATAGTCACAGCATGGTCTGCACTGGGGGGACAGGTGGGGGGTCACTGGTAACACACTGCTCAGAACTGAACCCAATAGTCACAGCATGGTCTGCACTGGGGGGACAGGTGGGGGGGTCACTGGTAACACTGCTCAGCACTGACCCCAATAGTCACAGCATGGTCTGCACTTGGGGGACAGGTGGGAGGGTCACTGGTAACACACTGCTCAGCACTGACCCCAATAGTCACAGCATGGTCTGCACTGGGGGGACAGGTGGGGGGGTCCCCGGTAACACACTGCTCAGCACTGACCCCAATAGTCACAGCATCGTCTGCACTGGGGGACAGGTGGGGGGGTCACTGGTAACACTGCTCAGCACTGACCCCAATAGTCACAGCATGGTCTGCACTGGGGGGACAGGTGGGGGGGTCACTGGTAACACACTGCTCAGCACTGACCCCAATAGTCACAGCATGGTCTGCACTGGGGGGACAGGTGGGGGGGTCCCCGGTAACACACTGCTCAGCACTGACCCCAATAGTCACAGCATGGTCTGCACTGGGGGGACAGGTGGGGGGGGGTCACTGGTAACACACTGCTCAGCACTGACCCCAATAGTCACAGCATGGTCTGCACTGGGGGGACAGGTGGGGGGGTCCCCGGTAACACACTGCTCAGCACTGACCCCAATAGTCACAGCATCGTCTGCACTGGGGGGGACTGGTGGGGGGTCACTGGTAACACACTGCTCAGCACTGACCCCAATAGTCACAGCATCGTCTGCACTGGGGGGACAGGTGGGGGGGTCCCCGGTAACACACTGCTCAGCACTGACCCCAATAGTCACAGCATCGTCTGCACTGGGGGGACAGGTGGGGGGGGGGTCACTGGTAACACACTGCTCAGCACTGACCCCAATAGTCACAGCATGGTCTGCACTGGGGGGACAGGAGGGGGGGTCACTGGTAACACACTGCTCAGCACTGACCCCAATAGTCACAGCATGGTCTGCACTGGGGGGACAGGTGGGGGGTCACTGGTAACACACTGCTCAGCACTGACCCCAATAGTCACAGCATGGTCTGCACTGGGGGGACAGGTGGGGGGTCACTGGTAACACACTGCTCAGAACTGAACCCAATAGTCACAGCATGGTCTGCACTGGGGGGACAGGTGGGGGGGTCCCCGGTAACACACTGCTCAGCACTGACCCCAATAGTCACAGCATCGTCTGCACTGGGGGACAGGTGGGGGGGTCACTGGTAACACACTGCTCAGCACTGACCCCAATAGTCACAGCATGGTCTGCACTGGGGGGACAGGTGGGGGGGTCCCCGGTAACACACTGCTCAGCACTGACCCCAATAGTCACAGCATGGTCTGCACTGGGGGGACAGGTGGGGGGGTCCCCGGTAACACACTGCTCAGCACTGACCCCAATAGTCACAGCATCGTCTGCACTGGGGGGGACTGGTGGGGGGTCACTGGTAACACACTGCTCAGCACTGACCCCAATAGTCACAGCATCGTCTGCACTGGGGGGACAGGTGGGGGGGTCCCCGGTAACACACTGCTCAGCACTGACCCCAATAGTCACAGCATGGTCTGCACTGGGGGGACAGGTGGGGGGGTCACTGGTAACACACTGCTCAGCACTGACCCCAATAGTCACAGCACGGTCTGCACTGGGGGGACAGGTGGGGGGGTCACTGGTAACACACTGCTCAGCACTGACCCCAATAGTCACAGCATCGTCTGCACTGGGGGGACAGGTGGGGGGGTCCCCGGTAACACACTGCTCAGCACTGACCCCAATAGTCACAGCATGGTCTGCACTGGGGGGACAGGAGGGGGGTCACTGGTAACACACTGCTCAGCACTGACCCCAATAGTCACAGCATGGTCTGCACTGGGGGGACAGGTGGGAGGGTCACTGGTAACACACTGCTCAGCACTGACCCCAATAGTCACAGCATGGTCTGCACTGGGGGGACAGGTGGGGGGGGGGTCACCGGTAACACACTGCTCAGCACTGACCCCAATAGTCACAGCATGGTCTGCACTGGGGGCACAGGTGGGGGGGTCACTGGTAACACTGCTCAGCACTGACCCCAATAGTCACAGCATGGTCTGCACTGGGGGGACAGGTGGGGGGGTCACTGGTAACACACTGCTCAGCACTGACCCCAATAGTCACAGCATGGTCTGCACTGGGGGCACAGGTGGGGGGGGTCACTGGTAACACACTGCTCAGCACTGACCCCAATAGTCACAGCATGGTCTGCACTGGGGGGACAGGTGGGGGGTCACTGGTAACACACTGCTCAGCACTGACCCCAATAGTCACAGCATCGTCTGCACTGGGGGCACAGGTGGGGGGGTCACTGGTAACACACTGCTCAGCACTGACCCCAATAGTCACAGCATGGTCTGCACTGGGGGCACAGGTGGGGGGGTCACTGGTAACACACTGCTCAGCACTGACCCCAATAGTCACAGCATGGTCTGCACTGGGGGGACAGGTGGGAGGGTCACTGGTAACACACTGCTCAGCACTGACCCCAATAGTCACAGCATGGTCTGCACTGGGGGCACAGGTGGGGGGGTCACTGGTAACACACTGCTCAGCACTGACCCCAATAGTCACAGCATGGTCTGCACTGGGGGGACAGGTGGGAGGGTCACTGGTAACACACTGCTCAGCACTGACCCCAATAGTCACAGGATGGTCTGCACTGGGGGGACAGGTGGGGGGTCACTGGTAACACACTGCTCAGCACTGACCCCTATAGTCACAGCATGGTCTGCACTGGGGGGACAGGTGGGGGGTCACTGGTAACACACTGCTCAGCACTGACCCCAATAGTCACAGCATGGTCTGCACTGGGGGGACAGGTGGGGGGGGGGTCACTGGTAACACACTGCTCAGCACTGACCCCAATAGTCACAGCATGGTCTGCACTGGGGGGACAGGTGGGGGGGTCACTGGTAACACACTGCTCAGCACTGACCCCAATAGTCACAGCATGGTCTGCACTGGGGGGACAGGTGGGGGGGTCACTGGTAACACACTGCTCAGCACTGACCCCAATAGTCACAGCATGGTCTGCACTGGGGGGACAGGTGGGGGGGTCACTGGTAACACACTGCTCAGCACTGACCCCAATAGTCACAGCATGGTCTGCACTGGGGGGACAGGTGGGGGGGGGTCACTGGTAACACACTGCTCAGCACTGACCCCAATAGTCACAGCATGGTCTGCACTGGGGGGACAGGTGGGGGGTCACTGGTAACACACTGCTCAGCACTGACCCCAATAGTCACAGCATGGTCTGCACTGGGGGGACAGGTGGGGGGGTCACTGGTAACACACTGCTCAGCACTGACCCTAATAGTCACAGCATGGTCTGCACTGGGGGGACAGGTGGGGGGGTCACTGGTAACACACTGCTCAGCACTGACCCCAATAGTCACAGCATGGTCTGCACTGGGGGGACAGGTGGGGGGGTCACTGGTAACACACTGCTCAGCACTGACCCCAATAGTCACAGCATGGTCTGCACTGGGGGGACAGGTGGGGGGGTCACTGGTAGCACACTGCTCAGCACTGACCCCAATAGTCACAGCATCGTCTGCACTGGGGGGACAGGTGGGAGGGTCACTGGTAACACACTGCTCAGCACTGACCCCAATAGTCACAGCATGGTCTGCACTGGGGGGACAGGTGGGAGGGTCACTGGTAACACACTGCTCAGCACTGACCCCAATAGTCACAGCATGGTCTGCACTGGGGGGACAGGTGGGGGGGTCACTGGTAACACACTGCTCAGCACTGACCCCAATAGTCACAGCATGGTCTGCACTGGGGGGACAGGTGGGGGGGTCACTGGTAACACACTGCTCAGCACTGACCCCAATAGTCACAGCATGGTCTGCACTGGGGGGACAGGTGGGGGGTCACTGGTAACACACTGCTCAGCACTGACCCCAATAGTCACAGCATGGTCTGCACTGGGGGGACAGGTGGGGGGTCACTGGTAACACACTGCTCAGCACTGACCCCAATAGTCACAGCATCGTCTGCACTGGGGGGGACAGGTGGGGGGGTCACTGGTAACACACTGCTCAGCACTGACCCCAATAGTCACAGCATGGTCTGCACTGGGGGCACAGGTGGGGGGGTCACTGGTAACACACTGCTCAGCACTGACCCCAATAGTCACAGCATGGTCTGCACTGGGGGGACAGGTGGGAGGGTCACTGGTAACACACAGCTCAGCACTGACCCCAATAGTCACAGCATCGTCTGCACTGGGGGGACAGGTGGGAGGGTCACTGGTAACACACTGCTCAGCACTGACCCCAATAGTCACAGCATCGTCTGCACTGGGGGGACAGGTGGGAGGGTCACTGGTAACACACTGCTCAGCACTGACCCCAATAGTCACAGCATGGTCTGCACTGGGGGGACAGGTGGGAGGGTCCCCGGTAACACACTGCTCAGCACTGACCCCAATAGTCACAGCATGGTCTGCACTGGGGGGACAGGTGGGGGGGTCCCCGGTAACACACTGCTCAGCACTGACCCCAATAGTCACAGCATGGTCTGCACTGGGGGGACAGGTGGGGGGGTCCCCGGTAACACACTGCTCAGCACTGACCCCATTAGTCACAGCATCGTCTGCACTGGGGGGACAGGTGGGGGGGGGGTCACTGGTAACACACTGCTCAGCACTGACCCCAATAGTCACAGCATGGTCTGCACTGGGGGGACAGGTGGGGGGGTCACTGGTAACACACTGCTCAGCACTGACCCCAATAGTCACAGCATGGTCTGCACTGGGAGGACAGGTGGGGGGGTCACTGGTAACACACTGCTCAGCACTGACCCCAATAGTCACAGCATCGTCTGCACTGGGGGGACAGGTGGGGGGGCACACTGGTAACACACTGCTCAGCACTGACCCCAATAGTCACAGCATGGTCTGCACTGGGGGGACAGGTGGGAGGGTCACTGGTAACACACTGCTCAGTACTGACCCCAATAGTCACAGCATGGTCTGCACTGGGGGGACAGGTGGGAGGGTCCCCGGTAACACACTGCTCAGCACTGACCCCAATAGTCACAGCATGGTCTGCACTGGGGGGACAGGTGGGGGGGTCCCCGGTAACACACTGCTCAGCACTGACCCCATTAGTCACAGCATCGTCTGCACTGGGGGGACAGGTGGGGGGTCACTGGTAACACACTGCTCAGCACTGACCCCAATAGTCACAGCATGGTCTGCACTGGGGGGACAGGTGGGGGGGGTCACTGGTAACACACTGCTCAGCACTGACCCCAATAGTCACAGCATCGTCTGCACTGGGGGGACAGGTGGGGGGGTCACTGGTAACACACTGCTCAGCACTGACCCCAATAGTCACAGCATGGTCTGCACTGGGGGGACAGGTGGGGGGGGTCACTGGTAACACACTGCTCAGCACTGACCCCAATAGTCACAGCATGGTCTGCACTGGGGGGACAGGTGGGGGGGTCACTGGTAACACACTGCTCAGCACTGACCCCAATAGTCACAGCATGGTCTGCACTGGGGGGACAGGTGGGGGGGTCACTGGTAACACACTGCTCAGCACTGACCCCAATAGTCACAGCACGGTCTGCACTGGGGGGACAGGTGGGGGGGTCACTGGTAACACACTGCTCAGCACTGACCCCAATAGTCACAGCATGGTCTTTACTGGGGGGACAGGTGGGGGGGGGGTCACTGGTAACACTGCTCAGCACTGACCCCAATAGTCACAGCATGGTCTGCACTGGGGGGACAGGTGGGGGGTCACTGGTAACACACTGCTCAGCACTGACCCCAATAGTCACAGCATGGTCTGCACTGGGGGGACAGGTGGGGGGGGTCACTGGTAACACACTGCTCAGCACTGACCCCAATAGTCACAGCATGGTCTGCACTGGGGGGACAGGTGGGAGGGTCACTGGTAACACACTGCTCAGCACTGACCCCAATAGTCACAGCATGGTCTGCACTGGGGGGACAGGTGGGAGGGTCACTGGTAACACACTGCTCAGCACTGACCCCAATAGTCACAGCATGGTCTGCACTGGGGGGACAGGTGGGGGGGTCCCCGGTAACACACTGCTCAGCACTGACCCCAATAGTCACAGCATGGTCTGCACTGGGGGGACAGGTGGGGGGGGGGTCACTGGTAACACACTGCTCAGCACTGACCCCAATAGTCACAGCATGGTCTGCACTGGGGGGACAGGTGGGGGGGTCACTGGTAACACACTGCTCAGCACTGACCCCAATAGTCACAGCATGGTCTGCACTGGGGGGACAGGTGGGGGGGTCACTGGTAACACACTGCTCAGCACTGACCCCAATAGTCACAGCATGGTCTGCACTGGGGGGACAGGTGGGGGGTCACTGGTAACACACTGCTCAGCACTGACCCCAATAGTCACAGCATGGTCTGCACTGGGGGGACAGGTGGGGGGTCACTGGTAACACACTGCTCAGCACTGACCCCAATAGTCACAGAATGGCCTGCACTGGGGGGACAGGTGGGGTGGTCACTGGTAACACACTGCTCAGCACTGACACCAATAGTCACAGCATGGTCTGCACTGGGGGGACAGGTGGGGGGGTCCCCGGTAACACACTGCTCAGCACTGACCCCAATAGTCACAGCATGGTCTGCACTGGGGGGACAGGTGGGGGGGGGTCACTGGTAACACACTGCTCAGCACTGACCCCAATAGTCACAGCATGGTCTGCACTGGGGGCACAGGTGGGGGGGTCACTGGTAACACACTGCTCAGCACTGACCCCAATAGTCACAGCATGGTCTGCACTGGGGGGACAGGTGGGGGGGTCACTGGTAACACACTGCTCAGCACTGACCCCAATAGTCACAGCATGGTCTGCACTGGGGGCACAGGTGGGGGGGTCACTGGTAACACACTGCTCAGCACTGACCCCAATAGTCACAGCACGGTCTGCACTGGGGGGACAGGTGGGGGGGTCACTGGTAACACACTGCTCAGCACTGACCCCAATAGTCACAGCACGGTCTGCACTGGGGGGACAGGTGGGGGGGTCACTGGTAACACACTGCTCAGCACTGACCCCAATAGTCACAGCATGGTCTGCACTGGGGGGACAGGTGGGGGGGTCCCCGGTAACACACTGCTCAGCACTGACCCCAATAGTCACAGCATGGTCTGCACTGGGGGGACAGGTGGGGGGTCACTGGTAACACACTGCTCAGCACTGACCCCAATAGTCACAGCATGGTCTGCACTGGGGGGACAGGTGGGGGGGTCACTGGTAACACACTGCTCAGCACTGACCCCAATAGTCACAGCATGGTCTGCACTGGGGGGACAGGTGGGGGGGTCACTGGTAACACACTGCTCAGCACTGACCCCAATGGTCACAGCATGGTCTGCACTGGGGGGACAGGTGGGGGGTCACTGGTAACACACTGCTCAGCACTGACCCCAATAGTCTCAGCATGATCTGCACTGGGGGGACAGGTGGGGGGGTCACTGGTAACACACTGCTCAGCACTGACCCCAATAGTCACAGCATGGTCTGCACTGGGGGGACAGGTGGGGGGGGGTCCCCGGTAACACACTGCTCAGCACTGACCCCAATAGTCACAGCATGGTCTGCACTGGGGGGACAGGTGGGGGGGTCCCCGGTAACACACTGCTCAGCACTGACCCCAATAGTCACAGCATGGTCTGCACTGGGGGGACAGGTGGGGGGGTCACTGGTAACACACTGCTCAGCACTGACCCCAATAGTCACAGCATGGTCTGCACTGGGGGGACAGGTGGGGGGGTCACTGGTAACACACTGCTCAGCACTGACCCCAATAGTCACAGCATGGTCTGCACTGGGGGGACAGGTGGGGGGGGTCACTGGTAACACACTGCTCAGCACTGACCCCAATAGTCACAGCATGGTCTGCACTGGGGGGACAGGTGGGGGGGGTCACTGGTAACACACTGCTCAGCACTGACCCCAATAGTCACAGCATCGTCTGCACTGGGGGGACAGGTGGGAGGGTCACTGGTAACACACTGCTCAGCACTGACCCCAATAGTCACAGCATGGTCTGCACTGGGGGGACAGGTGGGGGGGTCACTGGTAACACACTGCTCAGCACTGACCCCAATAGTCACAGCATCGTCTGCACTGGGGGACAGGTGGGGGGGTCACTGGTAACACACTGCTCAGCACTGACCCCAATAGTCACAGCATGGTCTGCACTGGGGGGGACAGGTGGGGGGGTCACTGGTAACACTGCTCAGCACTGACCCCAATAGTCACAGCATGGTCTGCACTGGGGGGACAGGTGGGGGGGTCCCCGGTAACACACTGCTCAGCACTGACCCCAATAGTCACAGCATCGTCTGCACTGGGGGGACAGGTGGGGGGGTCACTGGTAACACACTGCTCAGCACTGACCCCAATAGTCACAGCATGGTCTGCACTGGGGGGACAGGTGGGGGGGTCCCCGGTAACACACTGCTCAGCACTGACCCCAATAGTCACAGCATCGTCTGCACTGGGGGGACAGGTGGGGGGTCACTGGTAACACACTGCTCAGCACTGACCCCAATAGTCACAGCATGGTCTGCACTGGGGGGACAGGTGGGGGGGTCCCCGGTAACACACTGCTCAGCACTGACCCCATTAGTCACAGCATGGTCTTTACTGGGGGGACAGGTGGGGGGGGGTCACTGGTAACACACTGCTCAGCACTGACCCCAATAGTCACAGCATGGTCTGCACTGGGGGGACAGGTGGGGGGGGGTCACTGGTAACACACTGCTCAGCACTGACCCCAATAGTCACAGCATGGTCTGCACTGGGGGGACAGGTGGGGGGTCACTGGTAACACACTGCTCAGCACTGACCCCAATAGTCACAGCATGGTCTGCACTGGGGGGACAGGTGAGGGGGTCACTGGTAACACACTGCTCAGCACTGACCCCAATAGCAGTATTATAGTAGTTATATTCCTGTACATAGGGGGCAGTATTATAGTAGTTATATCCCTGTACATAGGGGGCAGTATTATAGTAGTTATATTCCTGTACATAGGGGGCAGTATTATAGTAGTTATATTCCTGTACATAGGGGGCAGTATTCTAGTAGTTATATTCCTGTACATAGGGGGCGGTATTATAGTAGTTATATTCTTGTACATAGGGGGCAGTATTATAGTAGTTATATTCTTGTACATAGGGGGCAGTATTATAGTAGTTATATCCCTGTACATAGGGGGCAGTATTATAGTAGTTATATTCTTGTACATAGGGGGCAGTATTATAGTAGTTATATTCTTGTACATAGGGGGCAGTATTATAGTAGTTATATTCTTGTACATAGGGGGCAGTATTATAGTAGTTATATTCTTGTACATAGGGGGCAGTATTATAGTAGTTATATTCTTGTACATAGGGGGCAGTATTATAGTAGTTATATTCTTGTACATAGGGAGCAGTATTATAGTAGTTATATTCCTGTACATAGGTGGCAGTATTATAGTAGTTATATTCCTGTACATAGGGGGCAGTATTATAGTAGTTATATTCTTGTACATAGGAGGCAGTATTATAGTAGTTATATTCTTGTACATAGGGGGCAGTATTATAGTGGTTATATTCCTGTACATAGGGGGCAGTATTATAGTAGTTATATTCCTGTACATAGGGGGCAGTATTATAGTAGTTATATCCCTGTACATAGGGGGCAGTATTATAGTAGTTATATTCCTGTACATAGGGGGCAGTATTATAGTAGTTATATTCCTGTACATAGGGGGCAGTATTATAGTAGTTATATTCCTGTACATAGGGGGCAGTATTATAGTAGTTATATCCCTGTACA
The DNA here is from genome assembly GCF_040894005.1 of Engystomops pustulosus. Lineage (NCBI taxonomy): Eukaryota > Metazoa > Chordata > Amphibia > Anura > Leptodactylidae > Engystomops > Engystomops pustulosus. Next base: position 2,973,140 of record NC_092414.1, on the reverse strand, counting down.
TAGGGGGCAGTATTATAGTAGTTATATCCCTGTACATAGGGGGCAGTATTATAGTAGTTATATTCCTGTACATAGAGGGCAGTATTATAGTAGTTATATTCCTGTACATAGAGGGCAGTATTATAGTAGTTATATTCCTGTACATAGGGGGCAGTATTATAGTAGTTATAGTCTTGTACATAGGGGGCAGTATTATAGTAGTTATATTCCTGTACATAGGGGGCAGTATTATAGTAGTTATATTCCTGTACATAGGGGGCAGTATTATAGTAGTTATATTCCTGTACATAGGGGGCAGTATTATAGTAGTTATATTCCTGTACATAGGGGGCAGTATTATAGTAGTTATATTCCTGTACATAGAGGGCAGTATTATAGTAGTTATATTCCTGTACATAGGGGGCAGTATTATAGTAGTTATATCCCTGTACATAGGGGGCAGTATTATAGTAGTTATATTCCTGTACATAGGGGGCAGTATTATAGTAGTTATATTCTTGTACATAGGGGGCAGTATTATAGTAGTTATATTCCTGTACATAGGGGGCAGTATTATAGTAGTTATATTCCTGTACATAGGGGGCAGTATTATAGTAGTTATATTCCTGTACATAGGGGGCAGTATTATAGTAGTTATATTCTTGTACATAGGGGGCAGTATTATAGTAGTTATATTCCTGTACAGGCGGTCCCCTACTTAAGGACACCCGACTTACAGACAACCCATAGTTACAGACGGACCCCTCTGCCCACTGTGACCTCTGGTGAAGCTCTCTGGATGCTTTACTATAGTCCCAGACTGTAAGGATCAGCTGTAAGATGTCTGTAATGAAGCTTTATTGATAATTCTTGGTCCAATTACACCAAAAATTTTGAAACTCCAATTGTCACTGGGGCAAAAGAAAAAAAATTGTCTAGAACTTCCATTATAAAATATAGAGTTTCGACTTACATACAAATTCAACTTAAGAACAAACCTCCAGACCCTATCTTGTATGTAACCCGGGGACTGCCTGTACATAGGAGGCAGTATTATAGTAGTTATATTCCTGTACACAGGGGGCAGTATTATAGTAGTTATATTCTTGTACATAGGGTGCAGTATTATAGTAGTTATATTCTTGTACATAGGGTGCAGTATTATAGTAGTTATATTCCTGTACATAGGGGGCAGTATTATAGTAGTTATATCCTTGTACATAGGGGGCAGTATTATAGTAGTTATATTCCTGTACATAGGGAGCAGTATTATAGTAGTTATATTCCTGTACATAGGGGGCAGTATTATAGTAGTTATATTCCTGTACATAGGGGGCAGTATTATAGTAGTTATATTCCTGCACATAGGGGGCGGTATTATAGTAGTTATATTCCTGTACATAGGGGGCAGTATTATAGTAGTTATATTCCTGTACATAGGGGGCAGTATTATAGTAGTTATATTCCTGTACATAGGGGGCAGTATTATAGTAGTTATATTCCTGTACATAGGGGGCAGTATTATAGTAGTTATATTCCTGTACATAGGGGGCAGTATTATAGTAGTTATATTCCTGTACATAGGGGGCAGTATTATAGTAGTTATATTCCTGTACATAGGGGGCAGTATTATAGTAGTTATATTCTTGTACATAGGGGGCAGTATTATAGTAGTTATATTCTTGTACATAGGGGGCAGTATTATAGTAGTTATATTCCTGTACATAGGGGGCAGTATTATAGTAGTTATATTCCTGTACATAGGGGGCAGTATTATAGTAGTTATATTCTTGTACATAGGGGGCAGTATTATAGTAGTTATATTCCTGTACATAGGGGGCAGTATTATAGTAGTTATATTCTTGTACATAGGGGACAGTATTATAGTAGTTATATTCTTGTACATAGGGGGCAGTATTATAGTAGTTATATTCCTGTACATAGGGGGCAGTATTATAGTAGTTATATTCTTGTACATAGGGGGCAGTATTATAGTAGTTATATTCTTGTACATAGGGGACAGTATTATAGTAGTTATATTCTTGTACATAGGGGGCAGTATTATAGTAGTTATATTCTTGTACATAGGGGGCAGTATTATAGTAGTTATATTCCTGTACATAGGGGGCAGTATTATAGTAGTTATATTCCTGTACATAGGGGGCAGTATTATAGTAGTTATATTCCTGTACATAGGGGGCAGTATTATAGTAGTTATATTCCTGTACATAGGAGGCAGTATTATAGTAGTTATATTCCTGTACATAGGGGGCAGTATTATAGTAGTTATATTCCTGTACATAGGGGGCAGTATTATAGTAGTTATATTCCTGTACATAGGGGGCAGTATTATAGTAGTTATATTCCTGTACATAGGAGGCAGTATTATAGTAGTTATATTCCTGTACATAGGGGGCAGTATTATAGTAGTTATATTCCTGTACATAGGGGGCAGTATTATAGTAGTTATATTCCTGTACATAGGGGGCAGTATTATAGTAGTTATATTCCTGTACATAGGGGGCAGTATTATAGTAGTTATATTCCTGTACATAGGGGGCAGTATTATAGTAGTTATATTCCTGTACATAGGAGGCAGTATTATAGTAGTTATATTCTTGTACATAGGGGCAGTATTATAGTAGTTATATCCTTGTACATAGGGGGCAGTATTATAGTAGTTATATTCCTGTACATAGGGGGCAGTATTATAGTAGTTATATTCTTGTACATAGGGGGCAGTATTATAGTAGTTATATTCTTGTACATAGGGGGCAGTATTATAGTAGTTATATTCCTGTACATAGGGGGCAGTATTATAGTAGTTATATTCCTGTACATAGAGGGCAGTATTATAGTAGTTATATTCTTGTACATAGGGGGCAGTATTATAGTAGTTATATTCCTGTACATAGGGGGCAGTATTATAGTAGTTATATTCCTGTACATAGGGGGCAGTATTATAGTAGTTATATTCCTGTACATAGGGGGCAGTATTATAGTAGTTATATTCCTGTACATAGGGGGCAGTATTATAGCAGTTATATTCCTGTACATAGGGGGCAGTATTATAGTAGTTATATTCCTGTACATAGGGGGCAGTATTATAGTAGTTATATTCCTGTACATAGGGGGCAGTATTATAGTAGTTATATTCCTGTACATAGGGGGCAGTATTATAGTAGTTATATTCCTGTACATAGGGGGCAGTATTATAGTAGTTATATCCCTGTACATAGGGGGCAGTATTATAGTAGTTATATCCCTGTACATAGGGGGCAGTATTATAGTAGTTATATTCCTGTACATAGGGGGCAGTATTATAGTAGTTATATTCCTGTACATAGGGGGCAGTATTATAGTAGTTATATTCCTGTACATAGGGGGCAGTATTATAGTAGTTATATTCCTGTACATAGGGGGCAGTATTATAGTAGTTATATCCCTGTACATAGGGGGCAGTATTATAGTAGTTATATCCCTGTACATAGGGGGCAGTATTATAGTAGTTATATTCCTGTACATAGGGGGCAGTATTATAGTAGTTATATTCCTGTACATAGGGGGCAGTATTATAGTAGTTATATTCCTGTACATAGGGGGCAGTATTATAGTAGTTATATTCCTGTACATAGGAGGCAGTATTATAGTAGTTATATTCCTGTACATAGGGGGCAGTATTATAGTAGTTATATTCCTGTACATAGGGGGCAGTATTATAGTAGTTATATTCCTGTACATAGGAGGCAGTATTATAGTAGTTATATTCTTGTACATAGGGGGCAGTATTATAGTAGTTATATTCTTGTACATAGGGGGCAGTATTATAGTAGTTATATTCCTGTACATAGGGGGCAGTATTATAGTAGTTATATTCCTGTACATAGGGGGCAGTATTATAGTAGTTATATTCCTGTACATAGGGGGCAGTATTATAGTAGTTATATTCCTGTACATAGGGGGCAGTATTATAGTAGTTATATTCTTGTACATAGGGGGCAGTATTATAGTAGTTATATCCCTGTACATAGGGGGCAGTATTATAGTAGTTATATCCCTGTACATAGGGGGCAGTATTATAGTAGTTATATTCCTGTACATAGGGGGCAGTATTATAGTAGTTATATTCCTGTACATAGGGGGCAGTATTATAGTAGTTATATTCCTGTACATAGGGGGCAGTATTATGGAGGAAATTTGCTTACCGAAATTTCCATTTCTTTTCGTCCGTTCGGCAGCACACATATGGGATTTATCCCCTAGGTACTATCAGAAGAGAGCAGGTAACAAGCAGTAGTAGACAGTTAAACAATTAGTGCCTCCCCCTATATAAGGCCGGAGCACACACACAGCCCTTGTATTTCTTTTTCTCTTAGGTATGACAGAAGAGTTCAGGTGCTACCACACATCACTGACACATGAGATCACTGCTAGTATCTCCTCCCTGCTGGGCCTTGTGGTTCATCACCCTGCGTGCCTCACCATCAGACGCCTGGATCCCCTCCTGCATAGGCCGCAGCCCAGGTAAGAGCCTGTACAGCTATCCTGCCCTTACAGGGGTAATAATACAGACTGTGCTGAGTATCTACCACACATCACTGACACATGAGATCACTGCTAGTATCTCCTCCCTGCTGGGCCTTGTGGTTCATCACCCTGCGTGCCTCACCATCAGACGCCTGGATCCCCTCCTGCATAGGCCGCAGCCCAGGTAAGAGCCTGTACAGCTATCCTGCCCTTACATGGGTAATAATACAGACTGTGCTGAGTATCTACCACACATCACTGACACATGAGATCACTGCTAGTATCTCCTCCCTGCTGGGCCTTGTGGTTCATCACCCTGCGTGCCTCACCATCACACGCCTGGATCCCCTCCTGCATAGGCCGCAGCCCAGGTAAGAGCCTGTACAGCTATCCTGCCCTTACAGGGGTAATAATACAGACTGTGCTGAGTATATACCACACATCACTGACACATGAGATCACTGCTAGTATCTCCTACCTGCTGGGTCTTGTGGTTCATCACCCTGCGTGCCTCACCAGCAGACGCCTGGATCCCCCTCCTGCATAGGCCGCAGCCCAGGTAAGAGCCTGTACAGCTATCCTGCCCTTACAGGGGTAATAATACAGACTGTGCTGAGTATCTACCACACATCACTGACACATGAGATCACTGCTAGTATCTCCTCCCTGCTGGGCCTTGTGGTTCATCACCCTGCGTGCCTCACCATCAGACGCCTGGATCCCCTCCTGCATAGGCCGCAGCCCAGGTAAGAGCCTGTACAGCTATCCTGCCCTTACAGGGGTAATAATACAGACTGTGCTGAGTATCTACCACACATCACTGACACATGAGATCACTGCTAGTATCTCCTCCCTGCTGGGCCTTGTGGTTCATCACCCTGCGTGCCTCACCATCAGACGCCTGGATCCCCTCCTGCATAGGCCGCAGCCCAGGTAAGAGCCTGTACAGCTATCCTGCCCTTACAGGGGTAATAATACAGACTGTGCTGAGTATCTACCACACATCACTGACACATGAGATCACTGCTAGTATCTCCTCCCTGCTGGGCCTTGTGGTTCATCACCCTGCGTGTCTCTCCACCCGACGCCTGGATCCCCTCCTGCATAGGCCGCAGCCCAGGTAAGAGCCTGTACAGCTATCCTGCCCTTACAGGGGTAATAATACAGACTGTGCTGAGTATCTACCACACATCACTAACACATGAGATCACTGCTAGTATCTCCCACCTGCTGGGCCTTGTGGTTCATCACCCTGCGTGCCTCACCAGCAGACGCCTGGATCCCCTCCTGCATAGGCCGCAGCCCAGGTAAGAGCCTGTACAGCTATCCTGCCCTTACAGGGGTAATAATACAGACTGTGCTGAGTATCTACCACACATCACTGACACATGAGATCACTGCTAGTATCTCCTCCCTGCTGGGCCTTGTGGTTCATTAACCCTGCGTGTCTCACCATCAGACGCCTGGATCCCCTCCTGCATAGGCCGCAGCCCAGGTAAGAGCCTGTACAGCTATCCTGCCCTTACAGGGGTAATAATACAGACTGTGCTGAGTATATACCACACATCACTGACACATGAGATCACTGCTAGTATCTCCTACCTGCTGGGCCTTGTGGTTCATCACCCTGCGTGCCTCACCAGCAGACGCCTGGATCCCCTCCTGCATAGGCCGCAGCCCAGGTAAGAGCCTGTACAGCTATCCTGCCCTTACAGGGGTAATAATACAGACTGTGCTGAGTATCTACCACACATCACTGACACATGAGATCACTGCTAGTATCTCCTACCTGCTGGGCCTTGTGGTTCATCACCCTGCGTGCCTCACCATCAGATGCCTGGATCCCCTCCTGCATAGGCCGCAGCCCAGGTAAGAGCCTGTACAGCTATCCTGCCCTTACAGGGGTAATAATACAGACTGTGCTGAGTATCTACCACACATCACTGACACATGAGATCACTGCTAGTATCTCCTCCCTGCTGGGCCTTGTGGTTCATCACCCTGCGTGCCTCACCAGCAGACGCCTGGATCCCCTCCTGCATAGGCCGCAGCCCAGGTAAGAGCCTGTACAGCTATCCTGCCCTTACAGGGGTAATAATACAGACTGTGCTGAGTATCTACCACACATCACTGACACATGAGATCACTGCTAGTATCTCCTCCCTGCTGGGCCTTGTGGTTCATTAACCCTGCGTGTCTCACCATCAGACGCCTGGATCCCCTCCTGCATAGGCCGCAGCCCAGGTAAGAGCCTGTACAGCTATCCTGCCCTTACAGGGGTAATAATACAGACTGTGCTGAGTATCTACCACACATCACTGACACATGAGATCACTGCTAGTATCTCCTCCCTGCTGGGCCTTGTGGTTCATCACCCTGCGTGTCTCACCATCAGACGCCTGGATCCCCTCCTGCATAGGCCGCAGCCCAGGTAAGAGCCTGTACAGCTATCCTGCCCTTACAGGGGTAATAATACAGACTGTGCTGAGTATATACCACACATCACTGACACATGAGATCACTGCTAGTATCTCCTACCTGCTGGGCCTTGTGGTTCATCACCCTGCGTGCCTCACCATCAGACGCCTGGATCCCCTCCTGCATAGGCCGCAGCCCAGGTAAGAGCCTGTACAGCTATCCTGCCCTTACAGGGGTAATAATACAGACTGTGCTGAGTATCTACCACACATCACTGACACATGAGATCACTGCTAGTATCTCCTACCTGCTGGGCCTTGTGGTTCATTAACCCTGCGTGCCTCACCATCAGACGCCTGGATCCCCTCCTGCATAGGCCGCAGCCCAGGTAAGAGCCTGTACAGCTATCCTGCCCTTACAGGGGTAATAATACAGACTGTGCTGAGTATCTACCACACATCACTGACACATGAGATCACTGCTAGTATCTCCTCCCTGCTGGGCCTTGTGGTTCATCACCCTGCGTGCCTCACCATCAGACGCCTGGATCCCCTCCTGCATAGGCCGCAGCCCAGGTAAGAGCCTGTACAGCTATCCTGCCCTTACAGGGGTAATAATACAGACTGTGCTGAGTATCTACCACACATCACTGACACATGAGATCACTGCTAGTATCTCCTCCCTGCTGGGCCTTGTGGTTCATCACCCTGCGTGCCTCACCATTGGACGCCTGGATCCCCTCCTGCATAGGCTGCAGCCCAGGTAAGAGCCTGTACAGCTATCCTGCCCTTACAGGGGTAATAATACAGACTGTGCTGAGTATCTACCACACATCACTGACACATGAGATCACTGCTAGTATCTCCTCCCTGCTGGGCCTTGTGGTTCATCACCCAGCGTGCCTCACCATCAGACGCCTGGATCCCCTCCTGCATAGGCCGCAGCCCAGGTAAGAGCCTGTACAGCTATCCTGCCCTTACAGGGGTAATAATACAGACTGTGCTGAGTATCTACCACACATGACTGACACATGAGATCACTGCTAGTATCTCCTCCCTGCTGGGCCTTGTGGTTCATCACCCTGCGTGCCTCACCATCAGACGCCTGGATCCCCTCCTGCATAGGCCGCAGCCCAGGTAAGAGCCTGTACAGCTATCCTGCCCTTACAGGGGTAATAATACAGACTGTGCTGAGTATCTACCACACATCACTGACACATGAGATCACTGCTAGTATCTCCCACCTGCTGGGCCTTGTGGTTCATCACCCTGCGTGCCTCACCATCAGACGCCTGGATCCCCTCCTGCATAGGCCGCAGCCCAGGTAAGAGCCTGTACAGCTATCCTGCCCTTACAGGGGTAATAATACAGACTGTGCTGAGTATCTACCACACATCACTGACACATGAGATCACTGCTAGTATCTCCTACCTGCTGGGCCTTGTGGTTCATCACCCTGCGTGCCTCACCATCAGACGCCTGGATCCCCTCCTGCATAGGCCGCAGCCCAGGTAAGAGCCTGTACAGCTATCCTGCCCTTACAGGGGTAATAATACAGACTGTGCTGAGTATCTACCACACATCACTGACACATGAGATCACTGCTAGTATCTCCTCCCTGCTGGGCCTTGTGGTTCATCACCCTGCGTGCCTCACCAGCAGACGCCTGGATCCCCTCCTGCATAGGCCGCAGCCCAGGTAAGAGCCTGTACAGCTATCCTGCCCTTACAGGGGTAATAATACAGACTGTGCTGAGTATCTACCACACATCACTGACACATGAGATCACTGCTAGTATCTCCTACCTGCTGGGCCTTGTGGTTCATCACCCTGCGTGCCTCACCATCAGACGCCTGGATCCCCTCCTGCATAGGCCGCAGCCCAGGTAAGAGCCTGTACAGCTATCCTGCCCTTACAGGGGTAATAATACAGACTGTGCTGAGTATCTACCACACATCACTGACACATGAGATCACTGCTAGTATCTCCTACCTGCTGGGCCTTGTGGTTCATCACCCTGCGTGCCTCACCATCAGACGCCTGGATCCCCTCCTGCATAGGCCGCAGCCCAGGTAAGAGCCTGTACAGCTATCCTGCCCTTACAGGGGTAATAATACAGACTGTGCTGAGTATATACCACACATCACTGACACATGAGATCACTGCTAGTATCTCCTCCCTGCTGGGCCTTGTGGTTCATCACCCTGCGTGCCTCACCATCAGACGCCTGGATCCCCTCCTGCATAGGCCGCAGCCGAGGTAAGAGCCTGTACAGCTATCCTGCCCTTACAGGGGTAATAATACAGACTGTGCTGAGTATCTACCACACATCACTAACACATGAGATCACTGCTAGTATCTCCTCCCTGCTGGGCCTTGTGGTTCATCACCCTGCGTGCCTCACCATCAGACGCCTGGATCCCCTCCTGCATAGGCCGCAGCCCAGGTAAGAGCCTGTACAGCTATCCTGCCCTTACAGGGGTAATAATACAGACTGTGCTGAGTATCTACCACACATCACTGACACATGAGATCACTGCTAGTATCTCCTCCCTGCTGGGCCTTGTGGTTCATCACCGTGCGTGCCTCACCATCAGACGCCTGGATCCCCTCCTGCATAGGCCGCAGCCGAGGTAAGAGCCTGTACAGCTATCCTGCCCTTACAGGGGTAATAATACAGACTGTGCTGAGTATCTACCACACATCACTGACACATGAGATCACTGCTAGTATCTCCTACCTGCTGGGCCTTGTGGTTCATCACCCTGCGTGCCTCACCATCAGACGCCTGGATCCCCTCCTGCATAGGCCACAGCCCTGGTAAGAGCCCGTACAGCTATCCTGCCCTTACAGGGGTAATAATACAGACTGTGCTGAGTATCTACCACACATCACTGACACATGAGATCACTGCTAGTATCTCCTACCTGCTGGGCCTTGTGGTTCATCACCCAGCGTGCCTCACCATCAGATGCCTGGATCCCCTCCTGCATAGGCCGCAGCCCAGGTAAGAGCCTGTACAGCTATCCTGCCCTTACAGGGGTAATAATACAGACTGTGCAGAGTATCTACCACACATCACTGACACATGAGATCACTGCTAGTATCTCCTACCTGCTGGGCCTTGTGGTTCATCACCCTGCGTGCCTCACCATCAGACGCCTGGATCCCCTCCTGCATAGGCCGCAGCCCAGGTAAGAGCCTGTACAGCTATCCTGCCCTTACAGGGGTAATAATACAGACTGTGCTGAGTATCTACCACACATCACTGACACATGAGATCACTGCTAGTATCTCCCACCTGCTGGGCCTTGTGGTTCATCACCCTGCGTGCCTCTCCAGCAGATGCCTGGATCCCCTCCTGCATAGGCCGCAGCCCAGGTAAGAGCCTGTACAGCTATCCTGCCCTTACAGGGGTAATAATACAGACTGTGCTGAGTATCTACCACACATCACTGACACATGAGATCACTGATAGTATCTCCTACCTGCTGGGCCTTGTGGTTCATCACCCTGCGTGCCTCACCATCAGACGCCTGGATCCCCTCCTGCATAGGCCGCAGCCCAGGTAAGAGCCTGTACAGCTATCCTGCCCTTACAGGGGTAATAATACAGACTGTGCTGAGTATCTACCACACATCACTGACACATGAGATCACTGATAGTATCTCCTCCCTGCTGGGCCTTGTGGTTCATCACCCTGCGTGCCTCACCATCAGACGCCTGGATCCCCTCCTGCATAGGCCGCAGCCCAGGTAAGAGCCTGTACAGCTATCCTGCCCTTACAGGGGTAATAATACAGACTGTGCTGAGTATCTACCACACATCACTGACACATGAGATCACTGCTAGTATCTCCTACCTGCTGGGCCTTGTGGTTCATCACCCTGCGTGCCTCACCATCAGACGCCTGGATCCCCTCCTGCATAGGCCGCAGCCCAGGTAAGAGCCCGTACAGCTATCCTGCCCTTACAGGGGTAATAATACAGACTGTGCTGAGTATCTACCACACATCACTGACACATGAGATCACTGCTAGTATCTCCTACCTGCTGGGCCTTGTGGTTCATCACCCTGCGTGCCTCACCATCAGACGCCTGGATCCCCTCCTGCATAGGCCGCAGCCCAGGTAAGAGCCCGTACAGCTATCCTGCCCTTACAGGGGTAATAATACAGACTGTGCTGAGTATCTACCACACATCACTGACACATGAGATCACTGCTAGTATCTCCTACCTGCTGGGCCTTGTGGTTCATCACCCTGCGTGCCTCACCAGCAGACGCCTGGATCCCCTCCTGCATAGGCCGCAGCCCAGGTAAGAGCCTGTACAGCTATCCTGCCCTTACAGGGGTAATAATACAGACTGTGCTGAGTATCTACCACACATCACTGACACATGAGATCACTGCTAGTATCTCCTCCCTGCTGGGCCTTGTGGTTCATCACCCTGCGTGCCTCACCATCAGACGCCTGGATCCCCTCCTGCATAGGCCGCAGCCCAGGTAAGAGCCTGTACAGCTATCCTGCCCTTACAGGGGTAATAATACAGACTGTGCTGAGTATCTACCACACATCACTGACACATGAGATCACTGCTAGTATCTCCTCCCTGCTGGGCCTTGTGGTTCATCACCCTGCGTGTCTCTCCACCCGACGCCTGGATCCCCTCCTGCATAGGCCGCAGCCCAGGTAAGAGCCTGTACAGCTATCCTGCCCTTACAGGGGTAATAATACAGACTGTGCTGAGTATATACCACACATCACTGACACATGAGATCACTGCTAGTATCTCCTCCCTGCTGGGCCTTGTGGTTCATCACCCTGCGTGCCTCACCATCAGACGCCTGGATCCCCTCCTGCATAGGCCGCAGCCCAGGTAAGAGCCTGTACAGCTATCCTGCCCTTACAGGGGTAATAATACAGACTGTGCTGAGTATCTACCACACATCACTGACACATGAGATCACTGCTAGTATCTCCTACCTGCTGGGCCTTGTGGTTCATCACCCTGCGTGCCTCACCAGCAGAAGCCTGGATCCCCTCCTGCATAGGCCGCAGCCGAGGTAAGAGCCTGTACAGCTATCCTGCCCTTACAGGGGTAATAATACAGACTGTGCTGAGTATCTACCACACATCACTGACACATGAGATCACTGCTAGTATCTCCTCCCTGCTGGGCCTTGTGGTTCATCACCCTGCGTGCCTCACCATCAGACACATGGATCCCCTCCTGCATAGGCCGCAGCCCAGGTAAGAGCCTGTACAGCTATCCTGCCCTTACAGGGGTAATAATACAGACTGTGCTGAGTATCTACCACACATCACTGACACATGAGATCACTGCTAGTATCTCCTACCTGCTGGGTCTTGTGGTTCATCACCCTGCGTGTCTCACCATCAGACGCCTGGATCCCCTCCTGCATAGGCCGCAGCCCAGGTAAGAGCCTGTACAGCTATCCTGCCCTGACAGGGGTAATAATACAGACTGTGCTGAGTATCTACCACACATCACTGACACATGAGATCACTGCTAGTATCTCCTACCTGCTGGGCCTTGTGGTTCATCACCCTGCATGCCTCACCATCAGACGCCTGGATCCCCTCCTGCATAGGCCGCAGCCCAGGTAAGAGCCTGTACAGCTATCCTGCCCTTACAGGGGTAATAATACAGACTGTGCTGAGTATCTACCACACATCACTGACACATGAGATCACTGCTAGTATCTCCTACCTGCTGGGCCTTGTGGTTCATCACCCTGCGTGCCTCACCATCAGACGCCTGGATCCCCTCCTGCATAGGCCGCAGCCCAGGTAAGAGCCTGTACAGCTATCCTGCCCTTACAGGGGTAATAATACAGACTGTGCTGAGTATCTACCACACATCACTGACACATGAGATCGCTGCTAGTATCTCCTCCCTGCTGGGCCTTGTGGTTCATCACCCTGCGTGCCTCACCATCAGACGCCTGGATCCCCTCCTGCATAGGCCGCAGCCCAGGTAAGAGCCTGTACAGCTATCCTGCCCTTACAGGGGTAATAATACAGACTGTGCTGAGTATCTACCACACATCACTGACACATGAGATCACTGCTAGTATCTCCTCCCTGCTGGGCCTTGTGGTTCATCACCCTGCGTGCCTCACCAGCAGACGCCTGGATCCCCTCCTGCATAGGCCGCAGCCCAGGTAAGAGCCTGTACAGCTATCCTGCCCTTACAGGGGTAATAATACAGACTGTGCTGAGTATCTACCACACATCACTGACACATGAGATCACTGCTAGTATCTCCTCCCTGCTGGGCCTTGTGGTTCATCACCCTGCGTGCCTCACCAGCAGACGCCTGGATCCCCTCCTGCATAGGCCGCAGCCCAGGTAAGAGCCTGTACAGCTATCCTGCCCTTACAGGGGTAATAATACAGACTGTGCTGAGTATCTACCACACATCACTGACACATGAGATCACTGCTAGTATCTCCTCCCTGCTGGGCCTTGTGGTTCATCACCCTGCGTGCCTCACCATCAGACGCCTGGATCCCCTCCTGCATAGGCCGCAGCCCAGGTAAGAGCCTGTACAGCTATCCTGCCCTTACAGGGGTAATAATACAGACTGTGCTGAGTATCTACCACACATCACTGACACATGAGATCACTGCTAGTATCTCCTCCCTGCTGGGCCTTGTGGTTCATCACCCTGCGTGCCTCACCATCAGACGCCTGGATCCCCTCCTGCATAGGCCGCAGCCCAGGTAAGAGCCTGTACAGCTATCCTGCCCTTACAGGGGTAATAATACAGACTGTGCTGAGTATCTACCACACATCACTGACACATGAGATCACTGCTAGTATCTCCTACCTGCTGGGCCTTGTGGTTCATCACCCTGCGTGCCTCACCATCAGACGCCTGGATCCCCTCCTGCATAGGCCGCAGCCCAGGTAAGAGCCTGTACAGCTATCCTGCCCTTACAGGGGTAATAATACAGACTGTGCTGAGTATCTACCACACATCACTGACACATGAGATCACTGCTAGTATCTCCTACCTGCTGGGCCTTGTGGTTCATCACCCTGCGTGCCTCACCATCAGACGCCTGGATCCCCTCCTGCATAGGCCGCAGCCGAGGTAAGAGCCTGTACAGCTATCCTGCCCTTACAGGGGTAATAATACAGACTGTGCTGAGTATCTACCACACATCACTGACACATGAGATCACTGCTAGTATCTCCTCCCTGCTGGGCCTTGTGGTTCATCACCCTGCGTGCCTCACCAGCAGACGCCTGGATCCCCTCCTGCATAGGCCGCAGCCCAGGTAAGAGCCTGTACAGCTATCCTGCCCTTACAGGGGTAATAATACAGACTGTGCTGAGTATCTACCACACATCACTGACACATGAGATCACTGCTAGTATCTCCTACCTGCTGGGCCTTGTGGTTCATCACCCTGCGTGCCTCACCATCAGACGCCTGGATCCCCTCCTGCATAGGCCGCAGCCCAGGTAAGAGCCTGTACAGCTATCCTGCCCTTACAGGGGTAATAATACAGACTGTGCTGAGTATCTACCACACATCACTGACACATGAGATCACTGCTAGTATCTCCTACCTGCTGGGCCTTGTGGTTCATCACCCTGCGTGCCTCACCATCAGACGCCTGGATCCCCTCCTGCATAGGCCGCAGCCCAGGTAAGAGCCTGTACAGCTATCCTGCCCTTACAGGGGTAATAATACAGACTGTGCTGAGTATCTACCACACATCACTGACACATGAGATCACTGCTAGTATCTCCTCCCTGCTGGGCCTTGTGGTTCATCACCGTGCGTGCCTCACCATCAGACGCCTGGATCCCCTCCTGCATAGGCCGCAGCCGAGGTAAGAGCCTGTACAGCTATCCTGCCCTTACAGGGGTAATAATACAGACTGTGCTGAGTATCTACCACACATCACTGACACATGAGATCACTGCTAGTATCTCCTACCTGCTGGGCCTTGTGGTTCATCACCCTGCGTGCCTCACCATCAGACGCCTGGATCCCCTCCTGCATAGGCCACAGCCCTGGTAAGAGCCCGTACAGCTATCCTGCCCTTACAGGGGTAATAATACAGACTGTGCTGAGTATCTACCACACATCACTGACACATGAGATCACTGCTAGTATCTCCTACCTGCTGGGCCTTGTGGTTCATCACCCTGCGTGCCTCACCATCAGACGCCTGGATCCCCTCCTGCATAGGCCGCAGCCCAGGTAAGAGCCTGTACAGCTATCCTGCCCTTACAGGGGTAATAATACAGACTGTGCTGAGTATCTACCACACATCACTGACACATGAGATCACTGCTAGTATCTCCCACCTGCTGGGCCTTGTGGTTCATCACCCTGCGTGCCTCTCCATCAGACGCCTGGATCCCCTCCTGCATAGGCCGCAGCCCAGGTAAGAGCCTGTACAGCTATCCTGCCCTTACAGGGGTAATAATACAGACTGTGCTGAGTATCTACCACACATCACTGACACATGAGATCACTGCTAGTATCTCCTCCCTGCTGGGCCTTGTGGTTCATCACCCTGCGTGCCTCACCAGCAGACGCCTGGATCCCCTCCTGCATAGGCCGCAGCCCAGGTAAGAGCCTGTACAGCTATCCTGCCCTTACAGGGGTAATAATACAGACTGTGCTGAGTATCTACCACACATCACTGACACATGAGATCACTGCTAGTATCTCCTACCTGCTGGGCCTTGTGGTGCATCACCCTGCGTGCCTCACCATCAGACGCCTGGATCCCCTCCTGCATAGGCCGCAGCCCAGGTAACAGCCTGTACAGCTATCCTGCCCTTACAGGGGTAATAATACAGACTGTGCTGAGTATCTACCACACATCACTGACACATGAGATCACTGCTAGTATCTCCTCCCTGCTGGGCCTTGTGGTTCATCACCCTGCGTGCCTCACCAGCAGATGCCTGGATCCCCTCCTGCATAGGCCGCAGCCCAGGTAAGAGCCTGTACAGCTATCCTGCCCTTACAGGGGTAATAATACAGACTGTGCTGAGTATCTACCACACATCACTGACACATGAGATCACTGCTAGTATCTCCTACCTGCTGGGCCTTGTGGTGCATCACCCTGCGTGCCTCACCATCAGACGCCTGGATCCCCTCCTGCATAGGCCGCAGCCCAGGTAACAGCCTGTACAGCTATCCTGCCCTTACAGGGGTAATAATACAGACTGTGCTGAGTATCTACCACACATCACTGACACATGAGATCACTGCTAGTATCTCCTCCCTGCTGGGCCTTGTGGTTCATCACCCTGCGTGCCTCACCAGCAGATGCCTGGATCCCCTCCTGCATAGGCCGCAGCCCAGGTAAGAGCCTGTACAGCTATCCTGCCCTTACAGGGGTAATAATACAGACTGTGCTGAGTATCTACCACACATCACTGACACATGAGATCACTGCTAGTATCTCCTACCTGCTGGGCCTTGTGGTTCATCACCCTGCGTGCCTCACCATCAGACGCCTGGATCCCCTCCTGCATAGGCCGCAGCCCAGGTAAGAGCCTGTACAGCTATCCTGCCCTTACAGGGGTAATAATACAGACTGTGCTGAGTATCTACCACACATCACTGACACATGAGATCACTGCTAGTATCTCCTACCTGCTGGGCCTTGTGGTTCATCACCCTGCGTGCCTCACCATCAGACGCCTGGATCCCCTCCTGCATAGGCCGCAGCCCAGGTAAGAGCCTGTACAGCTATCCTGCCCTTACAGGGGTAATAATACAGACTGTGCTGAGTATATACCACACATCACTGACACATGAGATCACTGCTAGTATCTCCTACCTGCTGGGCCTTGTGGTTCATCACCCTGCGTGCCTCACCATCAGACGCCTGGATCCCCTCCTGCATAGGCCGCAGCCCAGGTAAGAGCCTGTACAGCTATCCTGCCCTTACAGGGGTAATAATACAGACTGTGCTGAGTATCTACCACACATCACTGACACATGAGATCACTGCTAGTATCTCCTACCTGCTGGGCCTTGTGGTTCATCACCCTGCGTGCCTCACCATCAGACGCCTGGATCCCCTCCTGCATAGGCCGCAGCCGAGGTAAGAGCCTGTACAGCTATCCTGCCCTTACAGGGGTAATAATACAGACTGTGCTGAGTATCTACCACACATCACTGACACATGAGATCACTGCTAGTATCTCCTCCCTGCTGGGCCTTGTGGTTCATCACCGTGCGTGCCTCACCATCAGACGCCTGGATCCCCTCCTGCATAGGCCGCAGCCGAGGTAAGAGCCTGTACAGCTATCCTGCCCTTACAGGGGTAATAATACAGACTGTGCTGAGTATCTACCACACATCACTGACACATGAGATCACTGCTAGTATCTCCTCCCTGCTGGGCCTTGTGGTTCATCACCCTGCGTGCCTCACCATCAGACGCCTGGATCCCCTCCTGCATAGGCCGCAGCCCAGGTAAGAGCCTGTACAGCTATCCTGCCCTTACAGGGGTAATAATACAGACTGTGCTGAGTATATACCACACATCACTGACACATGAGATCACTGCTAGTATCTCCTACCTGCTGGGCCTTGTGGTTCATCACCCTGCGTGCCTCACCATCAGACGCCTGGATCCCCTCCTGCATAGGCCACAGCCCTGGTAAGAGCCCGTACAGCTATCCTGCCCTTACAGGGGTAATAATACAGACTGTGCTGAGTATCTACCACACATCACTGACACATGAGATCACTGCTAGTATCTCCTCCCTGCTGGGCCTTGTGGTTCATCACCCTGCGTGCCTCACCATCAGACGCCTGGATCCCCTCCTGCATAGGCCACAGCCCTGGTAAGAGCCCGTACAGCTATCCTGCCCTTACAGGGGTAATAATACAGACTGTGCTGAGTATCTACCACACATCACTGACACATGAGATCACTGCTAGTATCTCCCACCTGCTGGGCCTTGTGGTTCATCACCCTGCGTGCCTCTCCAGCAGATGCCTGGATCCCCTCCTGCATAGGCCGCAGCCCAGGTAAGAGCCTGTACAGCTATCCTGCCCTTACAGGGGTAATAATACAGACTGTGCTGAGTATCTACCACACATCACTGACACATGAGATCACTGCTAGTATCTCCTCCCTGCTGGGCCTTGTGGTTCATCACCCTGCGTGCCTCACCATCAGACGCCTGGATCCCCTCCTGCATAGGCCGCAGCCCAGGTAAGAGCCTGTACAGCTATCCTGCCCTTACAGGGGTAATAATACAGACTGTGCTGAGTATCTACCACACATCACTGACACATGAGATCACTGCTAGTATCTCCTCCCTGCTGGGCCTTGTGGTTCATCACCCTGCGTGCCTCACCATCAGACGCCTGGATCCCCTCCTGCATAGGCCGCAGCCCAGGTAAGAGCCTGTACAGCTATCCTGCCCTTACAGGGGTAATAATACAGACTGTGCTGAGTATCTACCACACATCACTGACACATGAGATCACTGCTAGTATCTCCTACCTGCTGGGCCTTGTGGTTCATCACCCTGCGTGCCTCACCATCAGACGCCTGGATCCCCTCCTGCATAGGCCGCAGCCCAGGTAAGAGCCTGTACAGCTATCCTGCCCTTACAGGGGTAATAATACAGACTGTGCTGAGTATCTACCACACATCACTGACACATGAGATCACTGATAGTATCTCCTCCCTGCTGGGCCTTGTGGTTCATCACCCTGCGTGCCTCACCATCAGACGCCTGGATCCCCTCCTGCATAGGCCGCAGCCCAGGTAAGAGCCTGTACAGCTATCCTGCCCTTACAGGGGTAATAATACAGACTGTGCTGAGTATCTACCACACATCACTGACACATGAGATCACTGCTAGTATCTCCTACCTGCTGGGCCTTGTGGTTCATCACCCTGCGTGCCTCACCATCAGACGCCTGGATCCCCTCCTGCATAGGCCGCAGCCCAGGTAAGAGCCTGTACAGCTATCCTGCCCTTACAGGGGTAATAATACAGACTGTGCTGAGTATCTACCACACATCACTGACACATGAGATCACTGCTAGTATCTCCTCCCTGCTGGGCCTTGTGGTTCATCACCCTGTGTGCCTCACCATCAGACGCCTGGATCCCCTCCTGCATAGGCCGCAGCCCAGGTAAGAGCCCGTACAGCTATCCTGCCCTTACAGGGGTAATAATACAGACTGTGCTGAGTATCTACCACACATCACTGACACATGAGATCACTGCTAGTATCTCCTACCTGCTGGGCCTTGTGGTTCATCACCCTGCGTGCCTCACCAGCAGACGCCTGGATCCCCTCCTGCATAGGCCGCAGCCCAGGTAAGAGCCTGTACAGCTATCCTGCCCTTACAGGGGTAATAATACAGACTGTGCTGAGTATATACCACACATCACTGACACATGAGATCACTGCTAGTATCTCCTCCCTGCTGGGCCTTGTGGTTCATCACCCTGCGTGCCTCACCAGCAGATGCCTGGATCCCCCTCCTGCATAGGCCGCAGCCCAGGTAAGAGCCTGTACAGCTATCCTGCCCTTACAGGGGTAATAATACAGACTGTGCTGAGTATCTACCACACATCACTGACACATGAGATCACTGCTAGTATCTCCTACCTGCTGGGCCTTGTGGTTCATCACCCTGCGTGCCTCACCAGCAGACGCCTGGATCCCCTCCTGCATAGGCCGCAGCCCAGGTAAGAGCCTGTACAGCTATCCTGCCCTTACAGGGGTAATAATACAGACTGTGCTGAGTATCTACCACACATCACTGACACATGAGATCACTGCTAGTATCTCCTCCCTGCTGGGCCTTGTGGTTCATCACCCTGCGTGCCTCACCATCAGACGCCTGGATCCCCTCCTGCATAGGCCGCAGCCCAGGTAAGAGCCTGTACAGCTATCCTGCCCTTACAGGGGTAATAATACAGACTGTGCTGAGTATCTACCACACATCACTGACACATGAGATCACTGCTAGTATCTCCTACCTGCTGGGCCTTGTGGTTCATCACCCTGCGTGTCTCACCAGCAGACGCCTGGATCCCCTCCTGCATAGGCCGCAGCCCAGGTAAGAGCCTGTACAGCTATCCTGCCCTTACAGGGGTAATAATACAGACTGTGCTGAGTATCTACCACACATCACTGACACATGAGATCACTGCTAGTATCTCCTACCTGCTGGGCCTTGTGGTTCATCACCCTGCGTGCCTCACCATCAGATGCCTGGATCCCCTCCTGCATAGGCCGCAGCCCAGGTAAGAGCCTGTACAGCTATCCTGCCCTTACAGGGGTAATAATACAGACTGTGCTGAGTATCTACCACACATCACTGACACATGAGATCACTGCTAGTATCTCCTCCCTGCTGGGCCTTGTGGTTCATCACCCTGCGTGTCTCTCCACCCGACGCCTGGATCCCCTCCTGCATAGGCCGCAGCCCAGGTAAGAGCCTGTACAGCTATCCTGCCCTTACAGGGGTAATAATACAGACTGTGCTGAGTATCTACCACACATCACTAACACATGAGATCACTGCTAGTATCTCCTCCCTGCTGGGCCTTGTGGTTCATCACCCTGCGTGCCTCACCATCAGACACATGGATCCCCTCCTGCATAGGCCGCAGCCCAGGTAAGAGCCTGTACAGCTATCCTGCCCTTACAGGGGTAATAATACAGACTGTGCTGAGTATCTACCACACATCACTGACACATGAGATCACTGCTAGTATCTCCTACCTGCTGGGTCTTGTGGTTCATCACCCTGCGTGTCTCACCATCAGACGCCTGGATCCCCTCCTGCATAGGCCGCAGCCCAGGTAAGAGCCTGTACAGCTATCCTGCCCTTACAGGGGTAATAATACAGACTGTGCTGAGTATCTACCACACATCACTGACACATGAGATCACTGCTAGTATCTCCTCCCTGCTGGGCCTTGTGGTTCATCACCCTGCGTGCCTCACCATCAGACGCCTGGATCCCCTCCTGCATAGGCCGCAGCCCAGGTAAGAGCCTGTACAGCTATCCTGCCCTGACAGGGGTAATAATACAGACTGTGCTGAGTATCTACCACACATCACTGACACATGAGATCACTGCTAGTATCTCCTACCTGCTGGGCCTTGTGGTTCATCACCCTGCATGCCTCACCATCAGACGCCTGGATCCCCTCCTGCATAGGCCGCAGCCCAGGTAAGAGCCTGTACAGCTATCCTGCCCTTACAGGGGTAATAATACAGACTGTGCTGAGTATCTACCACACATCACTGACACATGAGATCACTGCTAGTATCTCCTCCCTGCTGGGCCTTGTGGTTCATCACCCTGCGTGCCTCACCATCAGACGCCTGGATCCCCTCCTGCATAGGCCGCAGCCCAGGTAAGAGCCTGTACAGCTATCCTGCCCTTACAGGGGTAATAATACAGACTGTGCTGAGTATCTACCACACATCACTGACACATGAGATCACTGCTAGTATCTCCTCCCTGCTGGGCCTTGTGGTTCATCACCCTGCGTGTCTCTCCACCCGACGCCTGGATCCCCTCCTGCATAGGCCGCAGCCCAGGTAAGAGCCTGTACAGCTATCCTGCCCTTACAGGGGTAATAATACAGACTGTGCTGAGTATCTACCACACATCACTGACACATGAGATCACTGCTAGTATCTCCTACCTGCTGGGCCTTGTGGTTCATCACCCTGCGTGCCTCACCATCAGACGCCTGGATCCCCTCCTGCATAGGCCGCAGCCCAGGTAAGAGCCTGTACAGCTATCCTGCCCTTACAGGGGTAATAATACAGACTGTGCTGAGTATCTACCACACATCACTAACACATGAGATCACTGCTAGTATCTCCTCCCTGCTGGGCCTTGTGGTTCATCACCCTGCGTGCCTCACCATCAGACACATGGATCCCCTCCTGCATAGGCCGCAGCCCAGGTAAGAGCCTGTACAGCTATCCTGCCCTTACAGGGGTAATAATACAGACTGTGCTGAGTATCTACCACACATCACTGACACATGAGATCACTGCTAGTATCTCCTACCTGCTGGGCCTTGTGGTTCATCACCCTGCGTGCCTCACCATCAGACGCCTGGATCCCCTCCTGCATAGGCCGCAGCCCAGGTAAGAGCCTGTACAGCTATCCTGCCCTTACAGGGGTAATAATACAGACTGTGCTGAGTATCTACCACACATCACTGACACATGAGATCACTGCTAGTATCTCCTACCTGCTGGGTCTTGTGGTTCATCACCCTGCGTGTCTCACCATCAGACGCCTGGATCCCCTCCTGCATAGGCCGCAGCCCAGGTAAGAGCCTGTACAGCTATCCTGCCCTGACAGGGGTAATAATACAGACTGTGCTGAGTATCTACCACACATCACTGACACATGAGATCACTGCTAGTATCTCCTACCTGCTGGGCCTTGTGGTTCATCACCCTGCATGCCTCACCATCAGACGCCTGGATCCCCTCCTGCATAGGCCGCAGCCCAGGTAAGAGCCTGTACAGCTATCCTGCCCTTACAGGGGTAATAATACAGACTGTGCTGAGTATCTACCACACATCACTGACACATGAGATCACTGCTAGTATCTCCTACCTGCTGGGCCTTGTGGTTCATCACCCTGCGTGCCTCACCATCAGACGCCTGGATCCCCTCCTGCATAGGCCGCAGCCCAGGTAAGAGCCTGTACAGCTATCCTGCCCTTACAGGGGTAATAATACAGACTGTGCTGAGTATCTACCACACATCACTGACACATGAGATCGCTGCTAGTATCTCCTCCCTGCTGGGCCTTGTGGTTCATCACCCTGCGTGCCTCACCATCAGACGCCTGGATCCCCTCCTGCATAGGCCGCAGCCCAGGTAAGAGCCTGTACAGCTATCCTGCCCTTACAGGGGTAATAATACAGACTGTGCTGAGTATCTACCACACATCACTGACACATGAGATCACTGCTAGTATCTCCTCCCTGCTGGGCCTTGTGGTTCATCACCCTGCGTGCCTCACCAGCAGACGCCTGGATCCCCTCCTGCATAGGCCGCAGCCCAGGTAAGAGCCTGTACAGCTATCCTGCCCTTACAGGGGTAATAATACAGACTGTGCTGAGTATCTACCACACATCACTGACACATGAGATCACTGCTAGTATCTCCTCCCTGCTGGGCCTTGTGGTTCATCACCCTGCGTGCCTCACCATCAGACGCCTGGATCCCCTCCTGCATAGGCCGCAGCCCAGGTAAGAGCCTGTACAGCTATCCTGCCCTTACAGGGGTAATAATACAGACTGTGCTGAGTATCTACCACACATCACTGACACATGAGATCACTACTAGTATCTCCTCCCTGCTGGGCCTTGTGGTTCATCACCCTGCGTGCCTCACCATCAGACGCCTGGATCCCCTCCTGCATAGGCCGCAGCCCAGGTAAGAGCCTGTACAGCTATCCTGCCCTTACAGGGGTAATAATACAGACTGTGCTGAGTATCTACCACACATCACTGACACATGAGATCACTGCTAGTATCTCCTCCCTGCTGGGCCTTGTGGTTCATCACCCTGCGTGCCTCACCATCAGACGCCTGGATCCCCTCCTGCATAGGCCGCAGCCCAGGTAAGAGCCTGTACAGCTATCCTGCCCTTACAGGGGTAATAATACAGACTGTGCTGAGTATCTACCACACATCACTGACACATGAGATCACTGCTAGTATCTCCTACCTGCTGGGCCTTGTGGTTCATCACCCTGCGTGCCTCACCATCAGACGCCTGGATCCCCTCCTGCATAGGCCGCAGCCCAGGTAAGAGCCTGTACAGCTATCCTGCCCTTACAGGGGTAATAATACAGACTGTGCTGAGTATCTACCACACATCACTGACACATGAGATCACTGCTAGTATCTCCTACCTGCTGGGCCTTGTGGTTCATCACCCTGCGTGCCTCACCATCAGACGCCTGGATCCCCTCCTGCATAGGCCGCAGCCCAGGTAAGAGCCTGTACAGCTATCCTGCCCTTACAGGGGTAATAATACAGACTGTGCTGAGTATATACCACACATCACTGACACATGAGATCACTGCTAGTATCTCCTCCCTGCTGGGCCTTGTGGTTCATCACCCTGCGTGCCTCACCAGCAGACGCCTGGATCCCCTCCTGCATAGGCCGCAGCCCAGGTAAGAGCCTGTACAGCTATCCTGCCCTTACAGGGGTAATAATACAGACTGTGCTGAGTATCTACCACACATCACTGACACATGAGATCACTGCTAGTATCTCCTCCCTGCTGGGCCTTGTGGTTCATCACCCTGCGTGCCTCACCAGCAGACGCCTGGATCCCCTCCTGCATAGGCCGCAGCCCAGGTAAGAGCCTGTACAGCTATCCTGCCCTTACAGGGGTAATAATACAGACTGTGCTGAGTATCTACCACACATCACTGACACATGAGATCACTGCTAGTATCTCCTCCCTGCTGGGCCTTGTGGTTCATCACCCTGCGTGCCTCACCAGCAGACGCCTGGATCCCCCTCCTGCATAGGCCGCAGCCCAGGTAAGAGCCTGTACAGCTATCCTGCCCTTACAGGGGTAATAATACAGACTGTGCTGAGTATCTACCACACATCACTGACACATGAGATCACTGCTAGTATCTCCTACCTGCTGGGCCTTGTGGTTCATTAACCCTGCGTGCCTCACCATCAGACGCCTGGATCCCCTCCTGCATAGGCCACAGCCCAGGTAAGAGCCTGTACAGCTATCCTGCCCTTACAGGGGTAATAATACAGACTGTGCTGAGTATCTACCACACATCACTGACACATGAGATCACTGCTAGTATCTCCTCCCTGCTGGGCCTTGTGGTTCATCACCCTGCGTGCCTCACCAGCAGACGCCTGGATCCCCTCCTGCATAGGCCGCAGCCCAGGTAAGAGCCTGTACAGCTATCCTGCCCTTACAGGGGTAATAATACAGACTGTGCTGAGTATCTACCACACATCACTGACACATGAGATCACTGCTAGTATCTCCTACCTGCTGGGCCTTGTGGTTCATCACCCTGCGTGCCTCACCATCAGACGCCTGGATCCCCTCCTGCATAGGCCGCAGCCCAGGTAAGAGCCTGTACAGCTATCCTGCCCTTACAGGGGTAATAATACAGACTGTGCTGAGTATATACCACACATCACTGACACATGAGATCACTGCTAGTATCTCCTACCTGCTGGGTCTTGTGGTTCATCACCCTGCGTGCCTCACCAGCAGACGCCTGGATCCCCCTCCTGCATAGGCCGCAGCCCAGGTAAGAGCCTGTACAGCTATCCTGCCCTTACAGGGGTAATAATACAGACTGTGCTGAGTATCTACCACACATCACTGACACATGAGATCACTGCTAGTATCTCCTCCCTGCTGGGCCTTGTGGTTCATCACCCTGCGTGCCTCACCATCAGACGCCTGGATCCCCTCCTGCATAGGCCGCAGCCCAGGTAAGAGCCTGTACAGCTATCCTGCCCTTACAGGGGTAATAATACAGACTGTGCTGAGTATCTACCACACATCACTGACACATGAGATCACTGCTAGTATCTCCTCCCTGCTGGGCCTTGTGGTTCATCACCCTGCGTGCCTCACCATCAGACGCCTGGATCCCCTCCTGCATAGGCCGCAGCCCAGGTAAGAGCCTGTACAGCTATCCTGCCCTTACAGGGGTAATAATACAGACTGTGCTGAGTATCTACCACACATCACTGACACATGAGATCACTGCTAGTATCTCCTCCCTGCTGGGCCTTGTGGTTCATCACCCTGCGTGTCTCTCCACCCGACGCCTGGATCCCCTCCTGCATAGGCCGCAGCCCAGGTAAGAGCCTGTACAGCTATCCTGCCCTTACAGGGGTAATAATACAGACTGTGCTGAGTATCTACCACACATCACTAACACATGAGATCACTGCTAGTATCTCCCACCTGCTGGGCCTTGTGGTTCATCACCCTGCGTGCCTCACCAGCAGACGCCTGGATCCCCTCCTGCATAGGCCGCAGCCCAGGTAAGAGCCTGTACAGCTATCCTGCCCTTACAGGGGTAATAATACAGACTGTGCTGAGTATCTACCACACATCACTGACACATGAGATCACTGCTAGTATCTCCTCCCTGCTGGGCCTTGTGGTTCATTAACCCTGCGTGTCTCACCATCAGACGCCTGGATCCCCTCCTGCATAGGCCGCAGCCCAGGTAAGAGCCTGTACAGCTATCCTGCCCTTACAGGGGTAATAATACAGACTGTGCTGAGTATATACCACACATCACTGACACATGAGATCACTGCTAGTATCTCCTACCTGCTGGGCCTTGTGGTTCATCACCCTGCGTGCCTCACCAGCAGACGCCTGGATCCCCTCCTGCATAGGCCGCAGCCCAGGTAAGAGCCTGTACAGCTATCCTGCCCTTACAGGGGTAATAATACAGACTGTGCTGTGTATCTACCACACATCACTGACACATGAGATCACTGCTAGTATCTCCTACCTGCTGGGCCTTGTGGTTCATCACCCTGCGTGCCTCACCATCAGATGCCTGGATCCCCTCCTGCATAGGCCGCAGCCCAGGTAAGAGTCTGTACAGCTATCCTGCCCTTACAGGGGTAATAATACAGACTGTGCTGAGTATCTACCACACATCACTGACACATGAGATCACTGCTAGTATCTCCTACCTGCTGGGCCTTGTGGTTCATCACCCTGCGTGCCTCACCATCAGATGCCTGGATCCCCTCCTGCATAGGCCGCAGCCCAGGTAAGAGCCTGTACAGCTATCCTGCCCTTACAGGGGTAATAATACAGACTGTGCTGAGTATCTACCACACATCACTGACACATGAGATCACTGCTAGTATCTCCTCCCTGCTGGGCCTTGTGGTTCATCACCCTGCGTGCCTCACCAGCAGACGCCTGGATCCCCTCCTGCATAGGCCGCAGCCCAGGTAAGAGCCTGTACAGCTATCCTGCCCTTACAGGGGTAATAATACAGACTGTGCTGAGTATCTACCACACATCACTGACACATGAGATCACTGCTAGTATCTCCTCCCTGCTGGGCCTTGTGGTTCATTAACCCTGCGTGTCTCACCATCAGACGCCTGGATCCCCTCCTGCATAGGCCGCAGCCCAGGTAAGAGCCTGTACAGCTATCCTGCCCTTACAGGGGTAATAATACAGACTGTGCTGAGTATCTACCACACATCACTGACACATGAGATCACTGCTAGTATCTCCTCCCTGCTGGGCCTTGTGGTTCATCACCCTGCGTGCCTCACCATCAGACGCCTGGATCCCCTCCTGCATAGGCCGCAGCCCAGGTAAGAGCCCGTACAGCTATCCTGCCCTTACAGGGGTAATAATACAGACTGTGCTGAGTATCTACCACACATCACTGACACATGAGATCACTGCTAGTATCTCCTCCCTGCTGGGCCTTGTGGTTCATCACCCTGCGTGTCTCACCATCAGACGCCTGGATCCCCTCCTGCATAGGCCGCAGCCCAGGTAAGAGCCTGTACAGCTATCCTGCCCTTACAGGGGTAATAATACAGACTGTGCTGAGTATATACCACACATCACTGACACATGAGATCACTGCTAGTATCTCCTACCTGCTGGGCCTTGTGGTTCATCACCCTGCGTGCCTCACCATTGGACGCCTGGATCCCCTCCTGCATAGGCCACAGCCCAGGTAAGAGCCTGTACAGCTATCCTGCCCTTACAGGGGTAATAATACAGACTGTGCTGAGTATCTACCACACATCACTGACACATGAGATCACTGCTAGTATCTCCTACCTGCTGGGCCTTGTGGTTCATTAACCCTGCGTGCCTCACCATCAGACGCCTGGATCCCCTCCTGCATAGGCCGCAGCCCAGGTAAGAGCCTGTACAGCTATCCTGCCCTTACAGGGGTAATAATACAGACTGTGCTGAGTATCTACCACACATCACTGACACATGAGATCACTGCTAGTATCTCCTCCCTGCTGGGCCTTGTGGTTCATCACCCTGCGTGCCTCACCATCAGACGCCTGGATCCCCTCCTGCATAGGCCGCAGCCCAGGTAAGAGCCTGTACAGCTATCCTGCCCTTACAGGGGTAATAATACAGACTGTGCTGAGTATCTACCACACATCACTGACACATGAGATCACTGCTAGTATCTCCTCCCTGCTGGGCCTTGTGGTTCATCACCCAGCGTGCCTCACCATCAGACGCCTGGATCCCCTCCTGCATAGGCCGCAGCCCAGGTAAGAGCCTGTACAGCTATCCTGCCCTTACAGGGGTAATAATACAGACTGTGCTGAGTATCTACCACACATGACTGACACATGAGATCACTGCTAGTATCTCCTCCCTGCTGGGCCTTGTGGTTCATCACCCTGCGTGCCTCACCATCAGACGCCTGGATCCCCTCCTGCATAGGCCGCAGCCCAGGTAAGAGCCTGTACAGCTATCCTGCCCTTACAGGGGTAATAATACAGACTGTGCTGAGTATCTACCACACATCACTGACACATGAGATCACTGCTAGTATCTCCCACCTGCTGGGCCTTGTGGTTCATCACCCTGCGTGCCTCACCATCAGACGCCTGGATCCCCTCCTGCATAGGCCGCAGCCCAGGTAAGAGCCTGTACAGCTATCCTGCCCTTACAGGGGTAATAATACAGACTGTGCTGAGTATCTACCACACATCACTGACACATGAGATCACTGCTAGTATCTCCTCCCTGCTGGGCCTTGTGGTTCATCACCCTGCGTGCCTCACCAGCAGACGCCTGGATCCCCTCCTGCATAGGCCGCAGCCCAGGTAAGAGCCTGTACAGCTATCCTGCCCTTACAGGGGTAATAATACAGACTGTGCTGAGTATCTACCACACATCACTGACACATGAGATCACTGCTAGTATCTCCTACCTGCTGGGCCTTGTGGTTCATCACCCTGCGTGCCTCACCATCAGACGCCTGGATCCCCTCCTGCATAGGCCGCAGCCCAGGTAAGAGCCTGTACAGCTATCCTGCCCTTACAGGGGTAATAATACAGACTGTGCTGAGTATCTACCACACATCACTGACACATGAGATCACTGCTAGTATCTCCTACCTGCTGGGCCTTGTGGTTCATCACCCTGCGTGCCTCACCATCAGACGCCTGGATCCCCTCCTGCATAGGCCACAGCCCTGGTAAGAGCCTGTACAGCTATCCTGCCCTTACAGGGGTAATAATACAGACTGTGCTGAGTATATACCACACATCACTGACACATGAGATCACTGCTAGTATCTCCTCCCTGCTGGGCCTTGTGGTTCATCACCCTGCGTGCCTCACCATCAGACGCCTGGATCCCCTCCTGCATAGGCCGCAGCCGAGGTAAGAGCCTGTACAGCTATCCTGCCCTTACAGGGGTAATAATACAGACTGTGCTGAGTATCTACCACACATCACTAACACATGAGATCACTGCTAGTATCTCCTCCCTGCTGGGCCTTGTGGTTCATCACCCTGCGTGCCTCACCATCAGACGCCTGGATCCCCTCCTGCATAGGCCGCAGCCCAGGTAAGAGCCTGTACAGCTATCCTGCCCTTACAGGGGTAATAATACAGACTGTGCTGAGTATCTACCACACATCACTGACACATGAGATCACTGCTAGTATCTCCTCCCTGCTGGGCCTTGTGGTTCATCACCGTGCGTGCCTCACCATCAGACGCCTGGATCCCCTCCTGCATAGGCCGCAGCCGAGGTAAGAGCCTGTACAGCTATCCTGCCCTTACAGGGGTAATAATACAGACTGTGCTGAGTATCTACCACACATCACTGACACATGAGATCACTGCTAGTATCTCCTACCTGCTGGGCCTTGTGGTTCATCACCCTGCGTGCCTCACCATCAGACGCCTGGATCCCCTCCTGCATAGGCCACAGCCCTGGTAAGAGCCCGTACAGCTATCCTGCCCTTACAGGGGTAATAATACAGACTGTGCTGAGTATCTACCACACATCACTGACACATGAGATCACTGCTAGTATCTCCTACCTGCTGGGCCTTGTGGTTCATCACCCAGCGTGCCTCACCATCAGATGCCTGGATCCCCTCCTGCATAGGCCGCAGCCCAGGTAAGAGCCTGTACAGCTATCCTGCCCTTACAGGGGTAATAATACAGACTGTGCAGAGTATCTACCACACATCACTGACACATGAGATCACTGCTAGTATCTCCTACCTGCTGGGCCTTGTGGTTCATCACCCTGCGTGCCTCACCATCAGACGCCTGGATCCCCTCCTGCATAGGCCGCAGCCCAGGTAAGAGCCTGTACAGCTATCCTGCCCTTACAGGGGTAATAATACAGACTGTGCTGAGTATCTACCACACATCACTGACACATGAGATCACTGCTAGTATCTCCCACCTGCTGGGCCTTGTGGTTCATCACCCTGCGTGCCTCTCCAGCAGATGCCTGGATCCCCTCCTGCATAGGCCGCAGCCCAGGTAAGAGCCTGTACAGCTATCCTGCCCTTACAGGGGTAATAATACAGACTGTGCTGAGTATCTACCACACATCACTGACACATGAGATCACTGATAGTATCTCCTACCTGCTGGGCCTTGTGGTTCATCACCCTGCGTGCCTCACCATCAGACGCCTGGATCCCCTCCTGCATAGGCCGCAGCCCAGGTAAGAGCCTGTACAGCTATCCTGCCCTTACAGGGGTAATAATACAGACTGTGCTGAGTATCTACCACACATCACTGACACATGAGATCACTGATAGTATCTCCTCCCTGCTGGGCCTTGTGGTTCATCACCCTGCGTGCCTCACCATCAGACGCCTGGATCCCCTCCTGCATAGGCCGCAGCCCAGGTAAGAGCCTGTACAGCTATCCTGCCCTTACAGGGGTAATAATACAGACTGTGCTGAGTATCTACCACACATCACTGACACATGAGATCACTGCTAGTATCTCCTACCTGCTGGGCCTTGTGGTTCATCACCCTGCGTGCCTCACCAGCAGACGCCTGGATCCCCTCCTGCATAGGCCGCAGCCCAGGTAAGAGCCTGTACAGCTATCCTGCCCTTACAGGGGTAATAATACAGACTGTGCTGAGTATCTACCACACATCACTGACACATGAGATCACTGCTAGTATCTCCTACCTGCTGGGCCTTGTGGTTCATCACCCTGCGTGCCTCACCATCAGACGCCTGGATCCCCTCCTGCATAGGCCGCAGCCCAGGTAAGAGCCCGTACAGCTATCCTGCCCTTACAGGGGTAATAATACAGACTGTGCTGAGTATCTACCACACATCACTGACACATGAGATCACTGCTAGTATCTCCTACCTGCTGGGCCTTGTGGTTCATCACCCTGCGTGCCTCACCATCAGACGCCTGGATCCCCTCCTGCATAGGCCGCAGCCCAGGTAAGAGCCCGTACAGCTATCCTGCCCTTACAGGGGTAATAATACAGACTGTGCTGAGTATCTACCACACATCACTGACACATGAGATCACTGCTAGTATCTCCTACCTGCTGGGCCTTGTGGTTCATCACCCTGCGTGCCTCACCAGCAGACGCCTGGATCCCCTCCTGCATAGGCCGCAGCCCAGGTAAGAGCCTGTACAGCTATCCTGCCCTTACAGGGGTAATAATACAGACTGTGCTGAGTATCTACCACACATCACTGACACATGAGATCACTGCTAGTATCTCCTCCCTGCTGGGCCTTGTGGTTCATCACCCTGCGTGCCTCACCATCAGACGCCTGGATCCCCTCCTGCATAGGCCGCAGCCCAGGTAAGAGCCTGTACAGCTATCCTGCCCTTACAGGGGTAATAATACAGACTGTGCTGAGTATCTACCACACATCACTGACACATGAGATCACTGCTAGTATCTCCTCCCTGCTGGGCCTTGTGGTTCATCACCCTGCGTGTCTCTCCACCCGACGCCTGGATCCCCTCCTGCATAGGCCGCAGCCCAGGTAAGAGCCTGTACAGCTATCCTGCCCTTACAGGGGTAATAATACAGACTGTGCTGAGTATATACCACACATCACTGACACATGAGATCACTGCTAGTATCTCCTCCCTGCTGGGCCTTGTGGTTCATCACCCTGCGTGCCTCACCATCAGACGCCTGGATCCCCTCCTGCATAGGCCGCAGCCCAGGTAAGAGCCTGTACAGCTATCCTGCCCTTACAGGGGTAATAATACAGACTGTGCTGAGTATCTACCACACATCACTGACACATGAGATCACTGCTAGTATCTCCTACCTGCTGGGCCTTGTGGTTCATCACCCTGCGTGCCTCACCAGCAGAAGCCTGGATCCCCTCCTGCATAGGCCGCAGCCGAGGTAAGAGCCTGTACAGCTATCCTGCCCTTACAGGGGTAATAATACAGACTGTGCTGAGTATCTACCACACATCACTGACACATGAGATCACTGCTAGTATCTCCTCCCTGCTGGGCCTTGTGGTTCATCACCCTGCGTGCCTCACCATCAGACACATGGATCCCCTCCTGCATAGGCCGCAGCCCAGGTAAGAGCCTGTACAGCTATCCTGCCCTTACAGGGGTAATAATACAGACTGTGCTGAGTATCTACCACACATCACTGACACATGAGATCACTGCTAGTATCTCCTACCTGCTGGGTCTTGTGGTTCATCACCCTGCGTGTCTCACCATCAGACGCCTGGATCCCCTCCTGCATAGGCCGCAGCCCAGGTAAGAGCCTGTACAGCTATCCTGCCCTGACAGGGGTAATAATACAGACTGTGCTGAGTATCTACCACACATCACTGACACATGAGATCACTGCTAGTATCTCCTACCTGCTGGGCCTTGTGGTTCATCACCCTGCGTGCCTCACCATCAGACGCCTGGATCCCCTCCTGCATAGGCCGCAGCCCAGGTAAGAGCCTGTACAGCTATCCTGCCCTTACAGGGGTAATAATACAGACTGTGCTGAGTATCTACCACACATCACTGACACATGAGATCACTGCTAGTATCTCCTACCTGCTGGGCCTTGTGGTTCATCACCCTGCGTGCCTCACCATCAGACGCCTGGATCCCCTCCTGCATAGGCCGCAGCCCAGGTAAGAGCCTGTACAGCTATCCTGCCCTTACAGGGGTAATAATACAGACTGTGCTGAGTATCTACCACACATCACTGACACATGAGATCGCTGCTAGTATCTCCTCCCTGCTGGGCCTTGTGGTTCATCACCCTGCGTGCCTCACCATCAGACGCCTGGATCCCCTCCTGCATAGGCCGCAGCCCAGGTAAGAGCCTGTACAGCTATCCTGCCCTTACAGGGGTAATAATACAGACTGTGCTGAGTATCTACCACACATCACTGACACATGAGATCACTGCTAGTATCTCCTCCCTGCTGGGCCTTGTGGTTCATCACCCTGCGTGCCTCACCAGCAGACGCCTGGATCCCCTCCTGCATAGGCCGCAGCCCAGGTAAGAGCCTGTACAGCTATCCTGCCCTTACAGGGGTAATAATACAGACTGTGCTGAGTATCTACCACACATCACTGACACATGAGATCACTGCTAGTATCTCCTACCTGCTGGGCCTTGTGGTTCATCACCCAGCGTGCCTCACCATCAGATGCCTGGATCCCCTCCTGCATAGGCCGCAGCCCAGGTAAGAGCCTGTACAGCTATCCTGCCCTTACAGGGGTAATAATACAGACTGTGCTGAGTATCTACCACACATCACTGACACATGAGATCACTGCTAGTATCTCCTCCCTGCTGGGCCTTGTGGTTCATCACCCTGCGTGCCTCACCAGCAGACGCCTGGATCCCCTCCTGCATAGGCCGCAGCCCAGGTAAGAGCCTGTACAGCTATCCTGCCCTTACAGGGGTAATAATACAGACTGTGCTGAGTATCTACCACACATCACTGACACATGAGATCACTGATAGTATCTCCTCCCTGCTGGGTCTTGTGGTTCATCACCCTGCGTGTCTCACCAGCAGACGCCTGGATCCCCTCCTGCATAGGCCGCAGCCCAGGTAAGAGCCTGTACAGCTATCCTACCCTTACAGGGGTAATAATACAGACTGTGCTGAGTATCTACCACACATCACTGACACATGAGATCACTGCTAGTATCTCCTCCCTGCTGGGCCTTGTGGTTCATCACCCTGCGTGCCTCACCATCAGACGCCTGGATCCCCTCCTGCATAGGCCGCAGCCCAGGTAAGAGCCTGTACAGCTATCCTGCCCTTACAGGGGTAATAATACAGACTGTGCTGAGTATCTACCACACATCACTGACACATGAGATCACTGCTAGTATCTCCTCCCTGCTGGGCCTTGTGGTTCATCACCCTGCGTGCCTCACCAGCAGACGCCTGGATCCCCTCCTGCATAGGCCGCAGCCCAGGTAAGAGCCTGTACAGCTATCCTGCCCTTACAGGGGTAATAATACAGACTGTGCTGAGTATCTACCACACATCACTGACACATGAGATCACTGCTAGTATCTCCTACCTGCTGGGCCTTGTGGTTCATCACCCTGCGTGCCTCACCATCAGATGCCTGGATCCCCTCCTGCATAGGCCGCAGCCCAGGTAAGAGCCTGTACAGCTATCCTGCCCTTACAGGGGTAATAATACAGACTGTGCTGAGTATCTACCACACATCACTGACACATGAGATCACTGCTAGTATCTCCTCCCTGCTGGGCCTTGTGGTTCATCACCCTGCGTGCCTCACCATCAGACGCCTGGATCCCCTCCTGCATAGGCCGCAGCCCAGGTAAGAGCCTGTACAGCTATCCTGCCCTTACAGGGGTAATAATACAGACTGTGCTGAGTATCTACCACACATCACTGACACATGAGATCACTGCTAGTATCTCCTCCCTGCTGGGCCTTGTGGTTCATCACCCTGCGTGCCTCACCATCAGACGCCTGGATCCCCTCCTGCATAGGCCGCAGCCCAGGTAAGAGCCTGTACAGCTATCCTGCCCTTACAGGGGTAATAATACAGACTGTGCTGAGTATCTACCACACATCACTGACACATGAGATCACTGCTAGTATCTCCTACCTGCTGGGCCTTGTGGTTCATCACCCTGCGTGCCTCACCATCAGACGCCTGGATCCCCTCCTGCATAGGCCGCAGCCCAGGTAAGAGCCTGTACAGCTATCCTGCCCTTACAGGGGTAATAATACAGACTGTGCTGAGTATCTACCACACATCACTGACACATGAGATCACTGCTAGTATCTCCCACCTGCTGGGCCTTGTGGTTCATCACCCTGCGTGTCTCTCCATCAGACGCCTGGATCCCCTCCTGCATAGGCCGCAGCCCAGGTAAGAGCCTGTACAGCTATCCTGCCCTTACAGGGGTAATAATACAGACTGTGCTGAGTATCTACCACACATCACTGACACATGAGATCACTGCTAGTATCTCCTACCTGCTGGGCCTTGTGGTTCATCACCCTGCGTGCCTCACCATCAGACGCCTGGATCCCCTCCTGCATAGGCCGCAGCCGAGGTAAGAGCCTGTACAGCTATCCTGCCCTTACAGGGGTAATAATACAGACTGTGCTGAGTATCTACCACACATCACTGACACATGAGATCACTGCTAGTATCTCCTCCCTGCTGGGCCTTGTGGTTCATCACCCTGCGTGCCTCACCAGCAGACGCCTGGATCCCCTCCTGCATAGGCCGCAGCCCAGGTAAGAGCCTGTACAGCTATCCTGCCCTTACAGGGGTAATAATACAGACTGTGCTGAGTATCTACCACACATCACTGACACATGAGATCACTGCTAGTATCTCCTACCTGCTGGGCCTTGTGGTTCATCACCCTGCGTGCCTCACCATCAGACGCCTGGATCCCCTCCTGCATAGGCCGCAGCCCAGGTAAGAGCCTGTACAGCTATCCTGCCCTTACAGGGGTAATAATACAGACTGTGCTGAGTATCTACCACACATCACTGACACATGAGATCACTGCTAGTATCTCCTACCTGCTGGGCCTTGTGGTTCATCACCCTGCGTGCCTCACCATCAGACGCCTGGATCCCCTCCTGCATAGGCCGCAGCCCAGGTAAGAGCCTGTACAGCTATCCTGCCCTTACAGGGGTAATAATACAGACTGTGCTGAGTATCTACCACACATCACTGACACATGAGATCACTGCTAGTATCTCCTCCCTGCTGGGCCTTGTGGTTCATCACCGTGCGTGCCTCACCATCAGACGCCTGGATCCCCTCCTGCATAGGCCGCAGCCGAGGTAAGAGCCTGTACAGCTATCCTGCCCTTACAGGGGTAATAATACAGACTGTGCTGAGTATCTACCACACATCACTGACACATGAGATCACTGCTAGTATCTCCTACCTGCTGGGCCTTGTGGTTCATCACCCTGCGTGCCTCACCATCAGACGCCTGGATCCCCTCCTGCATAGGCCACAGCCCTGGTAAGAGCCCGTACAGCTATCCTGCCCTTACAGGGGTAATAATACAGACTGTGCTGAGTATCTACCACACATCACTGACACATGAGATCACTG
The DNA here is from genome assembly GCF_040894005.1 of Engystomops pustulosus. NCBI lineage: Eukaryota > Metazoa > Chordata > Amphibia > Anura > Leptodactylidae > Engystomops > Engystomops pustulosus. The sequence goes on along the minus strand of NC_092414.1, from coordinate 2,936,556 downwards.
CTAGTATCTCCTACCTGCTGGGCCTTGTGGTTCATCACCCTGCGTGCCTCACCATCAGACGCCTGGATCCCCTCCTGCATAGGCCGCAGCCCAGGTAAGAGCCTGTACAGCTATCCTGCCCTTACAGGGGTAATAATACAGACTGTGCTGAGTATCTACCACACATCACTGACACATGAGATCACTGCTAGTATCTCCCACCTGCTGGGCCTTGTGGTTCATCACCCTGCGTGCCTCTCCATCAGACGCCTGGATCCCCTCCTGCATAGGCCGCAGCCCAGGTAAGAGCCTGTACAGCTATCCTGCCCTTACAGGGGTAATAATACAGACTGTGCTGAGTATCTACCACACATCACTGACACATGAGATCACTGCTAGTATCTCCTCCCTGCTGGGCCTTGTGGTTCATCACCCTGCGTGCCTCACCAGCAGACGCCTGGATCCCCTCCTGCATAGGCCGCAGCCCAGGTAAGAGCCTGTACAGCTATCCTGCCCTTACAGGGGTAATAATACAGACTGTGCTGAGTATCTACCACACATCACTGACACATGAGATCACTGCTAGTATCTCCTACCTGCTGGGCCTTGTGGTGCATCACCCTGCGTGCCTCACCATCAGACGCCTGGATCCCCTCCTGCATAGGCCGCAGCCCAGGTAACAGCCTGTACAGCTATCCTGCCCTTACAGGGGTAATAATACAGACTGTGCTGAGTATCTACCACACATCACTGACACATGAGATCACTGCTAGTATCTCCTCCCTGCTGGGCCTTGTGGTTCATCACCCTGCGTGCCTCACCAGCAGATGCCTGGATCCCCTCCTGCATAGGCCGCAGCCCAGGTAAGAGCCTGTACAGCTATCCTGCCCTTACAGGGGTAATAATACAGACTGTGCTGAGTATCTACCACACATCACTGACACATGAGATCACTGCTAGTATCTCCTACCTGCTGGGCCTTGTGGTGCATCACCCTGCGTGCCTCACCATCAGACGCCTGGATCCCCTCCTGCATAGGCCGCAGCCCAGGTAACAGCCTGTACAGCTATCCTGCCCTTACAGGGGTAATAATACAGACTGTGCTGAGTATCTACCACACATCACTGACACATGAGATCACTGCTAGTATCTCCTCCCTGCTGGGCCTTGTGGTTCATCACCCTGCGTGCCTCACCAGCAGATGCCTGGATCCCCTCCTGCATAGGCCGCAGCCCAGGTAAGAGCCTGTACAGCTATCCTGCCCTTACAGGGGTAATAATACAGACTGTGCTGAGTATCTACCACACATCACTGACACATGAGATCACTGCTAGTATCTCCTACCTGCTGGGCCTTGTGGTTCATCACCCTGCGTGCCTCACCATCAGACGCCTGGATCCCCTCCTGCATAGGCCGCAGCCCAGGTAAGAGCCTGTACAGCTATCCTGCCCTTACAGGGGTAATAATACAGACTGTGCTGAGTATCTACCACACATCACTGACACATGAGATCACTGCTAGTATCTCCTACCTGCTGGGCCTTGTGGTTCATCACCCTGCGTGCCTCACCATCAGACGCCTGGATCCCCTCCTGCATAGGCCGCAGCCGAGGTAAGAGCCTGTACAGCTATCCTGCCCTTACAGGGGTAATAATACAGACTGTGCTGAGTATCTACCACACATCACTGACACATGAGATCACTGCTAGTATCTCCTACCTGCTGGGCCTTGTGGTTCATCACCCTGCGTGCCTCACCATCAGACGCCTGGATCCCCTCCTGCATAGGCCACAGCCCTGGTAAGAGCCCGTACAGCTATCCTGCCCTTACAGGGGTAATAATACAGACTGTGCTGAGTATCTACCACACATCACTGACACATGAGATCACTGCTAGTATCTCCTCCCTGCTGGGCCTTGTGGTTCATCACCCTGCGTGCCTCACCATCAGACGCCTGGATCCCCTCCTGCATAGGCCACAGCCCTGGTAAGAGCCCTGTACAGCTATCCTGCCCTTACAGGGGTAATAATACAGACTGTGCTGAGTATCTACCACACATCACTGACACATGAGATCACTGCTAGTATCTCCCACCTGCTGGGCCTTGTGGTTCATCACCCTGCGTGCCTCTCCAGCAGATGCCTGGATCCCCTCCTGCATAGGCCGCAGCCCAGGTAAGAGCCTGTACAGCTATCCTGCCCTTACAGGGGTAATAATACAGACTGTGCTGAGTATCTACCACACATCACTGACACATGAGATCACTGCTAGTATCTCCTCCCTGCTGGGCCTTGTGGTTCATCACCCTGCGTGCCTCACCATCAGACGCCTGGATCCCCTCCTGCATAGGCCGCAGCCCAGGTAAGAGCCTGTACAGCTATCCTGCCCTTACAGGGGTAATAATACAGACTGTGCTGAGTATCTACCACACATCACTGACACATGAGATCACTGCTAGTATCTCCTCCCTGCTGGGCCTTGTGGTTCATCACCCTGCGTGCCTCACCATCAGACGCCTGGATCCCCTCCTGCATAGGCCGCAGCCCAGGTAAGAGCCTGTACAGCTATCCTGCCCTTACAGGGGTAATAATACAGACTGTGCTGAGTATCTACCACACATCACTGACACATGAGATCACTGCTAGTATCTCCTACCTGCTGGGCCTTGTGGTTCATCACCCTGCGTGCCTCACCATCAGACGCCTGGATCCCCTCCTGCATAGGCCGCAGCCCAGGTAAGAGCCTGTACAGCTATCCTGCCCTTACAGGGGTAATAATACAGACTGTGCTGAGTATCTACCACACATCACTGACACATGAGATCACTGATAGTATCTCCTCCCTGCTGGGCCTTGTGGTTCATCACCCTGCGTGCCTCACCATCAGACGCCTGGATCCCCTCCTGCATAGGCCGCAGCCCAGGTAAGAGCCTGTACAGCTATCCTGCCCTTACAGGGGTAATAATACAGACTGTGCTGAGTATCTACCACACATCACTGACACATGAGATCACTGCTAGTATCTCCTCCCTGCTGGGCCTTGTGGTTCATCACCCTGCGTGCCTCACCATCAGACGCCTGGATCCCCTCCTGCATAGGCCGCAGCCCAGGTAAGAGCCTGTACAGCTATCCTGCCCTTACAGGGGTAATAATACAGACTGTGCTGAGTATCTACCACACATCACTGACACATGAGATCACTGCTAGTATCTCCTACCTGCTGGGCCTTGTGGTTCATCACCCTGCGTGCCTCACCATCAGACGCCTGGATCCCCTCCTGCATAGGCCGCAGCCCAGGTAAGAGCCTGTACAGCTATCCTGCCCTTACAGGGGTAATAATACAGACTGTGCTGAGTATCTACCACACATCACTGACACATGAGATCACTGCTAGTATCTCCTCCCTGCTGGGCCTTGTGGTTCATCACCCTGTGTGCCTCACCATCAGACGCCTGGATCCCCTCCTGCATAGGCCGCAGCCCAGGTAAGAGCCCGTACAGCTATCCTGCCCTTACAGGGGTAATAATACAGACTGTGCTGAGTATCTACCACACATCACTGACACATGAGATCACTGCTAGTATCTCCTACCTGCTGGGCCTTGTGGTTCATCACCCTGCGTGCCTCACCAGCAGACGCCTGGATCCCCTCCTGCATAGGCCGCAGCCCAGGTAAGAGCCTGTACAGCTATCCTGCCCTTACAGGGGTAATAATACAGACTGTGCTGAGTATATACCACACATCACTGACACATGAGATCACTGCTAGTATCTCCTCCCTGCTGGGCCTTGTGGTTCATCACCCTGCGTGCCTCACCAGCAGATGCCTGGATCCCCCTCCTGCATAGGCCGCAGCCCAGGTAAGAGCCTGTACAGCTATCCTGCCCTTACAGGGGTAATAATACAGACTGTGCTGAGTATCTACCACACATCACTGACACATGAGATCACTGCTAGTATCTCCTACCTGCTGGGCCTTGTGGTTCATCACCCTGCGTGCCTCACCAGCAGACGCCTGGATCCCCTCCTGCATAGGCCGCAGCCCAGGTAAGAGCCTGTACAGCTATCCTGCCCTTACAGGGGTAATAATACAGACTGTGCTGAGTATCTACCACACATCACTGACACATGAGATCACTGCTAGTATCTCCTCCCTGCTGGGCCTTGTGGTTCATCACCCTGCGTGCCTCACCATCAGACGCCTGGATCCCCTCCTGCATAGGCCGCAGCCCAGGTAAGAGCCTGTACAGCTATCCTGCCCTTACAGGGGTAATAATACAGACTGTGCTGAGTATCTACCACACATCACTGACACATGAGATCACTGCTAGTATCTCCTCCCTGCTGGGCCTTGTGGTTCATCACCCTGCGTGTCTCTCCACCCGACGCCTGGATCCCCTCCTGCATAGGCCGCAGCCCAGGTAAGAGCCTGTACAGCTATCCTGCCCTTACAGGGGTAATAATACAGACTGTGCTGAGTATCTACCACACATCACTAACACATGAGATCACTGCTAGTATCTCCTCCCTGCTGGGCCTTGTGGTTCATCACCCTGCGTGCCTCACCATCAGACACATGGATCCCCTCCTGCATAGGCCGCAGCCCAGGTAAGAGCCTGTACAGCTATCCTGCCCTTACAGGGGTAATAATACAGACTGTGCTGAGTATCTACCACACATCACTGACACATGAGATCACTGCTAGTATCTCCTACCTGCTGGGTCTTGTGGTTCATCACCCTGCGTGTCTCACCATCAGACGCCTGGATCCCCTCCTGCATAGGCCGCAGCCCAGGTAAGAGCCTGTACAGCTATCCTGCCCTGACAGGGGTAATAATACAGACTGTGCTGAGTATCTACCACACATCACTGACACATGAGATCACTGCTAGTATCTCCTACCTGCTGGGCCTTGTGGTTCATCACCCTGCATGCCTCACCATCAGACGCCTGGATCCCCTCCTGCATAGGCCGCAGCCCAGGTAAGAGCCTGTACAGCTATCCTGCCCTTACAGGGGTAATAATACAGACTGTGCTGAGTATCTACCACACATCACTGACACATGAGATCACTGCTAGTATCTCCTCCCTGCTGGGCCTTGTGGTTCATCACCCTGCGTGCCTCACCATCAGACGCCTGGATCCCCTCCTGCATAGGCCGCAGCCCAGGTAAGAGCCTGTACAGCTATCCTGCCCTTACAGGGGTAATAATACAGACTGTGCTGAGTATCTACCACACATCACTGACACATGAGATCACTGCTAGTATCTCCTCCCTGCTGGGCCTTGTGGTTCATCACCCTGCGTGTCTCTCCACCCGACGCCTGGATCCCCTCCTGCATAGGCCGCAGCCCAGGTAAGAGCCTGTACAGCTATCCTGCCCTTACAGGGGTAATAATACAGACTGTGCTGAGTATCTACCACACATCACTGACACATGAGATCACTGCTAGTATCTCCTACCTGCTGGGCCTTGTGGTTCATCACCCTGCGTGCCTCACCATCAGACGCCTGGATCCCCTCCTGCATAGGCCGCAGCCCAGGTAAGAGCCTGTACAGCTATCCTGCCCTTACAGGGGTAATAATACAGACTGTGCTGAGTATCTACCACACATCACTAACACATGAGATCACTGCTAGTATCTCCTCCCTGCTGGGCCTTGTGGTTCATCACCCTGCGTGCCTCACCATCAGACACATGGATCCCCTCCTGCATAGGCCGCAGCCCAGGTAAGAGCCTGTACAGCTATCCTGCCCTTACAGGGGTAATAATACAGACTGTGCTGAGTATCTACCACACATCACTGACACATGAGATCACTGCTAGTATCTCCTACCTGCTGGGCCTTGTGGTTCATCACCCTGCGTGCCTCACCATCAGACGCCTGGATCCCCTCCTGCATAGGCCGCAGCCCAGGTAAGAGCCTGTACAGCTATCCTGCCCTTACAGGGGTAATAATACAGACTGTGCTGAGTATCTACCACACATCACTGACACATGAGATCACTGCTAGTATCTCCTACCTGCTGGGTCTTGTGGTTCATCACCCTGCGTGTCTCACCATCAGACGCCTGGATCCCCTCCTGCATAGGCCGCAGCCCAGGTAAGAGCCTGTACAGCTATCCTGCCCTGACAGGGGTAATAATACAGACTGTGCTGAGTATCTACCACACATCACTGACACATGAGATCACTGCTAGTATCTCCTACCTGCTGGGCCTTGTGGTTCATCACCCTGCATGCCTCACCATCAGACGCCTGGATCCCCTCCTGCATAGGCCGCAGCCCAGGTAAGAGCCTGTACAGCTATCCTGCCCTTACAGGGGTAATAATACAGACTGTGCTGAGTATCTACCACACATCACTGACACATGAGATCACTGCTAGTATCTCCTACCTGCTGGGCCTTGTGGTTCATCACCCTGCGTGCCTCACCATCAGACGCCTGGATCCCCTCCTGCATAGGCCGCAGCCCAGGTAAGAGCCTGTACAGCTATCCTGCCCTTACAGGGGTAATAATACAGACTGTGCTGAGTATCTACCACACATCACTGACACATGAGATCGCTGCTAGTATCTCCTCCCTGCTGGGCCTTGTGGTTCATCACCCTGCGTGCCTCACCATCAGACGCCTGGATCCCCTCCTGCATAGGCCGCAGCCCAGGTAAGAGCCTGTACAGCTATCCTGCCCTTACAGGGGTAATAATACAGACTGTGCTGAGTATCTACCACACATCACTGACACATGAGATCACTGCTAGTATCTCCTCCCTGCTGGGCCTTGTGGTTCATCACCCTGCGTGCCTCACCAGCAGACGCCTGGATCCCCTCCTGCATAGGCCGCAGCCCAGGTAAGAGCCTGTACAGCTATCCTGCCCTTACAGGGGTAATAATACAGACTGTGCTGAGTATCTACCACACATCACTGACACATGAGATCACTGCTAGTATCTCCTCCCTGCTGGGCCTTGTGGTTCATCACCCTGCGTGCCTCACCATCAGACGCCTGGATCCCCTCCTGCATAGGCCGCAGCCCAGGTAAGAGCCTGTACAGCTATCCTGCCCTTACAGGGGTAATAATACAGACTGTGCTGAGTATCTACCACACATCACTGACACATGAGATCACTGCTAGTATCTCCTCCCTGCTGGGCCTTGTGGTTCATCACCCTGCGTGCCTCACCATCAGACGCCTGGATCCCCTCCTGCATAGGCCGCAGCCCAGGTAAGAGCCTGTACAGCTATCCTGCCCTTACAGGGGTAATAATACAGACTGTGCTGAGTATCTACCACACATCACTGACACATGAGATCACTGCTAGTATCTCCTACCTGCTGGGCCTTGTGGTTCATCACCCTGCGTGCCTCACCATCAGACGCCTGGATCCCCTCCTGCATAGGCCGCAGCCCAGGTAAGAGCCTGTACAGCTATCCTGCCCTTACAGGGGTAATAATACAGACTGTGCTGAGTATCTACCACACATCACTGACACATGAGATCACTGCTAGTATCTCCTACCTGCTGGGCCTTGTGGTTCATCACCCTGCGTGCCTCACCATCAGACGCCTGGATCCCCTCCTGCATAGGCCGCAGCCGAGGTAAGAGCCTGTACAGCTATCCTGCCCTTACAGGGGTAATAATACAGACTGTGCTGAGTATCTACCACACATCACTGACACATGAGATCACTGCTAGTATCTCCTCCCTGCTGGGCCTTGTGGTTCATCACCCTGCGTGCCTCACCAGCAGACGCCTGGATCCCCTCCTGCATAGGCCGCAGCCCAGGTAAGAGCCTGTACAGCTATCCTGCCCTTACAGGGGTAATAATACAGACTGTGCTGAGTATCTACCACACATCACTGACACATGAGATCACTGCTAGTATCTCCTCCCTGCTGGGCCTTGTGGTTCATCACCCTGCGTGCCTCACCATCAGACGCCTGGATCCCCTCCTGCATAGGCCGCAGCCCAGGTAAGAGCCTGTACAGCTATCCTGCCCTTACAGGGGTAATAATACAGACTGTGCTGAGTATCTACCACACATCACTGACACATGAGATCACTGCTAGTATCTCCTACCTGCTGGGCCTTGTGGTTCATCACCCTGCGTGCCTCACCAGCAGACGCCTGGATCCCCTCCTGCATAGGCCGCAGCCCAGGTAAGAGCCTGTACAGCTATCCTGCCCTTACAGGGGTAATAATACAGACTGTGCTGAGTATCTACCACACATCACTGACACATGAGATCACTGCTAGTATCTCCTACCTGCTGGGCCTTGTGGTTCATCACCCTGCGTGCCTCACCATCAGACGCCTGGATCCCCTCCTGCATAGGCCGCAGCCCAGGTAAGAGCCTGTACAGCTATCCTGCCCTTACAGGGGTAATAATACAGACTGTGCTGAGTATCTACCACACATCACTGACACATGAGATCACTGCTAGTATCTCCTCCCTGCTGGGCCTTGTGGTTCATCACCGTGCGTGCCTCACCATCAGACGCCTGGATCCCCTCCTGCATAGGCCGCAGCCGAGGTAAGAGCCTGTACAGCTATCCTGCCCTTACAGGGGTAATAATACAGACTGTGCTGAGTATCTACCACACATCACTGACACATGAGATCACTGCTAGTATCTCCTACCTGCTGGGCCTTGTGGTTCATCACCCTGCGTGCCTCACCATCAGACGCCTGGATCCCCTCCTGCATAGGCCGCAGCCCAGGTAAGAGCCCGTACAGCTATCCTGCCCTTACAGGGGTAATAATACAGACTGTGCTGAGTATCTACCACACATCACTGACACATGAGATCACTGCTAGTATCTCCCACCTGCTGGGCCTTGTGGTTCATCACCCTGCGTGCCTCTCCATCAGACGCCTGGATCCCCTCCTGCATAGGCCGCAGCCCAGGTAAGAGCCTGTACAGCTATCCTGCCCTTACAGGGGTAATAATACAGACTGTGCTGAGTATCTACCACACATCACTGACACATGAGATCACTGCTAGTATCTCCTCCCTGCTGGGCCTTGTGGTTCATCACCCTGCGTGCCTCACCAGCAGACGCCTGGATCCCCTCCTGCATAGGCCGCAGCCCAGGTAAGAGCCTGTACAGCTATCCTGCCCTTACAGGGGTAATAATACAGACTGTGCTGAGTATCTACCACACATCACTGACACATGAGATCACTGCTAGTATCTCCTCCCTGCTGGGCCTTGTGGTTCATCACCCTGCGTGCCTCACCATCAGACGCCTGGATCCCCTCCTGCATAGGCCGCAGCCCAGGTAAGAGCCTGTACAGCTTTCCTGCCCTTACAGGGGTAATAATACAGACTGTGCTGAGTATCTACCACACATCACTGACACATGAGATCACTGCTAGTATCTCCTACCTGCTGGGCCTTGTGGTTCATCACCCTGCGTGCCTCACCATCAGACGCCTGGATCCCCTCCTGCATAGGCCGCAGCCCAGGTAAGAGCCTGTACAGCTATCCTGCCCTTACAGGGGTAATAATACAGACTGTGCTGAGTATCTACCACACATCACTGACACATGAGATCACTGCTAGTATCTCCTACCTGCTGGGCCTTGTGGTGCATCACCCTGCGTGCCTCACCATCAGACGCCTGGATCCCCTCCTGCATAGGCCGCAGCCCAGGTAACAGCCTGTACAGCTATCCTGCCCTTACAGGGGTAATAATACAGACTGTGCTGAGTATCTACCACACATCACTGACACATGAGATCACTGCTAGTATCTCCTCCCTGCTGGGCCTTGTGGTTCATCACCCTGCGTGCCTCACCAGCAGATGCCTGGATCCCCTCCTGCATAGGCCGCAGCCCAGGTAAGAGCCTGTACAGCTATCCTGCCCTTACAGGGGTAATAATACAGACTGTGCTGAGTATCTACCACACATCACTGACACATGAGATCACTGCTAGTATCTCCTACCTGCTGGGCCTTGTGGTGCATCACCCTGCGTGCCTCACCATCAGACGCCTGGATCCCCTCCTGCATAGGCCGCAGCCCAGGTAACAGCCTGTACAGCTATCCTGCCCTTACAGGGGTAATAATACAGACTGTGCTGAGTATCTACCACACATCACTGACACATGAGATCACTGCTAGTATCTCCTCCCTGCTGGGCCTTGTGGTTCATCACCCTGCGTGCCTCACCAGCAGATGCCTGGATCCCCTCCTGCATAGGCCGCAGCCCAGGTAAGAGCCTGTACAGCTATCCTGCCCTTACAGGGGTAATAATACAGACTGTGCTGAGTATATACCACACATCACTGACACATGAGATCACTGCTAGTATCTCCTACCTGCTGGGCCTTGTGGTTCATCACCCTGCGTGCCTCACCATCAGACGCCTGGATCCCCTCCTGCATAGGCCGCAGCCCAGGTAAGAGCCTGTACAGCTATCCTGCCCTTACAGGGGTAATAATACAGACTGTGCTGAGTATCTACCACACATCACTGACACATGAGATCACTGCTAGTATCTCCTACCTGCTGGGCCTTGTGGTTCATCACCCTGCGTGCCTCACCATCAGACGCCTGGATCCCCTCCTGCATAGGCCGCAGCCGAGGTAAGAGCCTGTACAGCTATCCTGCCCTTACAGGGGTAATAATACAGACTGTGCTGAGTATCTACCACACATCACTGACACATGAGATCACTGCTAGTATCTCCTCCCTGCTGGGCCTTGTGGTTCATCACCGTGCGTGCCTCACCATCAGACGCCTGGATCCCCTCCTGCATAGGCCGCAGCCGAGGTAAGAGCCTGTACAGCTATCCTGCCCTTACAGGGGTAATAATACAGACTGTGCTGAGTATCTACCACACATCACTGACACATGAGATCACTGCTAGTATCTCCTACCTGCTGGGCCTTGTGGTTCATCACCCTGCGTGCCTCACCATCAGACGCCTGGATCCCCTCCTGCATAGGCCACAGCCCTGGTAAGAGCCCGTACAGCTATCCTGCCCTTACAGGGGTAATAATACAGACTGTGCTGAGTATCTACCACACATCACTGACACATGAGATCACTGCTAGTATCTCCTCCCTGCTGGGCCTTGTGGTTCATCACCCTGCGTGCCTCACCATCAGACGCCTGGATCCCCTCCTGCATAGGCCACAGCCCTGGTAAGAGCCCGTACAGCTATCCTGCCCTTACAGGGGTAATAATACAGACTGTGCTGAGTATCTACCACACATCACTGACACATGAGATCACTGCTAGTATCTCCCACCTGCTGGGCCTTGTGGTTCATCACCCTGCGTGCCTCTCCAGCAGATGCCTGGATCCCCTCCTGCATAGGCCGCAGCCCAGGTAAGAGCCTGTACAGCTATCCTGCCCTTACAGGGGTAATAATACAGACTGTGCTGAGTATCTACCACACATCACTGACACATGAGATCACTGCTAGTATCTCCTACCTGCTGGGCCTTGTGGTTCATCACCCTGCGTGCCTCACCATCAGACGCCTGGATCCCCTCCTGCATAGGCCGCAGCCCAGGTAAGAGCCTGTACAGCTATCCTGCCCTTACAGGGGTAATAATACAGACTGTGCTGAGTATCTACCACACATCACTGACACATGAGATCACTGCTAGTATCTCCTACCTGCTGGGCCTTGTGGTTCATCACCCTGCGTGCCTCACCAGCAGACGCCTGGATCCCCTCCTGCATAGGCCGCAGCCCAGGTAAGAGCCTGTACAGCTATCCTGCCCTTACAGGGGTAATAATACAGACTGTGCTGAGTATCTACCACACATCACTGACACATGAGATCACTGCTAGTATCTCCTACCTGCTGGGCCTTGTGGTGCATCACCCTGCATGTCTCACCATCAGACGCCTGGATCCCCTCCTGCATAGGCCGCAGCCCAGGTAACAGCCTGTACAGCTATCCTGCCCTTACAGGGGTAATAATACAGACTGTGCTGAGTATATACCACACATCACTGACACATGAGATCACTGATAGTATCTCCTCCCTGCTGGGCCTTGTGGTTCATCACCCTGCGTGCCTCACCATCAGACGCCTGGATCCCCTCCTGCATAGGCCGCAGCCCAGGTAAGAGCCTGTACAGCTATCCTGCCCTTACAGGGGTAATAATACAGACTGTGCTGAGTATCTACCACACATCACTGACACATGAGATCACTGCTAGTATCTCCTACCTGCTGGGCCTTGTGGTTCATCACCCTGCGTGCCTCACCATCAGACGCCTGGATCCCCTCCTGCATAGGCCGCAGCCCAGGTAAGAGCCTGTACAGCTATCCTGCCCTTACAGGGGTAATAATACAGACTGTGCTGAGTATCTACCACACATGACTGACACATGAGATCACTGCTAGTATCTCCTACCTGCTGGGCCTTGTGGTTCATCACCCTGCGTGCCTCACCAGCAGACGCCTGGATCCCCTCCTGCATAGGCCGCAGCCCAGGTAAGAGTCTGTACAGCTATCCTGCCCTTACAGGGGTAATAATACAGACTGTGCTGAGTATCTACCACACATCACTGACACATGAGATCACTGCTAGTATCTCCTCCCTGCTGGGCCTTGTGGTTCATCACCCTGTGTGCCTCACCATCAGACGCCTGGATCCCCTCCTGCATAGGCCGCAGCCCAGGTAAGAGCCCGTACAGCTATCCTGCCCTTACAGGGGTAATAATACAGACTGTGCTGAGTATCTACCACACATCACTGACACATGAGATCACTGCTAGTATCTCCTCCCTGCTGGGCCTTGTGGTTCATCACCCTGCGTGCCTCACCATCAGACGCCTGGATCCCCTCCTGCATAGGCCGCAGCCCAGGTAAGAGCCTGTACAGCTATCCTGCCCTTACAGGGGTAATAATACAGACTGTGCTGAGTATCTACCACACATCACTGACACATGAGATCACTGCTAGTATCTCCTCCCTGCTGGGCCTTGTGGTTCATCACCCTGCGTGCCTCACCAGCAGATGCCTGGATCCCCCTCCTGCATAGGCCGCAGCCCAGGTAAGAGCCTGTACAGCTATCCTGCCCTTACAGGGGTAATAATACAGACTGTGCTGAGTATCTACCACACATGACTGACACATGAGATCACTGCTAGTATCTCCTACCTGCTGGGCCTTGTGGTTCATCACCCTGCGTGCCTCACCAGCAGACGCCTGGATCCCCTCCTGCATAGGCCGCAGCCCAGGTAAGAGCCCGTACAGCTATCCTGCCCTTACAGGGGTAATAATACAGACTGTGCTGAGTATCTACCACACATCACTGACACATGAGATCACTGCTAGTATCTCCTACCTGCTGGGCCTTGTGGTTCATCACCCTGCGTGCCTCACCAGCAGACGCCTGGATCCCCTCCTGCATAGGCCGCAGCCCAGGTAAGAGCCTGTACAGCTATCCTGCCCTTACAGGGGTAATAATACAGACTGTGCTGAGTATATACCACACATCACTGACACATGAGATCACTGCTAGTATCTCCTCCCTGCTGGGCCTTGTGGTTCATCACCCTGCGTGCCTCACCAGCAGATGCCTGGATCCCCCTCCTGCATAGGCCGCAGCCCAGGTAAGAGCCTGTACAGCTATCCTGCCCTTACAGGGGTAATAATACAGACTGTGCTGAGTATCTACCACACATGACTGACACATGAGATCACTGCTAGTATCTCCTCCCTGCTGGGCCTTGTGGTTCATCACCCTGCGTGCCTCACCATCAGACGCCTGGATCCCCTCCTGCATAGGCCGCAGCCCAGGTAAGAGCCTGTACAGCTATCCTGTCCTTACAGGGGTAATAATACAGACTGTGCTGAGTATATACCACACATCACTGACACATGAGATCACTGCTAGTATCTCCTCCCTGCTGGGCCTTGTGGTTCATCACCCTGCGTGCCTCACCAGCAGACGCCTGGATCCCCTCCTGCATAGGCCGCAGCCCAGGTAAGAGCCTGTACAGCTATCCTGCCCTTACAGGGGTAATAATACAGACTGTGCTGAGTATATACCACACATCACTGACACATGAGATCACTGCTAGTATCTCCTACCTGCTGGGCCTTGTGGTTCATCACCCTGCGTGCCTCACCATCAGATGCCTGGATCCCCTCCTGCATAGGCCGCAGCCCAGGTAAGAGCCTGTACAGCTATCCTGCCCTTACAGGGGTAATAATACAGACTGTGCTGAGTATCTACCACACATCACTGACACATGAGATCACTGCTAGTATCTCCCACCTGCTGGGCCTTGTGGTTCATCACCCTGCGTGCCTCACCAGCAGACGCCTGGATCCCCTCCTACATAGGCCGCAGCCCAGGTAAGAGCCTGTACAGCTATCCTGCCCTTACAGGGGTAATAATACAGACTGTGCTGAGTATCTACCACACATCACTGACACATGAGATCACTGCTAGTATCTCCTCCCTGCTGGGCCTTGTGGTTCATCACCCTGCGTGCCTCACCAGCAGACGCCTGGATCCCCTCCTGCATAGGCCGCAGCCCAGGTAAGAGCCTGTACAGCTATCCTGCCCTTACAGGGGTAATAATACAGACTGTGCTGAGTATCTACCACACATCACTGACACATGAGATCACTGCTAGTATCTCCTACCTGCTGGGCCTTGTGGTTCATCACCCTGCGTGTCTCACCATCAGACGCCTGGATCCCCTCCTGCATAGGCCGCAGCCCAGGTAAGAGCCTGTACAGCTATCCTGCCCTTACAGGGGTAATAATACAGACTGTGCTGAGTATCTACCACACATCACTGACACATGAGATCACTGCTAGTATCTCCTTCCTGCTGGGCCTTGTGGTTCATCACCCTGCGTGCCTCACCAGCAGACGCCTGGATCCCCTCCTGCATAGGCCGCAGCCCAGGTAAGAGCCTGTACAGCTATCCTGCCCTTACAGGGGTAATAATACAGACTGTGCTGAGTATCTACCACACATCACTGACACATGAGATCACTGCTAGTATCTCCTACCTGCTGGGCCTTGTGGTTCATCACCCTGCGTGTCTCTCCATCAGACGCCTGGATCCCTCCTGCATAGGCCGCAGCCCAGGTAAGAGCCCGTATAGCTATCCTGCCCTTACAGGGGTAATAATACAGACTGTGCTGAGTATCTACCACACATCACTAACACATGAGATCACTGCTAGTATCTCCTACCTGCTGGGCCTTGTGGTTCATCACCCTGCGTGCCTCACCATCAGACGCCTGGATCCCCTCCTGCATAGGCCGCAGCCCAGGTAAGAGCCTGTACAGCTATCCTGCCCTTACAGGGGTAATAATACAGACTGTGCTGAGTATCTACCACACATCACTGACACATGAGATCACTGCTAGTATCTCCTCCCTGCTGGGCCTTGTGGTTCATCACCCTGCGTGCCTCACCAGCAGACGCCTGGATCCCCTCCTGCATAGGCCGCAGCCCAGGTAAGAGCCCGTACAGCTATCCTGCCCTTACAGGGGTAATAATACAGACTGTGCTGAGTATCTACCACACATCACTGACACATGAGATCACTGCTAGTATCTCCTACCTGCTGGGCCTTGTGGTTCATCACCCTGCGTGTCTCACCATCAGACGCCTGGATCCCCTCCTGCATAGGCCGCAGCCCAGGTAAGAGCCTGTACAGCTATCCTGCCCTTACAGGGGTAATAATACAGACTGTGCTGAGTATCTACCACACATCACTGACACATGAGATCACTGCTAGTATCTCCTACCTGCTGGGCCTTGTGGTTCATCACCCTGCGTGCCTCACCATCAGACGCCTGGATCCCCTCCTGCATAGGCCGCAGCCCAGGTAAGAGCCTGTACAGCTATCCTGCCCTTACAGGGGTAATAATACAGACTGTGCTGAGTATCTACCACACATCACTGACACATGAGATCACTGCTAGTATCTCCTCCCTGCTGGGCCTTGTGGTTCATCACCCTGCGTGCCTCACCAGCAGATGCCTGGATCCCCTCCTGCATAGGCCGCAGCCCAGGTAAGAGCCTGTACAGCTATCCTGCCCTTACAGGGGTAATAATACAGACTGTGCTGAGTATATACCACACATCACTGACACATGAGATCACTGCTAGTATCTCCTACCTGCTGGGCCTTGTGGTTCATCACCCTGCGTGCCTCACCATTGGACGCCTGGATCCCCTCCTGCATAGGCCACAGCCCAGGTAAGAGCCTGTACAGCTATCCTGCCCTTACAGGGGTAATAATACAGACTGTGCTGAGTATATACCACACATCACTGACACATGAGATCACTGCTAGTATCTCCTACCTGCTGGGCCTTGTGGTTCATCACCCTGCGTGCCTCACCATCAGACGCCTGGATCCCCTCCTGCATAGGCCGCAGCCCAGGTAAGAGCCTGTACAGCTATCCTGCCCTTACAGGGGTAATAATACAGACTGTGCTGAGTATCTACCACACATCACTGACACATGAGATCACTGCTAGTATCTCCTACCTGCTGGGCCTTGTGGTTCATCACCCTGCGTGCCTCACCATCAGACGCCTGGATCCCCTCCTGCATAGGCCGCAGCCCAGGTAAGAGCCCGTATAGCTATCCTGCCCTTACAGGGGTAATAATACAGACTGTGCTGAGTATCTACCACACATCACTGACACATGAGATCACTGCTAGTATCTCCTACCTGCTGGGCCTTGTGGTGCATCACCCTGCGTGCCTCACCAGCAGACGCCTGGATCCCCTCCTGCATAGGCCGCAGCCCAGGTAAGAGCCTGTACAGCTATCCTGCCCTTACAGGGGTAATAATACAGACTGTGCTGAGTATATACCACACATCACTGACACATGAGATCACTGCTAGTATCTCCTACCTGCTGGGCCTTGTGGTTCATCACCCAGCGTGCCTCACCATCAGATGCCTGGATCCCCTCCTGCATAGGCCGCAGCCCAGGTAAGAGCCTTTACAGCTATCCTGCCCTTACAGGGGTAATAATACAGACTGTGCTGAGTATCTACCACACATCACTGACACATGAGATCACTGCTAGTATCTCCTACCTGCTGGGCCTTGTGGTTCATCACCCTGCGTGCCTCACCATCAGACGCCTGGATCCCCTCCTGCATAGGCCGCAGCCCAGGTAAGAGCCTGTACAGCTATCCTGCCCTTACAGGGGTAATAATACAGACTGTGCTGAGTATCTACCACACATCACTGACACATGAGATCACTGCTAGTATCTCCTCCCTGCTGGGCCTTGTGGTTCATCACCCTGCGTGCCTCACCATCAGATGCCTGGATCCCCTCCTGCATAGGCCGCAGCCCAGGTAAGAGCCTTTACAGCTATCCTGCCCTTACAGGGGTAATAATACAGACTGTGCTGAGTATCTACCACACATCACTGACACATGAGATCACTGCTAGTATCTCCTACCTGCTGGGCCTTGTGGTTCATCACCCTGCGTGCCTCACCATCAGACGCCTGGATCCCCTCCTGCATAGGCTGCAGCCCAGGTAAGAGCCTGTACAGCTATCCTGCCCTTACAGGGGTAATAATACAGACTGTGCTGAGTATCTACCACACATCACTGACACATGAGATCGCTGCTAGTATCTCCTCCCTGCTGGGCCTTGTGGTTCATCACCCTGCGTGCCTCACCAGCAGACGCCTGGATCCCCTCCTGCATAGGCCGCAGCCCAGGTAAGAGCCTGTACAGCTATCCTGCCCTTACAGGGGTAATAATACAGACTGTGCTGAGTATCTACCACACATCACTGACACATGAGATCACTGCTAGTATCTCCTACCTGCTGGGCCTTGTGGTTCATCACCCTGCGTGCCTCACCATCAGACGCCTGGATCCCCTCCTGCATAGGCCGCAGCCCAGGTAAGAGCCTGTACAGCTATCCTGCCCTTACAGGGGTAATAATACAGACTGTGCTGAGTATCTACCACACATCACTGACACATGAGATCACTGCTAGTATCTCCTACCTGCTGGGCCTTGTGGTTCATCACCCTGCGTGCCTCACCAGCAGACGCCTGGATCCCCTCCTGCATAGGCTGCAGCCCAGGTAAGAGCCTGTACAGCTATCCTGCCCTTACAGGGGTAATAATACAGACTGTGCTGAGTATCTACCACACATCACTGACACATGAGATCACTGCTAGTATCTCCTCCCTGCTGGGCCTTGTGGTTCATCACCCTGCATGTCTCACCAGCAGACGCCTGGATCCCCTCCTGCATAGGCCGCAGCCCAGGTAAGAGCCTGTACAGCTATCCTGCCCTTACAGGGGTAATAATACAGACTGTGCTGAGTATCTACCACACATCACTGACACATGAGATCACTGCTAGTATCTCCTACCTGCTGGGCCTTGTGGTTCATCACTCTGCGTGTCTCACCAGCAGACGCCTGGATCCCCTCCTGCATAGGCCGCAGCCCAGGTAAGAGCCTGTACAGCTATCCTGCCCTTACAGGGGTAATAATACAGACTGTGCTGAGTATCTACCACACATCACTGACACATGAGATCACTGCTAGTATCTCCTACCTGCTGGGCCTTGTGGTTCATCACCCTGAGTGCCTCTCCATGGGACGCCTGGATCCCCTCCTGCATAGGCCGCAGCCCAGGTAAGAGCCTGTACAGCTATCCTGCCCTTACAGGGGTAATAATACAGACTGTGCTGAGTATCTACCACACATCACTGACACATGAGATCACTGCTAGTATCTCCTCCCTGCTGGGCCTTGTGGTTCATCACCCTGAGTGCCTCTCCATGGGACGCCTGGATCCCCTCCTGCATAGGCCGCAGCCCAGGTAAGAGCCTGTACAGCTATCCTGCCCTTACAGGGGTAATAATACAGACTGTGCTGAGTATCTACCACACATCACTGACACATGAGATCACTGCTAGTATCTCCTACCTGCTGGGCCTTGTGGTTCATCACCCTGCGTGCCTCACCAGCAGACGCCTGGATCCCCTCCTGCATAGGCCGCAGCCCAGGTAAGAGCCTGTACAGCTATCCTGCCCTTACAGGGGTAATAATACAGACTGTGCTGAGTATCTACCACACATCACTGACACATGAGATCACTGCTAGTATCTCCTCCCTGCTGGGCCTTGTGGTTCATCACCCTGCGTGCCTCACCAGCAGACGCCTGGATCCCCTCCTGCATAGGCCGCAGCCCAGGTAAGAGCCTGTACAGCTATCCTGCCCTTACAGGGGTAATAATACAGACTGTGCTGAGTATCTACCACACATCACTGACACATGAGATCACTGCTAGTATCTCCTACCTGCTGGGCCTTGTGGTTCATCACCCTGCGTGCCTCACCATCAGACGCCTGGATCCCCTCCTGCATAGGCCGCAGCCCAGGTAAGAGCCTGTACAGCTATCCTGCCCTTACAGGGGTAATAATACAGACTGTGCTGAGTATCTACCACACATCACTGACACATGAGATC
This sequence comes from Engystomops pustulosus, assembly GCF_040894005.1. Lineage (NCBI taxonomy): Eukaryota > Metazoa > Chordata > Amphibia > Anura > Leptodactylidae > Engystomops > Engystomops pustulosus. Next base: position 2,917,109 of record NC_092414.1, on the reverse strand, counting down.
ACTGCTAGTATCTCCTCCCTGCTGGGCCTTGTGGTTCATCACCCTGCGTGTCTCACCATCAGACGCCTGGATCCCCTCCTGCATAGGCCGCAGCCCAGGTAAGAGCCTGTACAGCTATCCTGCCCTTACAGGGGTAATAATACAGACTGTGCTGAGTATCTACCACACATCACTGACACATGAGATCACTGCTAGTATCTCCTACCTGCTGGGCCTTGTGGTTCATCACCCTGCGTGCCTCACCATCAGACGCCTGGATCCCCTCCTGCATAGGCCGCAGCCGAGGTAAGAGCCTGTACAGCTATCCTGCCCTTACAGGGGTAATAATACAGACTGTGCTGAGTATCTACCACACATCACTGACACATGAGATCACTGCTAGTATCTCCTACCTGCTGGGCCTTGTGGTTCATCACCCAGCGTGCCTCACCATCAGACGCCTGGATCCCCTCCTGCATAGGCCGCAGCCCAGGTAAGAGCCTGTACAGCTATCCTGCCCTTACAGGGGTAATAATACAGACTGTGCTGTGTATCTACCACACATCACTGACACATGAGATCACTGCTAGTATCTCCTCCCTGCTGGGCCTTGTGGTTCATCACCCTGCGTGCCTCACCATCAGACGCCTGGATCCCCTCCTGCATAGGCCGCAGCCCAGGTAAGAGCCTGTACAGCTATCCTGCCCTTACAGGGGTAATAATACAGACTGTGCTGAGTATCTACCACACATCACTGACACATGAGATCACTGCTAGTATCTCCTACCTGCTGGGCCTTGTGGTTCATCACCCTGCGTGCCTCACCAGCAGACGCCTGGATCCCCTCCTGCATAGGCCGCAGCCCAGGTAAGAGCCCGTACAGCTATCCTGCCCTTACAGGGGTAATAATACAGACTGTGCAGAGTATCTACCACACATCACTGACACATGAGATCACTGCTAGTATCTCCTACCTGCTGGGCCTTGTGGTTCATCACCCTGCGTGCCTCACCAGCAGACGCCTGGATCCCCTCCTGCATAGGCCGCAGCCCAGGTAAGAGCCCGTACAGCTATCCTGCCCTTACAGGGGTAATAATACAGACTGTGCAGAGTATCTACCACACATCACTGACACATGAGATCACTGCTAGTATCTCCTCCCTGCTGGGCCTTGTGGTTCATCACCCTGCGTGCCTCACCATCAGACGCCTGGATCCCCTCCTGCATAGGCCGCAGCCCAGGTAAGAGCCTGTACAGCTATCCTGCCCTTACAGGGGTAATAATACAGACTGTGCTGAGTATCTACCACACATCACTGACACATGAGATCACTGCTAGTATCTCCTACCTGCTGGGCCTTGTGGTTCATCACCCTGCGTGCCTCACCATCAGACGCCTGGATCCCCTCCTGCATAGGCCGCAGCCCAGGTAAGAGCCTGTACAGCTATCCTGCCCTTACAGGGGTAATAATACAGACTGTGGTGAGTATATACCACACATCACTGACACATGAGATCACTGCTAGTATCTCCTACCTGCTGGGCCTTGTGGTTCATCACCCTGCGTGCCTCACCATCAGACGCCTGGATCCCCTCCTGCATAGGCCGCAGCCCAGGTAAGAGCCTGTACAGCTATCCTGCCCTTACAGGGGTAATAATACAGACTGTGCTGAGTATATACCACACATCACTGACACATGAGATCACTGCTAGTATCTCCTCCCTGCTGGGCCTTGTGGTTCATCACCCAGCGTGCCTCACCATCAGATGCCTGGATCCCCTCCTGCATAGGCCGCAGCCCAGGTAAGAGCCTGTACAGCTATCCTGCCCTTACAGGGGTAATAATACAGACTGTGCTGAGTATCTACCACACATCACTGACACATGAGATCACTGCTAGTATCTCCTACCTGCTGGGCCTTGTGGTTCATCACCCTGCGTGCCTCACCATCAGACGCCTGGATCCCCTCCTGCATAGGCCGCAGCCCAGGTAAGAGCCTGTACAGCTATCCTGCCCTTACAGGGGTAATAATACAGACTGTGCTGAGTATATACCACACATCACTGACACATGAGATCACTGCTAGTATCTCCTACCTGCTGGGCCTTGTGGTTCATCACCCTGCGTGCCTCACCATTGGACGCCTGGATCCCCTCCTGCATAGGCCGCAGCCCAGGTAAGAGCCTGTACAGCTATCCTGCCCTTACAGGGGTAATAATACAGACTGTGCTGAGTATCTACCACACATCACTGACACATGAGATCACTGCTAGTATCTCCTCCCTGCTGGGCCTTGTGGTGCATCACCCTGCGTGCCTCACCATCAGACGCCTGGATCCCCTGCTGCATAGGCCGCAGCCCAGGTAAGAGCCTGTACAGCTATCCTGCCCTTACAGGGGTAATAATACAGACTGTGCTGAGTATCTACCACACATCACTGACACATGAGATCACTGCTAGTATCTCCTCCCTGCTGGGCCTTGTGGTTCATCACCCTGCGTGCCTCACCAGCAGACGCCTGGATCCCCTCCTGCATAGGCCGCAGCCCAGGTAAGAGCCTGTACAGCTATCCTGCCCTTACAGGGGTAATAATACAGACTGTGCTGAGTATCTACCACACATCACTGACACATGAGATCACTGCTAGTATCTCCTACCTGCTGGGCCTTGTGGTTCATCACCCTGCGTGCCTCACCATCAGACGCCTGGATCCCCTCCTGCATAGGCCGCAGCCCAGGTAAGAGCCTGTACAGCTATCCTGCCCTTACAGGGGTAATAATACAGACTGTGCTGAGTATCTACCACACATCACTGACACATGAGATCACTGCTAGTATCTCCTACCTGCTGGGCCTTGTGGTTCATCACCCTGCGTGCCTCACCAGCAGACGCCTGGATCCCCTCCTGCATAGATAATTTGTATCAAACACTTTCTTCCTTCCTCTGTGTCTTGCGGTTGCGGATGGTAGTTGGCGGTACAATGGGCCACATTTATCACTTTTGTGCGCCTAAGTGTAGTAGTTGCGCCTAAATTCGGGCGCACTGTTTTGCCAGAATTATCACAAGCTACAACCATCTGTGATAAGTATATTTTCTGCCTCTTATTAATCACTTTACTTTAACACAGTTTAGGCGCAGTTTAGGCGCAATGTTAGATTCAGGCACTTACATGTCATCCTGCTACAAACTCCTCTCTGCTTCTCCCACAGCCCAGAATGAAGATAACACTCACAGCAGCACCCAGGTGTGTGACACCCTGCACCCAGTGACCTCCTCAGCAGCACCCAGGTGTGTGACACCCAGCACCCAGTGACCTCCTCAGCAGCACCCAGGTGTGTGACACCCAGCACCCAGTGACCTCCTCAGCAGCACCCAGGTGTGTGACACCCAGCACCCAGTGACCTCCTCAGCAGCACCCAGGTGTGTGACACCCTGCACCCAGTGACCTCCTCAGCAGCACCCAGCCAGGTGTGTGACACCCTGCACCCAGTGATCTCCTCAGCAGCACCCAGGTGTGTGACACCCTGCACCCAGTGACCTCCTCAGCAGCACCCAGCCAGGTGTGTGACACCCTGCACCCAGTGACCTCCTCAGCAGCACCCAGGTGTGTGACACCCAGCACCCAGTGACCTCCTCAGCAGGGGCTTCTCCTGGAGGGGATCCCCCAGTGCTGGTCTCCTGCTGCACCCCTGTAATTCTGCACAGTATCCCCCTCAGACACACTGGTGATACTGTGCAGAATTACAGGGGGGACACTTGTCTGTAGAATCTGCAAACTTGTGCAAACTTGTGCAAACTTCTCTTGCTCTTGCTGTGAGCTCAGCGTTTTGCAGAATATTTTGTAAATAGAAGGTGATGAACTGTAAATAGAGTCTGTAGCTCCTGTCTGTAATGTATCTAATGTATCTATTATATGTTCTAGTGTCTGTAATGTATCTAATGTATCTATTATATGTTCCAGTGTCTGTAATGTATCTAATGTATCTATTATATGTTCTAGTGTCTGCAGAGCATCTCATGTATCTATTATATGTTCCAGTGTCTGCAGTGTATCTAATGTATCTATTATATGTTCTAGTGTCTGCAGTGTATGTAATGTATCTATTATATGTTCTAGTGTCTGCAGAGCATCTCATGTATCTATTATATGTTCTAGTGTCTGCAGTGTATCTAATGTATCTATTATATGTTCTAGTATCTGCAGTGTATGTAATGTATCTATTATATGTTCTAGTGTCTGCAGTGTATGTAATGTATCTATTATATGTTCTAGTGTCTGCAGAGCATCTCATGTATCTATTATATGTTCTAGTGTCTGCAGTGTATCTAATGTATCTATTATATGTACTAGTGTCTGCAGTGTATGTAATGTATCTATTATATGTTCTAGTATCTGCAGTGTATCTAATGTATCTATTATATGTTCTAGTGTCTGCAGTGTATCTAATGTATCTATTATATGTTCCAGTGTCTGCAGTGTATCTAATGTATCTATTATATGTTCTAGTGTCTGCAGAGCATCTCATGTATCTATTATATGTTCCAGTGTCTGCAGTGTATCTAATGTATCTATTATATGTTCTAGTGTCTGCAGTGTATCTAATGTATCTATTATATGTTCTAGTGTCTGCAGTGTATCTAATGTATCTATTATATGTTCCAGTGTCTGCAGTGTATCTAATGTATCTATTATATGTTCTAGTGTCTGCAGAGCATCTCATGTATCTATTATATGTTCCAGTGTCTGCAGAGCATCTCATGTATCTATTATATGTTCCAGTGTCTGCAGAGTATCTCATGTATCTATTATATGTACCAGTGTCTGCAGTGTATCTAATGTATCTATTATATGTACTAGTGTCTGCAGTGTATGTAATGTATCTATTATATCAGTGATGGCAAACCTTTTAGAGACCGAGTGCCCAAACTACAACAAAGACCCGCTTATTTATCGCAAAGTGCCAACACAGAAATTTAATTTGTTATTTATGCTCCCTTCTCTGTCACAGTTTCATTGATACCAGCACCCTGAGGACACCAATAAAGCAGAAAATAGTCCCAGGTCGAGCTGTCACTTTAAAATAGCTCTGTGTACAGCAAGTCCTGGGCTGTCTGGGACTGTAGGAATATACAGTCATCTCTGGAGTCATCTCTGGTGATGGCCTGAGTGCCCACTGAAAGGGCTCTGAGTGCCACCTCTGGCACCAGTGCCATAGGTTAGCCATCACTGTATTATATGTTCTAGTGTCTGCAGAGCATCTCATGTATCTATTATATGTTCCAGTGTCTGCAGTGTATGTAATGTATCTATTATATGTTCTAGTGTCTGCAGTGTATCTAATGTATCTATTATATGTTCTAGTATCTGCAGTGTATGTAATGTATCTATTATATGTTCTAGTGTCTGCAGTGTATGTAATGTATCTATTATATGTTCTAGTGTCTGCAGTGTATCTAATGTATCTATTATATGTTCTAGTATCTGCAGTGTATGTAATGTATCTATTATATGTTCTAGTGTCTGCAGTGTATGTAATGTATCTATTATATGTTCTAGTGTCTGCAGAGCATCTCATGTATCTATTATATGTTCTAGTGTCTGCAGTGTATCTAATGTATCTATTATATGTACTAGTGTCTGCAGTGTATCTAATGTATCTATTATATGTTCTAGTGTCTGCAGTGTATCTAATGTATCTATTATATGTTCCAGTGTCTGCAGTGTATCTAATGTATCTATTATATGTACTAGTGTCTGCAGTGTATCTAATGTATCTATTATATGTTCTAGTGTCTGCAGTGTATCTAATGTATCTATTATATGTTCTAGTGTCTGCAGAGTATCTAATGTATCTATTATATGTTCTAGTGTCTGCAGTGTATCTAATGTATCTATTATATGTTCTAGTGTCTGCAGAGCATCTCATGTATCTATTATATGTTCCAGTGTCTGCAGTGTATCTAATGTATCTATTATATGTTCTAGTGTCTGCAGTGTATCTAATGTATCTATTATATGTTCCAGTGTCTGCAGAGTATCTCATGTATCTATTATATGTTCCAGTGTCTGGCTGAGCTCTGCTGCTAGAAATGAGCTCTTCTGCAAAGGGGCTCAGTGCTTTTTTCTCAGATAACGCCACCTTCGGGCTGGAGTGTTTTTGCGCCTAAATGCAAAAGTCGCACGTGATGAATATCATTAGGCGCAGCAAAACATCTGGAATTGAACGATAGATGAGGGAAAGGTGGTTATTTTAGCTGCGCGGCTAATTTGACGTTTAATCGCAAAACGGGCGCAAAAACGGTGCGCCTAAACGAAAAGGCGCAAAAACAACAGAAAAAACAAGTGATAAATGTGGCCCAATGTATAGTAATCAGGATTGATGACGCTCATTAAGGAGCCGTTGTAGGAGACGTCATTATTTCTTGGCTCTGGTTCTTGTTCCCAGTTCCGCGACATTAATATTTCACAATTCTAGAATTTGGATGATTTGGTCCTGATGTCTGTTCTTCTCTTCTTCTCTGATCTTCGGGATACATCAGGATATTCTGTTTTGTGAATTTCTATGTTTTGGACTCTGATCACATCCAAAGCTGCATCCGATATTGGAGACGTCACTGACCGGTCTATTGCAGTTACTGTTCTTACATCCAGAGCTGCGCTCACTATTCCCCTCTGACGCTGTATATTATTATTATAATATGTATCATGTATGGGAGACTCTTTATTCCTGGGGTGACTGCAGTTTATGGGGACGTCCAGGACAGATACATTGTATTATATGGGAAGATTCCTGCTCTGATTCCATCAAGTAAGAAAGTTAATCAGGAGTTAATGATGATTTCTGGAAGTATCAGGTATAAGGGATATGATTGTGCTGCATTCTCTGCTGTGGCCACGAGGTGGCGATCTGACTTCACATTGCTCAGATACATTGTATCCCCATCTGCTGATAGTTCTGCTACTCCATCTACTTGTTACTATATTGATGATAATCCGGGGGGCAACTATTAGTGCAGTTATGGGTGCAGTCAGGCACAGATTTACTCATAAAGCAGCCCCAAGGCCCAAGGCAAATATTAATTGTCCCCCTTGTGGAGCAAGAACCACAATGACATCATCAATCATGAACGTGACGCAGCAGCTTAGAGACCTCCACCACAACAGTGCGAATGGGGGCAATAATGTACTAGCCCCTCGAGAGTGGAACAAGAGTAATCTGTATGTAGTGATCTCCCCCTAGTGGTGGTGTATAATGTGTATGTAGTGATCTCCTCCTAGTGGTGGTGTATAATGTGTATGTAGTGATCTCCTCCTAGTGGTGATGTATAATGTGTATGTAGTGATCTCCTCCTAGTGGTGGTGTATAATGTGTATGTAGTGATCTCCTCCTAGTGGTGGTGTATAATGTGTATGTAGTGATCTCCTCCTAGTGGTGGTGTATAATCTGTATGTAGTGATCTCCTCCTAGTGGTGGTGTATAATGTGTATGTAGTGATCTCCCCCTAGTGGTGGTGTATAATGTGTATGTAGTGATCTCCCCCTAGTGGTGGTGTATAATGTGTATGTAGTGATCTCCCCCTAGTGGTGGGGTATAATGTGTATGTAGTGATCTCCTCCTAGTGGTGGTGTATAATGTGTATGTAGTGATCTCCTCCTAGTGGTGGTGTATAATGTGTATGTAGTGAGCTCCCCCTAGTGGTGGTGTATAATGTGTATGTAGTGAGCTCCTCCTAGTGGTGGTGTATAATGTGTATGTAGTGATCTCCTCCTAGTGGTGGTGTATAATGTGTATGTAGTGATCTCCTCCTAGTGGTGGTGTATAATGTGTATGTAGTGATCTCCCCCTAGTGGTGGTGTATAATGTGTATGTAGTGATCTCCTCCTAGTGGTGGTGTATAATCTGTATGTAGTGATCTCCTCCTAGTGGTGGTGTATAATCTGTATGTAGTGATCTCCCCCTAGTGGTGGTGTATAATGTGTATGTAGTGATCTTCCCCTAGTGGTGGTGTATAATGTGTATGTAGTGATCTCCTCCTAGTGGTGGTGTATAATGTGTATGTAGTGATCTCCCCCTAGTGGTGGTGTATAATGTGTATGTAGTGATCTCCTCCTAGTGGTGGTGTATAATCTGTATGTAGTGATCTCCCCCTAGTGGTGGTGTATAATCTGTATGTAGTGAGCTCCCCCTAGTGGTGGTGTATAATCTGTATGTAGTGATCTCCCCCTAGTGGTGATGTATAATGTGTATGTAGTGATCTCCCCCTAGTGGTGGTGTATAATGTGTATGTAGTGATCTCCCCCTAGTGGTGGTGTATAATGTGTATGTAGTGATCTCCCCCTAGTGGTGGTGTATAATCTGTATGTAGTGATCTCCCCCTAGTGGTGGTGTATAATGTGTATGTAGTGATCTCCTCCTAGTGGTGGTGTATAATGTGTATGTAGTGATCTCCCACTAGTGGTGGTGTATAATGTGTATGTAGTGATCTCCTCCTAGTGGTGGTGTATAATGTGTATGTAGTGATCTCCTCCTAGTGGTGGTGTATAATGTGTATGTAGTGATCTCCTCCTAGTGGTGGTGTATAATGTGTATGTAGTGATCTCCCCCTAGTGGTGGTGTATAATGTGTATGTAGTGATCTCCTCCTAGTGGTGGTGTATAATGTGTATGTAGTGATCTCCCCCTAGTGGTGGTGTATAATGTGTATGTAGTGATCTCCTCCTAGTGGTGGTGTATAATGTGTATGTAGTGATCTCCTCCTAGTGGTGGTGTATAATGTGTATGTAGTGATCTCCCCCTAGTGGTGGTGTATAATGTGTATGTAGTGATCTCCCCCTAGTGGTGGTGTATAATGTGTATGTAGTGATCTCCCCCTAGTGGTGGTGTATAATGTGTGTGTAGTGATCTCCTCCTAGTGGTGGTGTATAATGTGTATGTAGTGAGCTCCCCCTAGTGGTGGTGTATAATCTGTATGTAGTGATCTCCCTCTAGTGGTGGTGTATAATCTGTATGAAGTGATCTCCCCCTAGTGGTGGTGTATAATCTGTATGTAGTGATCTCCTCCTAGTGGTGGTGTATAATGTGTATGTAGTGATCTCCCCCTAGTGGTGGTGTATAATGTGTATGTAGTGATCTCCCCCTAGTGGTGGTGTATAATGTGTATGTAGTGATCTCCCCCTAGTGGTGGTGTATAATGTGTATGTAGTGATCTCCCCCTAGTGGTGGTGTATAATGTGTATGTAGTGATCTCCCCCTAGTGGTGGTGTATAATGTGTATATATTGATCTCCTCCTAGTGGTGGTGTATAATGTGTATGTAGTGATCTCCTCCTAGTGGTGGTGTATAATGTGTATGTAGTGATCTCCCCCTAGTGGTGGTGTATAATGTGTATGTAGTGATCTCCCCCTAGTGGTGATGTATAATGTGTATGTAGTGATCTCCTCCTAGTGGTGGTGTATAATGTGTATGCAGGGAGCTCCCCCTAGTGGTGGTGTATAATCTGTATGTAGTGATCTCCCCCTAGTGGTGATGTATAATGTGTATGTAGTGATCTCCTCCTAGTGGTGGTGTATAATGTGTATGTAGTGATCTCCTCCTAGTGGTGGTGTATAATGTGTATGTAGTGTTCTCCCCCTAGTGGTGGTGTATAATGTGTATGTAGTGATCTCCCCCTAGTGGTGGTGTATAATGTGTATGTAGTGATCTCCCCCTAGTGGTGGTGTATAATGTGTATGTAGTGATCTCCCCCTAGTGGTGGTGTATAATGTGTATGTAGTGATCTCCCCCTAGTGGTGGTGTATAATGTGTATGTAGTGATCTCCCCCTAGTGGTGGTGTATAATGTGTATGTAGTGATCTCCCCCTAGTGGTGGTGTATAATGTGTATGTAGTGATCTCCCCCTAGTGGTGGTGTATAATGTGTATGTAGTGATCTCCCCCTAGTGGTGGTGTATAATGTGTATGTAGTGATCTCCCCCTAGTGGTGGTGTATAATGTGTATGTAGTGATCTCCTCCTAGTGGTGGTGTATAATGTGTATGTAGTGATCTCCCCCTAGTGGTGGTGTATAATGTGTATATATTGATCTCCTCCTAGTGGTGGTGTATAATGTGTATGTAGTGAGCTCCCCCTAGTGGTGGTGTATAATGTGTATGTAGTGATCTCCTCCTAGTGGTGGTGTATAATGTGTATGTAGTGATCTCCCCCTAGTGGTGGTGTATAATGTGTATGTAGTGATCTCCTCCTAGTGGTGGTGTATAATGTGTATGTAGTGATCTCCCCCTAGTGGTGGTGTATAATGTGTATATATTGATCTCCTCCTAGTGGTGGTGTATAATGTGTATGTAGTGATCTCCCCCTAGTGGTGGTGTATAATGTGTATATATTGATCTCCTCCTAGTGGTGGTGTATAATGTGTATGTAGTGAGCTCCCCCTAGTGGTGGTGTATAATGTGTATGTAGTGATCTCCTCCTAGTGGTGGTGTATAATGTGTATGTAGTGATCTCCCCCTAGTGGTGGTGTATAATCTGTATGTAGTGATCTCCCCCTAGTGGTGGTGTATAATGTGTATGTAGTGATCTCCTCCTAGTGGTGGTGTATAATGTGTATGTAGTGATCTCCTCCTAGTGGTGGTGTATAATGTGTATGTAGTGATCTCCCCCTAGTGGTGGTGTATAATGTGTATGTAGTGATCTCCCCCTAGTGGTGGTGTATAATGTGTATGTAGTGATCTCCCCCTAGTGGTGGTGTATAATGTGTATGTAGTGATCTCCTCCTAGTGGTGGTGTATAATGTGTATGTAGTGATCTCCCCCTAGTGGTGGTGTATAATGTGTATGTAGTGATCTCCCCCTAGTGGTGGTGTATAATGTGTATGTAGTGATCTCCCCCTAGTGGTGGTGTATAATGTGTATGTAGTGATCTCCCCCTAGTGGTGGTGTATAATGTGTATGTAGTGATCTCCTCCTAGTGGTGGTGTATAATGTGTATGTAGTGATCTCCTCCTAGTGGTGGTGTATAATGTGTATGTAGTGATCTCCCCCTAGTGGTGGTGTATAATGTGTATGTAGTGATCTCCCCCTAGTGGTGGTGTATAATGTGTATGTAGTGATCTCCCCCTAGTGGTGGTGTATAATGTGTATGTAGTGATCTCCCCCTAGTGGTGGTGTATAATGTGTATGTAGTGATCTCCCCCTAGTGGTGGTGTATAATGTGTATGTAGTGATCTCCCCCTAGTGGTGGTGTATAATGTGTATGTAGTGATCTCCCCCTAGTGGTGGTGTATAATCTGTATGTAGTGATCCCCCCCCTAGGGGTGTATAATGTGTATGTAGTGATCTCCCCCTAGTGGTGGTGTATAATGTGTATGTAGTGATCTCCCCCTAGTGGTGGTGTATAATGTGTATGTAGTGATCTTCCCCTAGTGGTGGTGTATAATGTGTATGTAGTGATCTCCCCCTAGTGGTGGTGTATAATCTGTATGTAGTGATCCCCCCCTAGTGGTGTATAATGTGTATGTAGTGATCTCCCCCTAGTGGTGGTGTATAATGTGTATGTAGTGATCTCCTCCTAGTGGTGGTGTATAATCTGTATGTAGTGATCTCCCCCTAGTGGTGGTGTATAATGTGTATGTAGTGATCTCCCCCTAGTGGTGGTGTATAATGTGTATGTAGTGATCTCCCCCTAGTGGTGGTGTATAATGTGTATGTAGTGATCTCCTAGTGGTGGTGTATAATGTGTATGTAGTGATCTCCCCCTAGTGGTGGTGTATAATGTGTATGTAGTGATCTCCTCCTAGTGGTGATGTATAATGTGTATGTAGTGATCTCCCCCTAGTGGTGGTGTATAATGTGTATGTAGTGATCTCCTCCTAGTGGTGGTGTATAATGTGTATGTAGTGATCTCCCCCTAGTGGTGGTGTATAATGTATATGTAGTGATCTCCCCCTAGTGGTGGTGTATAATGTATATGTAGTGATCTCCCCCTAGTGGTGGTGTATAATGTGTATGTAGTGATCTCCCCCTAGTGGTGATGTATAATGTGTATGTAGTGATCTCCTCCTAGTGGTGGTGTATAATGTGTATGCAGGGAGCTCCCCCTAGTGGTGGTGTATAATCTGTATGTAGTGATCTCCCCCTAGTGGTGATGTATAATGTGTATGTAGTGATCTCCTCCTAGTGGTGGTGTATAATGTGTATGTAGTGATCTCCTCCTAGTGGTGGTGTATAATGTGTATGTAGTGATCTCCCCCTAGTGGTGGTGTATAATGTGTATGTAGTGTTCTCCTCCTAGTGGTGGTGTATAATGTGTATGTAGTGATCTCCCCCTAGTGGTGGTGTATAATGTGTATGTAGTGATCTCCCCCTAGTGGTGGTGTATAATGTGTATGTAGTGATCTCCCCCTAGTGGTGGTGTATAATGTGTATGTAGTGATCTCCCCCTAGTGGTGGTGTATAATGTGTATGTAGTGATCTCCCCCTAGTGGTGGTGTATAATGTGTATGTAGTGATCTCCCCCTAGTGGTGGTGTATAATGTGTATGTAGTGATCTCCCCCTAGTGGTGGTGTATAATGTGTATGTAGTGATCTCCCCCTAGTGGTGGTGTATAATGTGTATGTAGTGATCTCCCCCTAGTGGTGGTGTATAATGTGTATGTAGTGATCTCCCCCTAGTGGTGGTGTATAATGTGTATGTAGTGATCTCCTCCTAGTGGTGGTGTATAATGTGTATGTAGTGATCTCCCCCTAGTGGTGGTGTATAATGTGTATATATTGATCTCCTCCTAGTGGTGGTGTATAATGTGTATGTAGTGAGCTCCCCCTAGTGGTGGTGTATAATGTGTATATATTGATCTCCCCCTAGTGGTGGTGTATAATGTGTATGTAGTGATCTCCTCCTAGTGGTGGTGTATAATGTGTATGTAGTGATCTCCCCCTAGTGGTGGTGTATAATCTGTATGTAGTGATCTCCCCCTAGTGGTGGTGTATAATGTGTATGTAGTGATCTCCTCCTAGTGGTGGTGTATAATGTGTATGTAGTGATCTCCTCCTAGTGGTGGTGTATAATGTGTATGTAGTGATCTCCCCCTAGTGGTGGTGTATAATGTGTATGTAGTGATCTCCTCCTAGTGGTGGTGTATAATGTGTATGTAGTGATCTCCCCCTAGTGGTGGTGTATAATGTGTATGTAGTGATCTCCCCCTAGTGGTGGTGTATAATGTGTATGTAGTGATCTCCCCCTAGTGGTGGTGTATAATGTGTATGTAGTGATCTCCCCCTAGTGGTGGTGTATAATGTGTATGTAGTGATCTCCTCCTAGTGGTGGTGTATAATCTGTATGTAGTGATCTCCCCCTAGTGGTGGTGTATAATGTGTATGTAGTGATCTCCCCCTAGTGGTGGTGTATAATGTGTATGTAGTGATCTCCCCCTAGTGGTGGTGTATAATGTGTATGTAGTGATCTCCCCCTAGTGGTGGTGTATAATGTGTATGTAGTGATCTCCCCCTAGTGGTGGTGTATAATGTGTATGTAGTGATCTCCCCCTAGTGGTGGTGTATAATGTGTATGTAGTGATCTCCTCCTAGTGGTGGTGTATAATGTGTATGTAGTGATCTCCTCCTAGTGGTGGTGTATAATGTGTATGTAGTGATCTCCCCCTAGTGGTGGTGTATAATGTGTATGTAGTGATCTCCCCCTAGTGGTGGTGTATAATGTGTATGTAGTGATCTCCTCCTAGTGGTGATGTATAATCTGTATGTAGTGATCTCCTCCTAGTGGTGGTGTATAATGTGTATGTAGTGATCTCCCCCTAGTGGTGGTGTATAATGTGTATGTAGTGATCTCCCCCTAGTTGTGGTGTATAATGTGTATGTAGTGATCTCCCCCTAGTGGTGGTGTATAATGTGTATGTAGTGATCTCCCCCTAGTGGTGGTGTATAATGTGTATGTAGTGATCTCCCCCTAGTGGTGATGTATAATCTGTATGTAGTGATCTCCCCCTAGTGGTGGTGTATAATGTGTATGTAGTGATCTCCTCCTAGTGGTGGTGTATAATGTGTATGTAGTGATCTCCCCCTAGTGGTGGTGTATAATGTGTATGTAGTGATCTCCCCCTAGTGGTGGTGTATAATGTGTATGTAGTGATCTCCCCCTAGTGGTGGTGTATAATGTGTATGTAGTGATCTCCCCCTAGTGGTGGTGTATAATGTGTATGTAGTGATCTCCCCCTAGTGGTGGTGTATAATGTGTATGTAGTGATCTCCCCCTAGTGGTGGTGTATAATGTGTATGTAGTGAGCTCCCCATATTGTAGTGAGCTCCCCAATATCACACGTGAGTGTATAATGGGGGGGGTAATGTATTGTAGTGAGCTCCCCA